>NW_019211457.1:1288590-1415072 GCF_002443255.2 Varroa destructor | reverse complement strand
TATATATCACGATAAATAAAGAAATTTATCATTTACGACAATAATATGCAAACAAAAAACAAAGAAAAATGCGCCATGCAGACTCTGGCAAAGATCAGAGTGATGCCAAAGAAGATGGTATTGTGCATTCAGTGAGACTGGAAGAAGATCATGCGTTGTGAATTACTACGGCCTGGAAGAATGATCGATTGTTATCTCTATTCAACTAACGAGCCGTTGTCTTCCACATACAACTTTAGTTGGAATAGAATATAAATCCACGGCACTCTGTCTAAATATGGATTTTTCTTATGAGCTGTTTTCTAGATTGCATCGAAATAAAAACAGATATTTCAGCACAATTACTTGCATGGGCTAGAAGTGTCATGTACTAACATTCAATTAACCAAAATAACAGCTTCAGCTTGGGGTGTAACTACTCACTAATCATATTTAGACAAAGTCTCCTTTATTGGGTTGACTTTATTCTTCCTCTAATTTGCAACTAACTTCGCTCAAATACGCTACAGACAAAAAAAATATCGAGTGGAATTAAATTTTAGGATGATGGTAAGTTAAAACTCCCTAAAAGTAACATAGCGCCGAAAAGATCAAAACGTACAGAAGGGCACAAAAAAGTTAACTGTGAGAACGGCCCATTTGACACTGAATGTATCTTTTTTTCGAAACGGTTTATTAAAAATGTTCTTTTGCACCATTTTGATGAATTACTAAGTATTTAAAATGTAAGCGCTATCGAGGATCTTCCGATTTGCCTCATGCAGATCTTCCTCGGATCCTTCAGGGGCCGCATGAAAACCAGTAATAATGAAGACCGATTTCGAGCAAAAAATAAAGAATATATACTTGGTAAAGATTGTTTGTCGAGCGCGTTCGTTTAAATTATAGAAACAGCGCACTGTTCTCCGCCATGATGATCCCGTTTTTTCTTCTAAAAAGAGCTGGTTTTCTTCTAGTCCCAAGAACAGTGGATGGACGCATGTTCAAAGCGGCAAACAAAATTAGCAGAATTCAGATACACCATATATATACATATATATATATATATATATATATATACGTATAGAAACATTCTGGTACAAAATCATTGTACAAACTGTCGATTGGACGCGAATTATAGTAGAAGTTGTAAGTTACAAATACGTCTGCTGCAGTCGTTACTCACTTATCCACATAAAACTCGGATGTGCGGAACACCGCGGTGTCAAAAGTATAAAGCGGCAAACCCGGACTATATTCATCGTATTGTAAGTTGACATAGCGAGGTTAATAAATATTTTTTTAAATGCATTAGAAATTACTACATACTCAAAAAAAAACATTCTGTATTCTGAAAAACTCATTTGAAACGATTGAGTCACGTTTTGTAAAAATTCTATCACTCTCCATCGTTCCATCGTTAGCCCTTGGCAGCGGTACTCTTATAGAGCTTTAAGAAGTAGCAAGGTCATGCAGCGCTTGACTCCAGTTCTAACCATTCACTTCCAGTGTGTGATCGTTCAATCATTGCTTTTAGCAGCAGACGCTATTACGGAATGTGTACCACAAGTAAACTGAAAAAAAAATTGGTAGCGAGCGTGCCCCTCAGGTCAGTTTTATCCGTTGCATAACCCAGTTGAGCTTCAAGCCAAGAATAACTGCATAGACATCCACAGAAGGGTCAACTACGCAAAAAAGGTCCAGGTACTCTTGTGTTCAGTCGAACCTACTGTGGCAGTATAAAGGACGAAAGCGGTGCTGCTGACGCCGCAATTTTGCTGTTTGAGCAGTGGAACAAGATTGGGACTGTATATTGTCAGCCTTAGAATCAACAAACCGACCCACAGACCCTAAGACCGACAAACAGACTCAACGATGTACTTTTCGCTTGCTATCAATTCGATTGTTGAATCTGCAGTGGCTTGTGTCATTATCGAGTTTGTAGCAAGTGCTCTGGTTGAAATTCCTGGAGATCTTTTATGCGACGAATGAACCAGTTCGGTCTGAAGCTGAGCGCACCGCAAAGCCCAGGTCGACCGTGCGGCCATCGACAGCCCAATTAAACTTTTAGCTTTTACTAAATTTACAGTATTTAAGAGTGCGAACGTAGAGATAAGGGCAAACTATGACTTTTTTCCCTATACGTCTTTCTTCAAAGTGGCCTTTCGACAAGCACAGCAGTTACCAGCGGGGTTTTCGTAATCCCCGCCACGCGCTGGCTTGCAGACTGAATGCGAGTCCTCCCTTTAGGCTATTTAGACAGCATCCTTTGGGCGGGCGAGACCTCCAACTGCCATGTAAACTTGGTGAACACGTACGTAACCCACTGTATCGTCGACGGAATTCGCGGCATTGAACCAAACTGTTCATAGAAGTTGTACCACATTTTGCCTGTTTAAGGTTGCGTACATCGTCATCTGCGGGACGAACACGTCCGAGCCGTCCAGGGTAACCCAACTGCAACGACGAGTAGTTTTCAGGACGAAGCCCTTAACTCTTTTGCGACTATATTCCTTCTTCTTCACCGAAGCCCTGAAACTCTCCCGAGCTTCTCTGTGCATATGTTTGTTTATGGGTTGTCTGTTCGGAACTCACTGATACAACGTTGGTCGAATGTAGCTCCTCTCGTTAGATGGTATAGGTATCTCACAGTGACTTTGCAACTTCAAACAGGGGCACAGCCAGGCAGGTTTCCTACCGCTGGCATAGAGAGGCAATAGTAGCGATTCCAAAGGAACAGGACAGAGAAAGGTGAATTGTGGCCTTTTTCATTCCCGTACGCTGGTGGATGGTCAAAGAAGACGCTTAGCTGTTTTGCATAGAAAGCCTAAGGGATACTGAAGTTTTGTCATTTTTTTAGTTGTTCCATAAACGTATGAATTCGCGTTCACTTTCATCTTCCATCCATTTTCAATATGGATTTTCAACACGTTTCGTTCTGTTGGTAAAGAAAGATCGTCTTAAAGAAGTTATACCGTATAAGTACGCCTGGAGCCACTAGATAAAAGTTTTTTTTATTTTTTCTATTCTCAGTAGGATATGTTGTGGAAGGCAAACATTTTGTCTGAAGGATAAGTAGCTTGCCTCTTAATAGACTTTCAACATTCTCTTTTGTAGTTCTTTACAATTCGAGGACCTATGCTTCACTTTACGGACTTCGATAGCACATTTTTGTGTTTTGAATATTAGCTTCGTATCAGTTCTACTTATGGGAAATGCGGTTCGAAGTTGCTCTCTATTTCTGTGATGTTTTATGAAAAACTATTTTTTAGTTTCAATAAGTTTTTACATGTTCTTTCAATACGCGTTTCGCGGCACGCTTGCATAGCGTAACCTTCGTTAATTTCAAGTTAATGCATGTAAAAACCTTATTTTCAATAGGTGGCTACCTACTCGTCTAGTGGGCTTCTAAAAAAAAATTGTCGCCCAATTTCCCTAGGGAATTTGTAACTTGTAGATAGTACGCTTCTTTGCGACGGGCAAGTACGTAGTATCGTTACTCACAGCCAAGAGTTGTCTTTCTCTAATCTCTCAGTTCTTTATGAATGTAGAAAAAGTTGATAGAGTTACACCCTATCCTCTTTTCGACTTTCATTAGGTCGGCTGTTTTCTGACACTCAATTTTACCTCTCGGTTTGGCTGCTTGCTTAGTTTTTTTGCAGCGTTTTTGGCAAGCCTCCCTTTCACATATGCCTTACCAAAAAATTGCGAAGCTAAACCGTTTACCAAACCTTACCCAAAACATCAGGAGTATTGATATGGCCATTTACACGTTCGTCCACGGTGCAACTTTCCCGTCTGCACTGTCTCCAGACAGAGAGATCTATGGCAGGTCATCGGACATTGAAGCGTCGCATAATTTTTTTTATCACAGCATCTAGATCTCGTTCGACGTCCCCACCTCCAGCGCACAGGCCGTAAGTGGCTTAAAAGCTGCGTCACAGCTGAACAACTTCTGCTACCTTTAATTTCAGAAGGCTACGTCTCGCTGTGCAGCGAAACAATGAGCAAAACCCGCCACACTTGATGCACACGATGTATATCGAACTTCTTCGCGGTATATATATGATCTACGAATAACTATTTTATTTATGAATTGAATTAGGTTCTAATTTATAAGATGGAACGAACTTCACAAGGTACGGCAATCTATTAGCAGAACTGTTCTAATTCATTGATTAATTTTCATTGTTTACTGTCAATAAATGGCTAGATATACTTTGAAGAGCCAATATGTTTACGTAAAGTTAATCAACGTGATCGATCTATTTAAAAATTCAGTAATCAGTTAGCGGCGCCAATATACCGAAAATGCTAGTCGGCAAGGACTGTCGAATGGAGGTACATGATTGTAGGACATCACATTAACTGTTATTACCTTTAGAAAAGCTCAAAACATTTGCATACAACAGACGGTATTCATCGTTTTACCATAGGGAAATAAGCAACGATTACCGTCGGCCAGACATAAGTTACCGATAAAATACGCCATTGGAACGGGGACACTTCGCTAGTATTGTAAAGGAGTTCGTTTCAGAATGAAGTGACCAGCTATGTATTGATTCTCTGTAATCTACAATTGTACGGACGGCCTAGCAAAGTAGGTCTAATAGTAAGTCCGAATCACCAGGAAAAGTTGTCGACTAGTTTGTAAGTGATGCTGGTATTTTGGGTAAGGGAACATGAGAAAATTACCTAGTTACAACTGAGATCGGATGTCCTTAAACGCTTCAACATGCTTTTTCAGTATCTTCTTAAACACGCTAATTCACACAATAAACGTCTCTCTGCTACGCGGGTGGTAGATTCATACGTCGTACATGACCCATTGAACCTAACTGCGTAAAAGGCCAGGCAAAGTACCATGCTTGCTTTAGTAACTCGAAGTATTTTTTGATACGATGAGACTAAGCAACATATACTCGATGTTTCGAATCTCACACCCGGTATTGCTGACTCCCGGCTCAAAACAAAATGTGTCTACGCCCAAATTCAAACCTAGACCACAGCGTGTCTAAGACTAGCATGTAATTTACCCATCAAGCTATCGATAAATTGGTAGGTTTTCTCGACTAATTCGTGGCGCTCTACGTGGCGCCTGCCAGTATGCTAATCACAGACAATATCTCAAAGCATCCAATAGCATACTTTATTTTCATAGCAAACACATTGAATGAAGTGACCCTTGGCTGTGTTCCCTTTCTTGGAGCATGCACCATAGTCTGTACTAAAGGAATGAATACTGAGAGTGTTGAACGCTGTCGAAGGCTCGATGACGGGCGAGAGAGCCTTAAGAAAACCATCATTCCATAATACTTTCCACAGCAGCTCAAGACAAAGTAAAATTGGCAAGCAGAACAGCTATCGGATTGTCGAATTGCTCTCGGGAAGCGCGTGCACAAAGTCGACACGAGTGGTACTAGACCGTTCTAAGAGGTTGTTTGAAGAATGCTCGCAGCTAGGACATTAACAAGGAACGTAAATTTTGAGCAAACCCGTCGATTGAAGAATCTTAATGAACTCAGAGAGACGACGAACTAACACCAACGCACGGTGACAGGAACAATGTACAGATATGACGTACAGACTAAAGCACGATCTCAATGCATTTTGCCTCGCTAGAATTTATACTTTAGCGAGATATCATATGGCGCACTGTAATCGTATATAGATCTTGTTATTATGGTTCTTTATATATCCCTACATTTTAGGCTGCAGCACGCTATTCGCTGTGGAAACAGTTTTTAAATAAAAAAAATCTTCAAAAACCTTAAAAAAAAGCCAAAATTGAAAGATGGTCGACTCACCTTCGTTTGTGTGATCACCCTCTTATCCCGCATCCACTTAAAGGGCGAGACGCACAACGTGCTTGTAGCAGCCCGCAAAGCTCCACTCGTCAGCAATACAGGACCTAGGCCTTCGTTGACAATGTTTCGTAGAGAATATTCACGGTAACGTTCGAGTGAAGGTTTTACGAGGAATGCATGTTCAAAGCCTTTCTCGGCCAGATACTCGGCTAGCTGTACGTAAAGGGCGGCCCACCTCGCACGAAGCTGAGCCCGTTCGCCCTTGTCGGCTTGATTGAGATTGTAATGTTTGGCATTTTCAAGTTCTCGCAGCGCCAATCCTTGCACCTGGTAGCGCTTGAGTAGCCCAATCACTGCATCAAACGCTTGTACGCGCTTTGGTGAAATTGCCCCCGAGGCCAAACCGCCTCCCGGCGATAGGCTACCCCCAGAGACGCCGGCCCGTGACCGCAAAGCGTCATCGTCGATGCCTGCACTCACAGCGACACCAGCGCCGATGCCGACCCCCGGCTCCGCGTCATCCACCTCGAGCAGTTTGTCGAAGCCTGAGTCGAAGTCCTTCGTCGCAAGGAGAATCTTGACCGATGAGGGCATTGCCCCACGAATGCGGTTAAGGATCTGTGCGTCAGACATCACTTTCGGCATGAGACCAGTGCCCTGCAGGTGAACTTCGCCATCGACCAGCAGATAGCTACAGTGTTCGGACAGCGTTCGCAGCTGATCGTCACGCAGACCTGCGTTTGCGTACACATGACACCAAAGTTCGCGCATAGTTGATGTGTTGGGGGCGCTCTGATTGCGCAGGCCGTTATAACCAGCGGTCGTATAAGGCGTCCGGGTTGTGCTCGTCGACGAGCTAGTTGTCTCGTGGAACTCTCGTCCACTATGTGGCGGATAGGGCCTCACCGGAGGATATGGCCGGCCCGGAGCTTTCCATCCGTCCTCATTGTTAATCTTGCGGATCTCGTCGATTGGACTCGGCTTGGTTGTGCGCGGTCGCCAAGGGTTGTTTTGACCGCCCCCATGTTCCTGATGGTCGTGGCCATTATCATTATGGCTATTGAAGCCGTGACGCGGTCGGAACGTGGTAATCCCTCCGCCGATGCCGAACGGTGGGTTGTGCAAATGCGACCCTCGCGCTGCCGCAGGAACAACAACACAAGCAACACGATAGATGTACGAATGATGAGTATATTTTTCGTAAATCTTTATGTTGATAATAGTAATAACAGTGACAAGAACAGCCATTCATGCCCCCATCATGCTACCTTTGCTTACCTAACACAGTCAGAAATAATATGTTTGACTATGCGCTATCTCATAGTAATTTTTCGAACAAAAAGAAAGCTAGAGAAAGCCGCTGCACGTTTTTCTTGCAAGCGGTTCAGTGCAGCGATGCTCGGTTGACTTCGGGCTCCATATTTTGTTTTTTTTTTTTCTGTCTTTCGGTGCTGTTTTTGATTCATCCGCTGACAATCCTCGGCTGCTGCTAAGAAGGTGGAAGAACGCTACAAAGGTGACGCAGCTGAATATATCTTCCTATGTACTTATTTATGCGAAACTGACAACTGCCCTGCCAGAAGCGAGACGTTCATGGTTCGAGTTGAATAAAAAATAAGCTCACCAATCTTTCAGATCACTTCGATAACAAGATCAATAGTGCAAACTACCTAAGGTTTTTTCGACTTCACTATTGAGTAGCTACCCTCGGTACCCAGTAAGACAGAACTTACTTTTCAGTATCTGATAACATATTCACCGACGGCAGTAGTGTTCGCCTACTTTTCCATCATCTTTCTTTTTCCTCGAACAGCCATTTTTCAATTACCTCGTCGTCTCAGTCAGTAAATAATTTCGGAGACTACATTACGTTATAGCAAGTTTTCAACACCACCCACGAGTGAAAACGTTAGGAACGTTTGTTTGATAAAACTGAAGTATCGTTGGAACTGAGACAGAGAAATGTTTAGCGGATTTGATTTTTTGAAAAACCGATCCGGCCGGATGCGGAATCAGACCACAATCAATGTCCCTCAATAGAGCAGAACGAATATGACTCTAAACGCAAGTGGATCGCTATGCATAACGGCTGCTTGCCACAGTATGATTATTCGAAAGGCAAAAACAAGGTTTCGCACTAGGTATTCCGTTGAGGATCTACATGGGTGACAGATACACTAAGCTTTATTTGTCAACATCGTACTCTTAGTTCATCTTTACGATTGGTCTCTACATTGTCTGTTTCTATCCCATTGAATAGTAAGGAACATTTCGCAAGCCACAAGCTTCTAACACTGGTGAAAGCAAGTTATATGGTTCTATAAGTTTCAAACTTGTATAACGTCATTGGCTGCACAAAGGTAGTTTAATTTATCAAGTACCACAATAGAAATCTAACCTCTTGACCTTGGACTTGAACAGCTGACAATAATCCTGAGTGTAATTTCATAATAACAAGTCTATACAATATTAGTCTATTTAGGAACTTGAATCTGAGAGAAAAATTTCACGCAGTATTTGTATATTAATACCTATCATTACGGTATACGTACGAGTGCGATAGCTTCCATTCGTAATTTTTATTCATAATAAGAACGATACTCACAATTCGACTTTCCCCCGATGTGGGAGCGGTCTCCCCCATGTCGACCCCCACCTCCATCATCGTCGGCGTCGTCACCGTCGGCCTCGTTCGACCCGTTATTATTATTTTTTTTTTGATCGTCCGAATCATCGCCATCATCTTCCGGATCAGGGGGTTCCTCGTCGGATCCTTCTGGGGGATCGTCATCCCCGTTGTCGTCCTGTCCATTCGTACCATCTGGATTGGGCGGAGGTGGTATCGATGGATTTGTCAAAACTGCTTGATAGCACCAAGTCGCCATTCGAGGATTGAACCGGTCGATTAAGTAAATAAAAGCATTTTTTTATTATATAGATGAAGGACGTTGGTTTTATCAGTAGAATAGGCCGCCGTGGTCGCACCCGGTCGTGTAAAATGGATGTGACGGAGGTTAGATATGTGACGATTGATGAACACGACGATAATAGCGTTGCAGCAGGCATAGTTGGATGACAGCAGGATCAGGACGATCCGGAGATGATCCGGGTCGATAACCGATTGGGTAGAGTATATACAACAAATAGACAGTACGCAAAAGGGCACTTTTGATTAGATCAATCTGCGGACCAGTAAGTCACGGTCAGGTAGCTTTACAAGGCCCGCCTGAACAAGCTTCGTTAACCGAATCACTGTCGCAAGCTAAACAAAAGCATACTGATCGTCAGGTTAATAATAGCGTATATGGTGGGTCTGTACAAATAAATGATGGGCTAGTCGTGTTCTGAGAGATATTGTGCCTACCATAAACTTGCGTTTTATGTTATACTTTCACATGGTGACGTAAGTGAATTTATTTCAAGCATGTGAATATGAGCAGCAATTCTAAAAGCAACAGTATGTATTCACGACTTTACAAAATACCGTATAGAAATACGTGATGATGGTCGCTTTAAACAAGCCATGCAAGTTATCGGCGTCCTTAGCTTTACTGTCCTACCAAACTCGCAGCGAAACACCTAGGATGCTCCAATGACCTCATGAGTGATATGTAGAAAATTTACTTCATGGTCCGAAACATGTAAACTTGTGAATCGCTGAGTCGTGCACTATTGTGGTATAAATTGTGCAATGTAACAGCTGTGTAGTTTAAAGTAAGCAAAACTTTCGGTGCCACACAGGGATGGGGGGGGTGCGTCCCCTAACAAGGATCATCATTCAAATACCTGCTTGTTATTAAGGCCTTTATTTTAAAGCTTTTATAAAGGCCAAGGATTTTAGTAAAACAAAAGGTGCTACAATCAACCCTGTAAAGGCTTGGTTTGGGTGGATGCGTTCGATTGCCGGATGCTACCATTTCGACATAGTACACTCCTATCCGTTTCGGCTAGTCATATACCTTAAGAGTTGTACATTTTCAGTTATTCATTCCAGTGGTGTGAGATAGATACCTATCTGTGTCATAGGGTTGGTAATCCCTACGACCAACCGGGGAGGGGGACAAAACTGTGGAAAGCATCTACTAGAAGGTACCTATAACGTTCGAGAGGTGTATTTGTGTCGATGTAGCTAGGCGTCGCTTGGAGGCGGCTGGCCATTTTCAGCACGAAACAATATGTGTTTTCGTCCATCCTCGAACCTAGATCACATCACGCAATATCAATTTTGTGCTGAAAAAATGACCCGCTTAAAAATGGCCGCGCGAAAATGTTATGAATAGTAATAATGTGATTCCACCTAATTTGTAAAGTCGTGTCGCTTTTATGTTATGCCTAAATTATGTTTATCCCTGTGATATGACTGTGAGTTTACAAAGGGGATATCTTCATGATATGGTAGCACAATAGCGCGCCAAATTCATTTTTACCCAAGTTGGCGGTCTAATTCTAAGCAGAAACTTTCGGTTTGTTTCTTTCTTTGTTTCTTCTTCGGCACTTTGTTTGTTTCTTTCTAGCGCAGTGCTAATACCATAGAGGGAGACAGACAGACAGACAGACAGACAGACAGACAGGAAGACAGACAGACAGACAGACAGACAGACAGATAGACACACAGACAGACAGGCAGACAGACAGACAGACAGGCAGGCAGGCAGGCAGGCAGACAGACAGACAGACAGACAGACAGGCAGGCAGACAGACAGACAGACAGACAGACAGACAGACAGAGAGAGAGAGAGAGCGAAAGAGCAATGAGGTGTGCCGCGATCCAATTCAAGCAAAGGTTGCGTAAGTTGATAATCGTTTAGTTTGTTTTGTGTCTTGCTGTGCCACTACGTTTCTCTAAAGAACTTCGAGACCACCTAAAGTAGTCCAAGTTCAAAAGCTGGCGTCGACAGACATAATTCGTTTAATGCTGGATGTATGGAGCGAGCCGCTTGAAGCAATGCTTAACTAAAGTAGTATAAACGGAAGTAAAAACGTAACGAAACCTGCAATTGTCCTTCTTAAACGATAAATTTCTAAATTCAGGATTGAACGTAGGTAGATTTTTCGTCTCCTGTTGGTGGGAGTTGTTAATCTGAAGCAACAAGGTTTACCCATGTCAATCAATTCGGATGCAAAGCTCAAGACAGTCTGCTTTTACAAGTACGTCGTCGGCTTACGTTATACGATCAGCATTTATACAATGATATTTTAATTACAGTTGTTATTGACTCGACTACAGTCGGCGTGCTATTGTTATGACTTAATTTACTGTAACCAAAGCGTAAAAGGCTTCACAGACACCGTATAGCTAAGATTTCTGTATATGTTATTATCTGTTTTTTCTTTTCTGTGAAAGCTGTATAGATGATACAGCTTTCGATAAAATTATGGCAGAACCTGATAAAGGAATCAAGCGGCTAAGTGTCAACTTCGTTTTAGCCGGGATCGATCGTTAACGTCGTCAATTTGAAAAGTTCTTCGAGCACTTCTTTTTTTATTGATTAGTAGATATTTAACAAATATAATATATGACGTTAGTTGATCGGTGATAATAGAGAACTGGGTGTCTCCTTCCGTAGATTTTTTTAATGGAAAAAAAATTACAAAACCAGCCAGAACCGAGTGTGGAAACCGGTTTCGGGTGGGGTATGAATAAAAAATCTCTGTAAGAGGCCAGCTTATGACAGCTGTCGTATTCATTTGCGATGAAATCATTGACATTAGGTACGAAAGTGGAACCTGAAATAAAAATGAAATTCGAGGCCTGTTAGGTCCTTAACTAAATATGGCGCGCCCATAGGCTCACAGGTAGAAGATACACAGACACTCACTTTATATTGAAAACAATTTCCGACTGGTATGAGCGTAATATTGATTTAGATCCTTTTTAACTCTAAATTGTTACATGAAAGGGCTAACGAAGGGTGGGGAAGCCGAGCCCTTGATCGGACCCTAAGCTAAACTCCATTCCAGAGTAACCGATCGAACTTGTAACCAGCTGCGAGTGCTGTTGCAACGTCACATTGCTGAGATGTTACTAGCAGTCTCTATCAAGTAAAGGGAAAAAAAAAGAAAATTAAATTAAAAATTAATTTTTCGTAATCAATTTATGGAGTTGTAACGACGGTGAATATCGTACTGAACTGGACAGAGCGTTTCACTCAGCAGAAAACATTTACTCGACATGTAATAATTTTTTTATTTATTATTTTTTTAAAATGAGCATTTTTTTATAACAAAAAAAATGTGACAAAATTAAGAGAATAGCGAGAGAAACCAGTTATAACGTTTCGTAGCTTAGACGTCATGCCGCCAACTGCAAAAGGCAAAGCCTTAGTTCGAGTTCAGAAAAATACTTCGAACAACAATAATTTCATAAACCAAATTGAAGCGGGTTATATATATATATATATATAGTTCAGGACTCCACCAAGCAGGTATCGGTGTAGGGTAAACTGTCTATTTTCGATATATTGATTCTATGGGCTTCAGTTTTTATAGCCTTATTTCGAACTTTTCATCCGCTGTTTTCGTTAGCGTGTTATTAGATCTTATTGCTTTTACAAAATATCGTGTAAACATATAGCCGTCGTTACCGCAGTTATCGAATTATTGATGCTTTGGTTATAGTAATACTAACGCCTACGGTCCTGAAGGTATCTTCGACTGTCCTCGTTGGAATCATCGGGGATGTTATTACCATCCATCGGATGCTGGTGGAAGGGTCTGTCAGGGTCGTCCGCGGTCCTGCCGAACCAGCCGGCCACCTTTTGCACGATCGTCTCAATACTGATCTGCGGGATGGGAATCAAACCGCCGTTATTGATGTAATTATTATGAGGATGGCCAGATGCCATGATGAGCTGAAGAAAACTGGCGACAAGCAAAACGGTCAGAGCGAGGAGCGCCGTCGTCGTTACAAGCAGGAGCCAGTTCCCGCAACCGTTCGAGGGACAAGCGCCGCTGTCTCGTCCACCGCCAGAGCTTAGCGACTCTTCAGAGTCATCTAAACGTCCTCGTGGGCCTCCTCGACGACCCAGACCTCCGCCGATAGGGCTGTAAATTGAAAATGGCAGACCAGATAAGAATCAGGATCACACGAAGCCGTACGTAAAAAGTAAATTAGAACGAAACGATTCAGACGAACCTGTAATTAAAAGAAGATGACGGCAATAAATGAAAACAATTGCAGAGCAAGAAAAATAATAAAGCAGGTGACGTCAATAGATATATATATATATATATATGTAGGAACGGAGGATGCAAGAGGCAAAAAGAATAGAAATAAACGGGGTTTATATAGGGAACTTACTTTTATAATTTCTGCTTTTTTATATTCATCAGATACTGCCTAAAAACAACGTTGTCGTGAATTGGATGTTTGCTATCGCATAGAGCCCAAGGTGGCGCCCACCCAAAGTCGGATGTACGGATCTTTGCTTAGAATTGGCATCGCCACAATTCAGAACAACAAGTAGAAATAAAGCCGTAAAGCCTACTATAGGCCACGCGAATACGGCATTGTTAAGCGACTTTTAAAGAGACCCTTAGCCTTTTCGGGAAGAAAGCGACCGAAGCAGTTCAGTTGAGGAGTAAATTAATAGGTACACAGCGATAATAGAGGCACTTTTATTCGTCCCGGTACAATTTAACACCGTTAAGCGTCCTACTTAAGGGTACCGGATATTGTCGTTTTGCATCTTATTAATTCTCTATTAAAGCGCAATTGGTAAGTGGAAGAAAAATACATTTATAAAAGTTCTTACCATATACAAAAGCACACCACAGCTTAAAATTATCTTAAAAAAAAACTATAACTGTTTTTTCATATCGCATTAGTGGCGTACAATGTTTTACTGCTGTTTGTAACGCAATGAAATGTCGGAAGTACAAAAAGGCAAGCGCGCTTACAGGCGTATTTCAATGGCTACCCCGTTTTCGGCCTATTACAATTGACAACGTTGAGTTCAAGTTTATTCGTTGGCGAAAAGAGGGGCAAATATCTGATAGTAGGCATCACTGCCCATTAACGCACACGTTTAAGTGGCCTATGAATCCATCTCTGCGTCTGCCAAACATAGAGGGACATAAGTTTCAATAGAAGTTGAATACTCTAGAACTGGCAGAAAAAACAACAACGAGTTATCTATATATATATATATATATATATATATATATATAGATGCATATGTGCATACATGTAGAAGGCAAACGACCGATTTTTGCAATTATCGCGCTTTTCGCTCTGTTCCAAGTCAGCAGCATCGACGCAAATCAAGACCTCCTTCACATTGGGCGTTCCCAAGAAGCATTAGTTTTCGAACCAATAACATACGCATGTTTCATTTGTTAAACAGCAAATCTTTTCTATAATTCAAGGTATATTCAATATTCTAAACATCAGGCAATGTCTAACTAACGTTATACACGTACCATACGTAGTGATGTAAATCTAATAATGCATATAAAATCGGTACGTAAGAGCGCAATGCAACATTTCTAGGGGCAATCGAGTTAGAAACAGAAAAAACCGAAGTTGCGGAACAATCAAGTAAAAAGTAACTGTAGGAAGTTGCAACAGTACTTTATCCTTCAGAGAGCTAGCCTCTTCCCACTTGAGAGGTCGTTCTCATCGTCGTCATTGTATGCTTATCGTCGATCGCACTCATCATGGATGAGAGCATAGTCCAATGGTGGATCGCCGAGAAAGGGGAACGAAGGGCAAAACAAGCTTTTTACTTCCTTTACAATAGCTGCTGCTACTACTGTTACGAAACTACGTGCAGCACCGCTTTGTCTTCCGCGAAGCCCTTAATTCAACACGAAGAGCCTCCTAGCCGGTCACACACTGAGGAGATCGGTTCTGTTTGCTTTGGCTCGGATAGGGCTTGCTTTATTCGTAGGTAACGTTTGAACTCTCTAAGCTCTCTCTATCGTTTCGCTCCACGAATCATACGTATATTGAAGGATTCCAGTACCACTATCATAACCCACTTCGGGCCAAACGAATCGAGCAGCTAAATCCCTTTACTCCACTCCGTCCATCCCCGGCGCTTCAGTGCCCCACGTTGCTCCAACTTTGCGTTGACTGTGACTGCATCGTGAGACAAATTGCTTTTTCCCTACCACCATCGCCTCTACGATGACTAGCCCTGCCCCGTTTAGTCCCTTCAGCTGGGTCTTGGCTTGCTCTTTGGAGCCGATACTGAGCGGGCATACCGACTTGAGAGACAAAGACCTGGCCTATTTTACCGCGGCTGCTGCGACCGTTACGAGATTCCTGAGTGGAAAGTCTTCCGTTTGGTGTGAAGTGCTAGTGTGCTCTTTCAAATGCTACTAGATGGTGCAATATCTTCCAGTCTTCTTTTCATGCATGGCAGCTAACACTAGCTACAAAACAGGAACTCCTATTGAGCACTATCGTGTACCGGCTTTATTCGGCGGGAGACTTAGGTCTTTATCTTGGTGGGGCTGCCCCATTGTTCATCCAGCGAGCACCCACTGAACAAGCGGGGAAGCCAAACTCGCCCCTTTATCGAAGCTTCTTCGTCTCCTGCAGCAGATCCGTCAAACATTAGGTCTGCCTCTAGGTTATGAGATGCCATCCATTTTAGTGGTAAGCGTCCTCTGTTAGTTATGTGGAAAAGATAGCAACAGCAGTAAAAGTCCAGCGTGTAAAAACTGCCGTGCCACAGGTGGGATACAAGGACAAAGAACAGGCGCAAAGGATGACTGTGCCATCATTCATCAGCGGTGAGCGACCACGCCGCATGTCCCAAATCGACGTCAGCATTAGCAGTCAATGAAGAAATGGATATACGATCATATTATCAGAAGATTGTAGAACACAGAACACGAAGTGCTTCACGTTATGCTACTTGAGCTCAACGCACTATTTGATTGCAAACGAACTTCCGTTGTGCCTAATATCTTTTGCGGTAAGCATCTTTCATTATGGTAACTTCACAATAATAATAATAAGAGAGACGAAACTGACTGGTTTCTACTGCAACTGTGTCTAATACCCCAGCTTTATACCACTTTTTACTACTTACCTGGAGGGCGTAGACGATTCGAGGCCTGACACCCAGTTGCCCACCTGGGGCGATCCTGGTGGGGGCATGTTGATTTTTGATATCGGCCCGGCTTATCGGCGCTATGAGCGCCTCTGCGCCGTCTATATTAGCATCACAACTAGAACGTAACCGAGAAAGAAATTGATTTGATAGGATGGAGTTATAAAGGCGCCAATTACAAATTTTCTAGCTATGCATATATGTATATGGATGTATGTGTATTATATATACTTTTCCTTATCTCCACCTATTGTGTACATATGCGCGCTGTTACATTTGAACCAGCGGCGTTTTGGACCTAGCGTACAGGTACCATCTTTCAACTGGTTGAGGCAGTCCCGTGTGCATATATGTATACATACATATAGATACGTATTAGCGGTTCTGCTCGGCTTATTTGCGATAAACGCTCGCATCCTGTTGATGTCGCTTACAACGCTCGGTAGATACTTTTTTACATCTGCGCATTCTGATTTCACTCAGCTTGCATAACCCCAGATCAGTGGGGCTTCTTGCCTTAAAATTGGATCTCACACTCACATTCACACACACACACCCATACTCACATTCACACGCACACACACCCACACCCACACATACACACCAGAGACAAACACAATTAGACTCACGCATCAATAGCCAGACCCTGTACGTGAAGATTTTTAGCGTTGCATGAGCAATCTGCATTTTATGTCAGGTTTCTTTCTATGCGTATGTTATTATATGCAAGTGGTTCTCATCCAGCGTTGGAAGCTGGCGGTAGCGATAGGAAGTGGTGTGATCGAATAACTCGTTTCCTATTTGCCTGGGGGCTCCGCGCACGGGTCGTGCCCATTGCGGCCCGGAGTCGGAGTTGTTTCGCCGTGTCGTACCATGTTATCCCATTTGTTCGATTCCCGTTGCATCCAACAGCAGAACGTCTCGTCGACCACAGTGGCCCCTGTCTAAGTGAGTTCAATCGACGTTAGTTATTCGAAATTTGTTAGAATACGACGCGGAAATTTAGCCGTCCTGGGAACTCTTATGGTTCAATTAAAGTCGCTTGCCACCGCCAAGTTCGACAACCGGCTACCGATCTTTGTGCTTATGGGGCGGTGTTAGCGATGAAGTGTATGGGAGAATCACTATCAAAAGTTAATGACGCTTACAAATCGGAAATTATCAGAGCGCCAATAGGTGGGCAGACACATAGAAAGAGAACCTGAGAAAGAAAAAAAAGTGAGACTACGCACTAGATGGCCTTTTCGTCTGTTTTACTATAAATGTAAGAAACGAAAGCAAGAAATCTATATAGGGGTAGCGATTGGTGATCGAAGGCAGTTCGTAGTACGACACAGACGCTGTACGGACCCTACGTAGGAACTTTCACTCTTAGTGAAAGCGATTAAGTAACTTTCACAAGCTACAAACCCCACGAGGTTGCCGTTTCAGAGAAAAACGCTCGCTATTCTGCCAGCGGGTCACGAGACGCTAACAACGCTAAGTTAAGCGAGAAGTTAACGATTTGTTTGGAGTTCGCAGTTGCATCTATGTGTACGAGCGCACTGACGAACGCACGAGCGAACAGAGTGATCATCGTCTCTGAACTAACACAGATTGACAAAAGGATTGACTTCTGAGAAGTGGTGTACCATCATATGGATTGTAATTCCATCCAAAACATTGTAACATGTAAGGTTCGGTCCTGCATTGCGTCGGCATTCAGAAGCGAACATTAATGAGATGTAGCCTAATTGTACCAAATCTGTACGAGCTAATACTTACCGGGCTTTCACCCCACATGCTTGACGTCCATGAGTCGTGCGGGTCTACACCGCACCCGTGATTCGTTATCAGGATTCTCTGCAGGCTTTCCTATAGATGATGAATTTCACAGAAGATCAACGGCACACCACTACCGAGTGTCCTGCATCTACCAACACCCACGATTTGCTTAAACTTATTGCCTATTTTAGTCTTGAAGCCTTATATACTCCACGATTTGTACTCGCCTGTCCTCAGCGGGCCATGGCATAACTAACTAGATTCAAGGGGCACAGTGTCAATCAAACACGGCAATATACGGCGCACCTGTAATCAGTTCACGTAACGCACTATCCACTAACGACAAGAACTAGTCAACACCAATGATGAAGATGCGGAAGAAACCTGCGCCATTCGACACTGTGTCAAGAATGCTGCCTCTACGAGCACAAAGAACCGGGCTTTCTATAGGCTTGCTTTCTTAAAAAATTATTAGCTGTTGTCTTTGTGGCCGTAGCTATCAGGTAGTCCTCCAAGCAGAGGACATTTTGTGCAAGCTTCGTTGTAGCACTTGTTAGCGAAGTGGGCAGTCCCCCTACAGCAGGAACCCTATGAACATAACGGAGCGTTTCGTTGCCTGCTCTCATTGCTCCTTTTCCGTTCCTCGTTCCCAATAAATCACCGTCTCGACTCGAGTAGACTCTGCCCACTCTATATGTTTACACGCTCATTACTTTCCAGTCATTAGCAGCATATTAATTGAGACTGGTCTGTTTGATATAAGTTGCTCACCGCTGCTGTCAAACGAGAAACAAACGTCGATATGGACGTACACGGTTGGTTGTCTACTAACAGCGGCGGCAGTGCCGTGATGTCTCGCTTCAGCAGCGGTTCACCCTTTTTCAGACCAACGGATGTCGCTAAACGTCGACTACGAATTAACGAAAATAATAATGTCACGGTACCTTTCATTCGGCACGAGTGTGCTTATCTCTATATCCACCGGCGATAGACATGAAAGCATACGGAGCACGGGACTCATTTGTACACAGTATCTGCGCACCATACAATCGATACGAACGAGAGTGATACACCACGACAGTACGATAGATCAAGGGTTTATTCGAAAAAGTCTAAAATCCCTCAGCGAACAGGGTCGGCACACAGGGTCGGACAAAGAGGGAGACCTAAGGCTTGCACCTTAAATTAAAAAAACACTCGTCAACTTGACGTAAGGTAAAACGCGTCTTCGTTTGGGCTTTCACTCGTCGAAAGCTTCTCAGACATAGACGAAACGATTTTTCCGGCTAAGGTTTTCCGATGCTGACGACGACGGTGGCAGCAAGATGACAGTGGGGTAGTTCTACGAAGCGTTTTATATCGTGGAGTGGCGATCTTTTCTCGTCTCACAATACCTAGCACGCTGCCACTGCATGATGCGTGCGTGTTTATCAGTCTGTGTACGTATGCGGCTTTTACTGGGATCGGTGCTGTGCCGTTGACAATCGTACCACTCCTCGATTTGGTTCCTCTGCCGTTTTGCACATACCGCCGCTCGACGGTCCTAGCCAACCCAGTGGATGTGCTGCTCCAACAGCAGCAGCAGCAGAAGCCGCGGGGTAGAAAACAAGATGGCGGCCGAGCCAAGGGAGCCAGTCAGGAAGAATAGTGGTGGCGGCAGTAGCAGCAGCAGCTGGCCGCACCACTGAGGGCATCGAGAGTTTTGTGAGCACCCAGCTAGCCAGGCAGGCTCTGGATTGCACAGACAGAGTGCTGCTGCTGTACAGCAAAGGA
This sequence comes from Varroa destructor, assembly GCF_002443255.2. Taxonomy (NCBI): domain Eukaryota; kingdom Metazoa; phylum Arthropoda; class Arachnida; order Mesostigmata; family Varroidae; genus Varroa; species Varroa destructor. Next base: position 1,395,685 of record NW_019211457.1, on the reverse strand, counting down.
GCAGGGAGCGCCGCAAAGCGCGTAGGCAGGATCAAGGCAAGCAGGCAGGCGACGAAGGCAGCGGCGGGGGCTGTTCAATGACGAAAGCGCTGCTGCTATAAGAGGAAGAGCGGGAGCAGCCGAACAAAGGGGGGAGCGGTAAGGGGCGACAGGGAGAGGCAAGGGGAGTCAGCCAGGGGCAACGGCGGGTAGCGGCGCGGATTGAACACAGCTTCTGGGTGAGAATCTTTTAGGAAGCCTAGCGGGACGTGAGTTCAGGCGGAAAGTCTGGGCTGGGGAAACCGAGCAGGGAGCAGGCCAGCAGTGCCACGGATGCAGTGGTTCGGCTGGACTGGTTCGATAAAGGGGGTGCTTGGGAGCACACAAACGAGAAGCCGAATAGGAGTAACGAACACCGAAGCCGGGAATTTGGGGTAGTGGGAAGAGCGCAACGCAGACCAGAGGAAACGAGAATCTGCCAGTAGCTGACGGGTAGCAGGCGAGCAAACCACCGACCGAACGATGAGCGCCAACGGCAGCAATAGGCAGCTGGCGCAGAACAGGCGGTGGTGGCGGAAGCCAGCGGGAATTGAGCGGGAACACAAGGAATGGAAGAGAGAAAGGGCGTCCCGCCCCGTGGGGAAGGGAACGCCACCAGCATGTGGGCGCAGAGCAGTAGAAATACACGACGTAGTAGGATTACTATTGAGAAGGAAAAAGGATAATGCCGATACACGTAGTACGAGGCAGTAACAGATGCTGCTGGTCACCGTCGTTGTGTTATTTCGTCGTGCTGGCCCTGCTGCCGATGTTTCTGTAACAGATAAATTTGATGCGAGTTTTGAGCCACCTCCAAACTACGAAGTGCAGACTACAAACTGACTTCTGCCGGAATCCTCCAAGGGCTACAGCTATACGCACAATGACGGTCAAAGACTGTGAACCGGCTGGAATAAAGAGCCAAAGGCAGAAAGTTAGATAGAATAAAATACATAGAGAGAGAAAAAGAAAACGAAAATAAGAGTCGCAGGCCTCCGAGACCAATGCAATGCGACTTGCGGGAGCTTCTGAAACTTAAATCGATGCCCATGCTTCTGGAGCAACAAACACCAAAGCAGGACGATCGAAACTAGGATAATACCACAAGCTCATAGGAGCAGTTCTGGAGAAAAGATCCAGACGACTTGGCCTAGCTGCCTTTTCTGTCTTAGACTTTTCTATTATCTGCTTAGAGCTTTAAAAGATGCCCCGTGTTTTGTTGTCCGCTTGGGCTCCAGAGAAATGCTTTGGTGTTAGACATATTATGCTGTAAAAAGACGACGGCTTTCGTCTCCTTAAAAGTAAATGTCTGTCGTCACTTAGTCGATTCTTGTGCCGTTTCTATTTCTGCGACCGTTATAGCCTGCTAGCTATGCGAGAAAAAAGCACCTGTGCGTTTTGTTGCGATCGCCATGTAGCTAGCGAGATACAAGTTGGATTCGCCATCGTGACATCAGTTGCCTATGTTCTGGACCATGTTTCCGGCAAGCAGATAGGCGTCGTTGTTGATGTTGTTTTTTCGTCCTCTCTGGACAAGAGCTTCCTATTCCATAGTTTGTCGTCCTTTGCCTCCGGGTTGCTGCAACCCGTTCTCCTTCAGCTCGTTTTAGCTTCCCCTTAACGCCCCTACGCATCACCCTTCGACCCCTCAGCGACTCACTGTTTCTCCTTTTATGACTTCGAGGCGATGATGCCGGTCGTGGTGGGATGCTGATTTTGCGATGATTTAGTGGTCTTTGTGTCACCTCCTACGAGCTTCCTGGACGTTCCGTCGGGTCGACCATTGTAACGAGTGGAATAGGCTGAGAAAGGGCCTGAACGGGCTGAAAGAACCGAAGCGGCATCAGTAGCAGCGGCATAGAGTCCTGCCCGTGTCCAGTTGAACGTAGAACCGCAGAAGGGGTAAGGCGGATGGGCAGGCAGACACAGGAAGGGCAGACAACAGAAAACGGGCGGGTAGAACGTGGACAAAACGAAGGGGCAACTAGCAGAAGCACTTTAGGTCCTTCCTTTTCTGTCCGTCCATTTCTCTGTCTTTTTTCCTTTCGCCATTGTTGCTGTACGGCGTTATCCTGACTTCTCAACTCAGGTTTCTCGATTTCGCTATGACACTGCGTCTGTGCCTTGGTCCTTAGCCGAGACAATGTGGGGCCATAGCGGAGCACCGCAATGGCAGAATCCGCTGGTTGTAGTAGAATAATAGTAGTAGTAGCAGGATGGAAATACTGGGTGCAAGCTACTCTCAGGACACTATAGGGGTTCTATACCATGAAATTGTGGCTGGTGGGCTTATGGCGGGACGGGGCCCGCGGCGTGCTATCTGCTGTCATAGTGCCGATATTGTTCCAGTTAGCTAGTAGGTCCGTCAATCACTATGCTTGGGCGTTTGGCCGTTGTCCAGCATTCGCCTACGATTTCTACTTCCCCTGCTTTCTCTCTATCACTCTCGTTTTTATATTACAAGGAAGCAAAAGGCAGCTTGAGACTGTCTGTTATTGCTTAGGATTGTAATGCAGATACTGTTGTTGTTGTTAGTGTGGTGATCGTAACAGCAATAGAAGCAACAAAAACACCGGCTCGAATAGCAGTCTTCTTCCCTAGGACCTCGCCTTCCCCTAGCAGACTCTGTGGAGGCTGGTCACGGCCATTGGTTTCCTTGTCTCGCCGGTTAGCCGAATTTTCGTTGAATAATGCCTATAATGATAAAGAGCTCTAATGATGATTCGGAGAAAGCAGACGAAAATGACGTGTAGAAGGTATCTTTCGTGGCATCATGCAGAAAAGCTGCTACGATGGAAAACAGCTGGAAGATTGGCAGCAGAACAGCTCGTTGATGATGAGACAACGCCGACCGACGCTACGGCCGTGCCGAATGGGTTTTATTTTGTATCGGTGTAAGGGTGGCTAACGCCGACACCGTGATTTTGGTCTGAGTCATAGCATCGACTTTTTGCTTGAGTCTTCCAGCGCAAAGAGCGGACACAATAAGTGGTTTTGTAGACTGTAGTTTTGTGGTTTGCTTTAGAAAACCAGTAACGTGCATCGTAGGGGTCGCTTCTCAGCACGACGATCCTCGTTCAAACACGACCTACATAAACCGTGGATGCGCTGGGGCGCCATTGGATTATATCCTTTAAGTACGTAGGGTCGTTCTGCGCTGGGATGGTATTGTGGCCGCAATACCTATAGGTGAAAGAACATGCACAATTTCACCGACAGCCGTTGTAGCACTTACACGAACATAAAAGAACTATATAGCGAAAGCATGGTTAGGTGTTATATGCCAGGACGCAACGAGCGGTAGAAAACAAGTAAAATCAACGAAATTGGAAAAGAAGATGGCTCAATTCTTTAAAAACAATATGAATACCGACTGGCCTATTGAGAGACTTCAAGGGCGCGGAAGAGAAGGAAAGTGAGCTTAAAAAAGATTTGTGACCAGTAAATGCGTCTGAGTATATACAGGCCAGTGCCACGAGAGGACAAGTAAATAAGGAATTTTAGGGATGAAGATATTCGGACGTGCAAAGTGGCCTGCTAATGGACAAGCCAACAAAAGGACGGGGCGAAGAAACTGAAATAAAGGACGTCGAATTGTGCGGCCGCTTAAGTAGAAGTAAACACCAAAGGCCGATAGGGGGGTCGAATACCTGTACCAGTCAAAGCGCTTATCAGCAGTACAGATAGAGTCTAATCTCGGTGAAGAAACGCATAGAAGTCGGAAAGCCCCCGAGTAAGAGAAAAAGGTATAGAATAAAAGCGAAAGAAAGGGCGCTAGTCAGACAACTAGAAATTAGTAACAGCGACATCAGGGTATTTCAAGCTTGATTTTTTTGCTTATACACAAATAATGTTAAGATGTTTTTGCCTGTTCTATTTCACATTACTATATGCAGTGTCCTATGAATGTGCATTTAACGGAGGCAAGCTGACATGAACTGAAGAAGCTCAACAACATAAAAGACTTTTTTTTTGTAATAAAATAACGGAAAAGCTATGTGTATAGTTCTTTATATATTAGATGAGCATGGCTAGAGGCTCTCCGGTAGGTATCTTCTGTCTAGTTATGTTGCGATGGAAAACTTGTATATGCCTAGACTTGACTATACATATATATATATATATAAAAACGACAAATATATCTATAGCCAAAAAGATACCGTTTTGTATAATTGTTTGCGGAATTTTTAAAAACTTCGCAATTAACTTCGATATAAAAAACGTTCTTCCAAAAAGCCGAAGGAAAAGTGTGAAACATTGGTAAAGTATTTACAAAAAAATAAGTTTGAGCTATATGATGATCTTGCGCGTCAAGTTATTGACAATTATTCGTGTTAATGGAAACAAACACAAACAATTTGTGCACATAAGCGAAGATATATATTTTTTTCATAATTTTCCTCGAAACTGACTAAGTGAGTATGAGTAAGTAACTGAGCAATTAAGTGGGGCATTAAGCCGTTACCGTTGCCGGAACTACCAGCGCCTCGAAACGAAAACATTGTGAGTACTATCTGATTCGTTAGTATCACGATCTATAGGGTGTCTGGTACAAGATGACCAATGTAAATACCACCCACCCTAAGCAGCAATATGTACTTTGTAAGTTTGACACACTGACTTAGAAAGGAACAGGTTTACCGAACGACAAAGTTTCCTGAACATTATCGCGCCTGTTAGGTCCGCTGAGACTCGCGAGTTTGCCGCCGCCAGTGGTTAGGTGGCGCGAATATATTTCGGCAATTTACATAGAAGAGAGGAGACAGAGGCGGCGTCTGCCCCGGACAAGTCTAGCTGCCCGTTCTCCTCGTTTGTTCCGTCTAGATCTTGTATCAAGAGAGGAATCTGCCCATAATAATGCCCAGAAAAGACTTATAGGATGGCATCCGTAGCATAACATGGTCGTTATCCCCTGAAAGTGGCATGCGGCATCGTACATAGTCTGTGCAGCTAATATTTGATAATAAACATATATATATATATAGGTGAAGCACAAGTTTCCGTTAAGTAATGTCATTAAAGTAAAATAAGATACTCCTATGATTGCAGTAATTTTCAATAATAACGAATTTATTCAAAGAAGATTCTTCGACTGTCAAGTGACTTTTCTGTAAATTATTAGAAGACTCTTGCTCCAGTTCTTATATATATATATATATATATATGTGTGACTTGACTCAGCTCGTTTAATAGGATGTTTTAACACAATGGCATAGGCAGTAGTAACAGTGGTAAGAACCATGACGTTGGGGTGGTGACCACCGTGAGGTTTCAGGTCTCTTCATCTGGGTCCGAGGGCTGCTGCTCGTTGCTTTTCCCGAGCACCTTATATTTCTATGGCTATAGCTGCTACAAGGTGAAGACACACTACCCAACTGCTAAATTGGCCGACCTACGACAACAGTATCAGCTGCGTTACCGGACTGACTGGACGACAAGAAGATCGGAGAAGAGTGAGTAGAGCACGAAATGAGTCATTTGATCCAGCGACTCTGCGGCTCTGCGGGCTCGGTCTTAGCCTCAGGATCGCCAAGGTTCGTAGAGGATTACAATCTGAGAAGTGGATGAAACGCGAAGAACTGTCAACCATAGCTGGCGAGCAGAAGATTTGGCGCGAAGAACCGAAAAACCCCTGAGGGCTGCTAGCAAGGCGGCCGACGTATGGCGAGGTAAAAAAGAGATGTAGTGGCAGATGAAGATTGCATCTTAAGCTGCTAGCGTACCGCTGTTTCGCTGGAGGTGGAGTACTCGTGGGAAATTGGCATCTACAAGGCTTGGCCTGATGTCTGCAGGGCGATAGAGAAGCGAGAAGAAAGGATCGTCAATGCGAAAACGTGCAGGTACAGTGCGGTTGTGGAGTCCAATTTTGACGCCCAATAAGAACAATATAATGTATCGTGTGGATATGAATAGTCTACATCATTGAGTGATTTCTTGGCGTTCAAAATGCTTTAAAATACAACTATAATTTTTTTCGGTTGAAGGTTTTAAGGTAACTGGTTTTAGCGTATTTGAAATGCCTATGTTCACACCTTTGAGCAAACCAAATACAAGATTTTAACTTGTTCTAACGCTTTACGGGAAATTAAAAGCACCTCGAGTCTCTTTAGATATCAATAAATGATCGTATGCTATGCTGACAGGCATTTTCGCTGCAGAACCAGAATTACCATGTCTCCTATTGACGGTAGACGAATTGAAGGAACTAAGCATGGCTCTTTGCAAGGTAACTTGAAGTTGAGAAAAAAAAACTGGTCCAGCACAAATCGTGGCCACTAGGCATAAAATTTGGTAAGGTTCATAGCCACGTGTTTTGAATCATAACAGCTAATTCTATATATAATATGGGCTATAGAAAAGATTACTCCACACGTGACCAACTCGAAAAAAGTGCAGCAAAAAAATGAGCCCAGAAATGCCATTTACAGCAAGAGTATTGACATTTTTAGAGCATGGGTCTGTTAGCAAGTAGTACGCAGTCAGCCAGAAAAAAAAGTATCACCTTGTGTTGTGGATGCAGCTATTGCACTATAACCAAGTTCGCCACGAGCACTACATATTTTGTTGTGAATAGACCCGAGAAGTAATAGGACCTGCAATAGGACAAACCTTAGCCGCGCCTTTATTCGCCCGAAGTAGCTAACGGTGGTGATCGTGGGACAGCTGTGAAGAGGCCGAGTTGAAGTGCTGATACTTCGAGGGATTAAGGGAAAAGTGTTACCCCCAGTAAAGAACGTGTTGCTAATGGTCTAAACTGCAGATGGGTGGTAGAAAGACGCGTTAGGAAAGAGACAAATATATTGAGGGGGAAAGTAAAAGAAAAAGGGAGTGATGTATTTCAGTTTTGTAGATGGTCCAATTTGTCCCAATGGGTTCTGCCAAGCGAAGAACCTGTTCGTATGGCGCTCTCTGCGTACACCCATGCTTGTATGTAGAGTGTCGGGGAAAGGCAGAAATAAAGGACTTTTCGTTTTTTGCTCTGTCGTTATCTCTTTCACTTTTTTCACCTGTCAGTATTGTGAGTAACTGCTGAATCAATTTAAGGGGTAGCAGCTGCCTCAGCGCGGGTCTACCCGAGTTCGGGTCTAACACATTTGTCGAAGCAGTCCATAGAGTTCTTTAGGCTAGCCGTGAGCTGACAATGGAATGATTCGGTCCACTGCTGGTCTTTCAGATATTTAAAACACCAGCACGCAGATAGTGGACGGATGGCAAACCGCGTGCGAGCCATCTGGGTAATAGCTGGGTTCTGCACCTGTAGTCGTTGTAGGTTACTGCCGACCAATCGTTTGTGCGACATTAGAGAAGCTAAGTTGCGTCTTCAACCATAAACCCACGTTGATCGTACCAAGTGAGCGCAGGTCTCGCCACCCAGTTGAAAGCTGGTAGGTAGACCTCTCGAATACAAACAAATTCGCCTTGCAAATGCGAGAAACAACACAAGTCCTTCCATGTCTCGTTGCCTGAGGTGGTTTAGAACCGTTGGCATTAGAAACTTCGCTTGACGCCTTAGAGCAGCGGTTCCTTCTCTATGGCTCTTCGTCTTTTGATGGTAGCACAGCCCCCGCATTTCTCTTTACAAATTTGCCGGTCCCACTTTGTTTTTTTCGCTCATCTTCGTGCACTTACTTATTTCGGTGGCCGAAATGAAATTTGCGTGCGTTCTATGTTTCGCACGCTTAATGTGTAATAATAATCTGGCTGTTTTCAAATCTTCCCCACCAATTTCGAACAGCACACAACCGTCCACAGCTTCGCCTCAGTTCTCCTTTATCCGACCTAGCATCATAACGATAGTATAAAATCCCATTTGCGTTATCTTATGGAAGGGGATGTTACTTAATTGCTTCCCTTCTCCCCCATTACGCAATTACTACGTCTATAACTGTTTGTTCTTTACTGTTTGCAGCCTCTGCCGCTAGCGCCATTTTTCTGACGATTGCGATACCTCAACCACCTTCAGCTCTATTGTGGGCTGTTTTGCTGCGAGTAACGATAGCTGTTTTTCGTTAAAGCATGGGCTGATGTATCGATTGCAGAAACCCAGCGCACAACTGACTCCGAACCACTTTTGGCAATATGATTGAAGGGCTTTTGTTTTGTTACGGCGTTCGTATTTTGACGGTATTAGTGGTGTTGTGGCAGTACGTTTTCCGTTGCGACGTTGTTGTCGTCGTCGTTTTTTTGTAACCTCTGCTCCTTAAGGAATTTCGGTGTAGTAATGAGATGAGTGAGAAGAAATGGTTGGCGTAGATTGAGTTCTAAACAATATCTGATATTGGAATCAAGGACAGCTTTGAACCCCGCATGATCGGAGAGTCAGCGGCGAGCGGTGAGTCGCTAGTGACCGTAACAGGACTTTGGGCTAGAGCTTGCAGCGCGATGCGTGACCCGCTAATGCGTAGAGTTATCACAGCGTCCATGTACCAGCCTTCTTTCCCCTTTTCTAAACCCCTGATCCTTTTTCTTCAATTGGTCTCCGACCGACATTCACCCCTCTTGTGTCCTCCGTAATATCATCCCGTGACACTAGTCCTCCCAGCCCAACGAGTTCTGTTCGAGTTGTCAGCATTTATTCTCTTCTGTTCGTTCTGGCACCCATTTTTTTGGAGTCTTGTGCGACTACTGCACTCTAGTTAGTTTAGGTCGCCCCTTTAAGACAATGGATACCCTACACACCAAAACTAACAGCTGAAAAGCTATCTGCAGCCTTTTCGATTCGCTACCCAACCGGGCTAATACTTCCAACAGTAAGAGTAATGACTAAGGGCGTAAAACGTGCTCAGTTATGAAAAGTCTCTGACTGAACGGCCAGCAGGTGGCTCACGGAGTTACAAGAAATAGAAATGGGAGAAAAATACAGCAAAGACAGAGCTCGATCTGACGCCATTATGCAGACTGCCTTGCTGCTGCTGTTCTGGTCACTGACCGTCAGGGTCTCGCGAATGCTCGGGGCGTGGTCGGGCCTAAGTGTTCCTATTTGGCACACGTTCTCTACCAAAACTACTTATCAAACTTTTCCCCATTTTTAGATCGGGCCCTTTTTGCTTTTTCAACGTCTCGCATTCTGTCTCTGTGTTCTGCGTTGATAGGGTGGCACGACTACAGCAGCAGAGGCCATCTACTGTTTGTTTTTTTGGAACAGGCGCTCATTGTTATTTTGATTTTTCAGCACGTTCATTACCAGCGACGCTCTCAGTACACGCGCACTAGCAGCGTCGTTCTTGTAGAATACGCGATCGTCTGCTGGTAGCTGGTCCAAACATCCCGTCAAATTTCAGGCTCCAGAGGCCTACTACTAAAGATCTACTAAATTGGTTTGGAAGTGAATTTTTTTTCTTAGTTTCGACACCATAAAATCGAAACAATTCTCTCCTAGGCAGTGTACAGACAGAGAGATACTACCGCTACGAGGCGTCCTCTCGTAATCGACGGCGGCTTTAATAAGGGTACAGAATCGTGCAAAGTACAGAAAAGCGCGTAAGTTGTAAGCTGTCGCTGTAGGATTTTCAGTCGATAACAACACTTGACCGGAAATACAGAAAGGCTCTCACGCACGAAAACTAATGAAATACCGAGTCGTCGAGTATATTGACTTCATGGTCTGATAAATAGAAAGAGAAATGGGCGATAATTGAATCGTGTAAGGGTGGTTATTTATCCGTTGTGACAGAAGAGTGCCTATTAAAATAGTTTGACTGTGTCTTAGACAATCAAAATTTCTGCCTAAAAAGCGAAAGACTGCTGATTAGGTTGACAATGACATATACAGTACGACAGGCGTGACTGGATAAAGAAATAATAGTCTCGGTATATTCACAAGTAAGTTATAATTTCCGTATATTCTTGGGTTTGAGTTCTTTAAAGTTAGACACTTCTTAATCCAATGACACGAGCAAATCTAAGGAGACGTATTTCAGCGTGGACGGCTGAGGAAAAATAGAGACCACCGTCCCTAGTAGGCTGAAGATAACGATACTGAATCTTAAGGATTCTACAACAGGTGTTCTACGCAGCAGGATCAAGCCTTACATTTGCAATACGCTTTGGTGTTGTGAAAGGGCTAATTCTAGAATGTATTAACACACAGAACGTATATATGATACATTTCAATGTGCTTTTACGTAATGTACATCTATTAGAAGCCCATGGAGTCTATATAGGAAATACAGTTGATTTTTATTTAAACTAAACGGGTTCAAACGGTGATGCATGGCATGTCATACGCGTGCACTTAAAACCACCCGGTAGCATAAACCAACGACGATCCCAATTGCGTTTATGCCGGTACCTTCTGTTTGGAAACATTACTTCCAACAATTCTCCCAGTGCAATTGCTATCAATGGCCCAGCTAGAACAGAGCTTTAGCTCGCTGTCGCTATCTCATAGCAACACCGTTGCCGATGCTGCTGCCGTTAATAGAGCTCGACCTGACCGGTAACCAAACCAGTCATCTCCTGGAGACGGAGACAATGCCGGTGGCGGTATCGGCTCCTCGAGCCGCTGCCTGTAGCCGTCCTGCGCCAGGAGGAACTGCGCCAGTCTTCGCTTCATGTAATTAATGAATTTTAATGAAACCAAACCGGCTGGCGCTTCCTCGGCCTCTGCTCCTTCTTTCGAGCCAACGGCTGCATCCGCCATAGCCGCCAAACCCCGTTTCACATTCTTGCCAGAGATTGCTTGTCGTTTTCTACTTTTCAGTCGCTCTCTGATGTTCTGTATTGCTGTGAAAGGAGAAGCATCTCTCTTTCTCTTTATATAGAGGAAGCGGACGAAAGAGATTTATCCCTCTCCCATAGATACCCACGCACTTCCCCTCTCCCCCTAATTTTCGTTCGCTGCGCCTTTTACTTCATCTCGCTTTTCTCTGTCTACCTCGGTATTTCTTTGTGGGGTTCTCTGTCGCGTTCTGTTGTGTCGCTTGAGTCGCCAAGGCGAAGGCAAAGGAAGAGAATGAGCGGAAAGAGAGAGGGTGCTGTGAAACGACAGGGCATGCACGGCATGGAACTAGGCAAGCAACTCTAAGCGTCTTCGTCCCTGTGCGAGCGGTAGAAGCACGAACATCGACTCTGCCATCGACGCTACTCTTCTACAGCACTACACCACTATCTTCATGCGCCATTCTGAATTCAGAGGGGCTTAAAGATAGTCGGTCGCTAGCTAGGTTACAAGCCTGTCAGTCTGCGGCGCTTCTGGACAAGGAACTTGAAGTGTTTGACCCCCTTCATTTTAAAGTAGGTTCATGTGTGGAAGGTTCCTAGAACACGGCACGATGAAGCACCGAGTGGTCCGTTACTTCAATCGCTACCAAGGCCCTGCAATTTCCTATTACTTGTCCCCACGACGCATAACTTGGACGCAACGTGTGACGTTAGCCTCGCTGTGACTCGGGCGACGCGGAACCTTCTTCCATCATTTTTATTTAGATGTACAATACAGTATGTTATAGTATCGCACCACATCAGACTGCGTACTCTCCCATTCGTTTTCCTACGTAACCTGTCCTGATTGTTTGCAGGCTCACAATTAGCTAATGCGCACCTGTTTGTGTGTTCGGCTCACGTGGCTGTAGCCAAATCTTGAAAACAAGAGGGTTATCCCATAAAAGGGAAGGTGGCTGTCGTGAATTTATTCTTGTGCGACTATGATTGTGTCGTGATTCGAGGCTTGGCGCTCGTGCATTCAGATGATCTAAGGGGCAGGTAGAGGAAACCAGTGGGCTTCGAACACTAGAGCACTAGCGTAGCGTTGTAATTGTTGGCAGAGATCTCGGCTCAGGCAAAGGCAGTCGCCCCTATCACGTGGCGAAATGGATCGCTACGAAAAAAAAAACAAAGTTCTATACAAAGCCGAACAGGCCGTTTGTTCAGGGACGGTTTTTGTTTTGTGGATAATTTCGAAATCGTATAGCGAGAGCACTTATGCTGCGACTATGCAGACGCGCGAGTTGGGCGACACGAGCTAGAGAAAGCCTTGAGTAGCTAGCAATATGGTTGATGCTAGGATACTGTGAGTGATAATGTGGAGTACTATATAACGGCACACGTGAAGTCGTCAACAGTCGAGCGGTGGCATATTGATATCGCAGATGTGTAGCGTCTGCTAGTTAAGACTTGGATTATTGGAAGATTGGACAGTTGGGCTTGAAGGAAATATATTATGAAAAACGTAAAATGTCTCGATTCGTCAAACGGGCTACCGAAAAGGGGTAAAGAAAAAGTTTTATTATCGGTTCCATCTACTTAGGGTATGTTCCGCTAACGCTTTGGATGCGAACGAGGTTATTTGTGGGTCGCCATAGTTGAACAGCGGTGGTAAATGGGTCTGCTAGAGATACCAGTGGCAAAAAAGATGACGTGATGAATGTACAGTTCATCTGGCCAATCGTTAATTGGTTCGACGTGCTATTCACAAAGAATCAATGGCCCTGTTTAGTGAAAACGTTTCTACTGGCCTTTGCTGGTAGCATGATACGTGCGGTAGAAATTTAATTGAAAGCTAAGCCGATTCGGGAAGCAGATTGATTCGAATTTAAAGATTCGTGTCCTCATATATAAGAGACCCGTAATATAGCGATCGCAATTTTCCAGTATATATATATATATATATATATATATATATGTACAAATTAACATACGCTATAAAGTTTTCAAAAATATTTAGGATTTAAAAATATTCACAGCAAATTCTGTAAGCAGCCTAAGTAAATGGCTTCGGACAACATCAGCTGCTTGCAAAGGAATCAAATGCGATAACAAGGATTTCAAAACAAGCTAACACCTAATTATATACCTTGCGGGATCGCGACTAGAGCAAAAAACCGCTCGGGTCACGGGCGACCCGAACATTCTGATGTTGCCAGCGTATATGTTGCTACATAGCAACGATAATGGTAAAGAAAAGTTAGCTAGAGAAAGAAAACTAGATCGAAGCACTGGACCCTTTAAAAGGGGGCAAAAATGCCCGCTATGCAGCTCCAGAATCCTAAGGCTTCTAGAAAAATTGTATTCTTTCCCGACTTACCGGAAGTAAGTTGCATACACAAGTTCACATCGCCTTAGGCTACTTGACTTGTCAACAAACATATATCAAATCGATCGACAGTTATTTATTAAAGCGTTTTCAGATATCTGAACGCATCCGTGGCAGGCTGCCTAAAAGACATTTTTTTCGTGTTTCCAGTATGTATTGAATACTACAACATACTCCCACACAAAAAAATGACATGTCGGCTGTCATTCCACCAAAAACTACCTTAGCGATGAAGAGTTAAGTCCTTGCCCCCCGCGTCCCACCTTTCCTGACGCTGGTAGTGTGTCCGTCTATTCACCTAAACCGATGAGCGAATATTACGTATGTATTATACGTTCATACACTATAGATAAGACTCTTCTCTCTCTATGTGCAGAAAAGACAAAAAAACAGGAGTTCGGCTTGCTCCCGCGGTACATCGCGACTGGGTGACAGTACTTGCTCTTTTACTGCCATTTTTCTGGTATTTTGACATGCTGGCAAACCGCGCAAGGAGTCCACGGCATATGCAGTACACTCCCCAGGTAGCCCCTAAACTTTTGGCTTAGTTTCAATTCTATCGCTCTGCGAACTCTATGACTTCCTGCTTTACGGCTTCGCTGTTAGCAAACCAAACAATAGACCGACCGACAAAACAGCGACTTACTTGCTCTAGCTTTCGGCGATCGAGCGTGGGGCACATGGGGTATATATACTTCACTTTAGCCTACTGTGAGGGAGAAAGTAGACAACTAGCCGGTGAAGCCCAGCTTAAGAAGGCTCAGCACTGTTCCCACTCCGCGTTCATTCCACACCCGACATCAAAAGCCATACTCGTGGGAGTGCGTGTTCGCTACCGAGTGAAAGAGTTGGTTTTCCGCCTCCGAAGTACGTAATAGTAGCAATAGGTGAATTAGAGAGGTTCGGTCGCTACCGATGAGGAAAAATCATCGTCCTGTTCACCTCCCAGAAACTACTATGAGACTACGGGAAGTACCTGAAGATCTTCTACATATGTATATTTTATTTATTCGTCCGATCATTTCGCCATACTGACTATTGTAGATTTATCGTACAGTACGTGCTGTATACTTGTAGGGCTTCTCGGAGGCACGAGGAGCGCAACATCCGGAATGCCTGCGAATACCTGGCAACTTACGAAAACGGTGTGACTTAAGTACGAAGTAGATGATGCTTTGTAGTGCCTGTCTATGATAGAAAATCGCTTAGTATCCGATCGGGGATCCCGTTCTGACTATACTGTTCGCCCTTGTTGCGAGTCGACGGTACGAACGAATATGATAACTTCAAAAAGTGGTACAAAGCTGTGCTATTTGTCGGGCCCTCCAGCATCAGAGTGTCGTCAGCTTAGGAAAAAGGCTCATCATATATCACCATGCAAGGCGGAACAGGTTTTAACCAGTGGTTCGCCTCAACCGATCTTGCACTCGCTTGCAGGATTTCTTTGAGGTTAGCCTACGGGCATCCATAGTGTCAGATACAGTAGCAGTATTACCAACCTTGTGTGTCTGCCTGTCTGTATGCATGTGTACTTACGCAGGAGAAAGAAGCTGGTGGAGAAGAAGACCGATAAAAAGTATGGGAAAAATGAAGAGGTAACTTTTACGTCGCCTAGCGCCTCAGCGGCCGAGAGACTATATCACGCAATTTAATCACGCAAGAGTGCAGATTAACCCGGCTAACTAACGAGATCAGCGCCTCTTCCCGTATAGTTTTAGCCAGAGCCTTCCATTTAACTTTCCCACCCACCCTTATTTTTCGAGCGTATAGCCAGCTTGGGGAGTACGTCTTGGTGAGCCCACGCCAATGGCTGAAAGTAAGCCTAACTACCTATATTGAAAGCCAGTGTACATTGCGTTGACTGCTAGTCAAGCTATACGATTTCACACTCTGCGCTATAGCCCTTACAGCGACCGTTCCAGACAACTCAGCGGTTTCAACTCGCTCTCTCTCTCTCTCTCTCTCTCTCTATCTCTCTCTCTCTCTCTCTCTCTCTTACAAACATACACAGACACCAAGACACACTAACAGACACGTACACACAGTCGCGGTCGCACCCCCTTTTCCCTTTCCCTCTTTCCTTGTTCGTCTTTTATTGAGCAGCGTTCTATTCATCTTTGCTTTGAATAACAGCGGGGCTTCATATTTTGTAGATGGCTGAAGCACCTCATGATAGCCAACCTCCGTATCGGGCCAGGCAAGCCGGAGTTCATTTTCACTTGACTGCTACGATGTATGCCCACTGTCGCATGTAAGGATAACTTTTGCTGTCGCAGAATGTAGCATCTTGGACACCGCTGTAATAGCGTGTTGTTTCCAATGCCGTCCACATAAATATATTCTGCCTACAAGCTTGCGTACGTAGCTTCGACATCTCTTTGGACTGGTCAAGTCTGTTGCACGTCCTATGCAACTTCCTTCTTTCAGCCCCTAACGTGCTAATGTTACATAATCAGGACGAAATCCTCTGCGCCCTTTCCCCTGGCTCAAGTCTGCCGGCTGCAGGGTCTCATCCCGCCTCAATTCGCGATGTTGCTGATGCATAGCTCAGGTTGCTTGAGCCTTCAACGCAAAACCGATGTGATGGACTGAGTGAACTTGCAGGCTTTGGTTGAGGAAGGACAAATAGGCGAAACGCTGCTATAGCTACGATGTTTGGCAGAAGCAGCAGTAGCGAAAATAAAGCGCGGCTTACGTAGTCAACACCGTACGGGGATACAACGCACGCTATAAAAGTACTGTGGAACGAGATGCGGACACAGCGAACATCTACTAAACGAGAGCACTAGATGGTAATATAACTTGCGTTAATCCTTACTGTGAACACGGTAGACGGGGTGTGTTTTAGAAAACTAATCAGAATCTTTCTTAAATAATATTTCGCTGTGTCAAAAAAAACTTTCTAAAAAACGTTCCTGTAATAATTATTTCAATTTCAACCGTTTCACCGCGGTGACGGGTATCGATGTGACCCATTTTTCAATTAAACCTTACCATTTTTGCTAAGATCAAAATGTATGCTATAATTTAATTTAAAAAAGAAAGGCCTTATCTTTTGAATTTTTTTCTATTGAAAATGAAAAATATATATACGTAAAAAGACTCCCAATCGTGTACAAAAGGGTATAAGCGAAGCGCAATCGGCAAGTGCAAGTAATGCAGAAACACTGACAGACAGGCAGACAAACCAATAAACTTACCACCCTGAGGAACCTCTGGATCGTTCTTTTGGTCATGAAGAACAAACCCAGTTTGCTGCTTTTGTCTAACCCCCTTTCAAATTATTACGTTTCTCTTTTGAGGACTGTGTAACCATTAGCTCCTCAGGGACTAAACTTCTGCTGGTATTTCGTTTCAACATTGAACAGCACGATTTGGCTTGCAGAAGTCTTTTTCTCTCCAACGCTACCTTGGCCTGAAGGTAATGCTTGGAGTAGTACGGAATACAGGGAAGCTACCTTTCAACCTTTCCAACAAACCGTAGCTAGCAGGGGCCTGTTTTCAAAGGTCCGCCAGCCAAAATTCGACAAAGTAAGGGATTGATCTGAAGCCGTCGCGGCCTGGTGGCGCCAATAGGACAAACGCCGCTGTATGATACACGGTCGCTCAAAATCTGTGTTATTCTATACCAAGTCTTTAGTCTGTTATTGAAACTTCTTAAAAGACAAATAAAGTTCTGAGAGTAAAGCGACTCCTATAAGCAAGCATTACCTCGTACAAGCTCAAGTAAAAATTATCTACCATACGTCGGTAGTACGTACGTTGTCGTACGAGCAAGCGTTCCGCTAATGCAGTTGCTAAAGGATGCCCCCATGTCATAAAGTCAAAAACGTTGGCTATTAGGTAGGATTACTTGTGCACATTAGTCATTAATAATTTTGCCCAAGCTGCTGGGTCATTCAACAAAGCTGAAGAGAGATGTGTCATGACCGAGAAATGAGGAACGATACGACTCGTGCCAAAATATCGATTTTCGTCTAATGATAAATTGAAGCAACAAAAAAACAGTTATCGAGCGTAAAAAGCTGTGCGTCATGCTACGGCTAGAATGTCTCTACGTCGACGTTGCCAGGGGCAAAAGCATCAAAGTCAAGAGAAAACCGTCATATAACAAGGACATCAAAGCGTGGTCTGTTCTGCTGTTTGTTCAATCGCAAAAAGAAAACACTGATACATATAGAGTTAGCCACGTGGTTGAGTTTAGGGGCGATAGGCTTTTCTTGTCATCGAGCTCTATATGCGCTCACAGTCGGTTGTTACACCAGTAGCTGGTATCAGTAACAGCAAAAGACCATGAAGCCATATCTAAAACGTAGTTAGTATATAGCCGGATAGAGTAGCAATACGAATGAACATGTAGCTCGGTTAAACTTGATTGTGTTTACTAAAATGGCTGAAACCTTAACTAAGACAACGCCGCGTTACTATCTAGCGGAAAGTTCTCTATAATGGATTTGTCCTAGTCAGTTCGGCAAACTTCTGGCTGACAAGCACGAAGCAGTGCTTCGAATGGCTTAAGCGTACCCGCATCAGTGCCTGTTTCTTTGTTTGAGACGTGTATAAAATCCAGCGTAGAGCATCTGTGGTGACCTCTAATGAATGCGATGCATATGTCTGCGTTGTTATTCGCCCTCTACGTTGTCCTCTGCTAAACCTCGTTTAATAACAGACGACAGTGTGTGTAATGTCCTTATTGTTCTATACTGGAAAATACTATTCGTCAAGAAAATCCGACACCTTCGATCCATTAAAATAGCGTTTTTTTCTTACGAAACACCATTTCCACCATACTTTACAGAAGGCTATTTCCACGTCCATTCTCTTATGATGCCAGAAAAAAATGTTATTACCATTAGGGAAACGTAGTTACAAAACCAAAATGTAATTCACTGCTGGTAAAACCAACAATATCAAAATACCATCGGTGTCATTGCTGTACGCTGGCAACAGATTAAAGATTATTATTGATTAACAGCTACATAACCCAACTGGAACATCAAAGTGTGTGAATGTGGGTCGCAAGCGTATATACAAATCCAATATACTGACGGTAGTCAGCGGTTTTTTTAGTCTCTGACCTATAATAATCATAATGATAACTATGTAGTAAACCTACCCAGATAGAAAACTGCTTTAGAAACTGGTTCTTCTG
The DNA here is from genome assembly GCF_002443255.2 of Varroa destructor. NCBI lineage: Eukaryota > Metazoa > Arthropoda > Arachnida > Mesostigmata > Varroidae > Varroa > Varroa destructor. The sequence continues at coordinate 1,377,482 of NW_019211457.1, read as the reverse complement.
AGTATTGCCTAGTTCTACCGGTCACTTTCGTCACTACGGGAGCTATTATCAAAGTTGGCCGTCACTACTATCCACTCTTCTCATTTTTTAACGTATTTGGCAAAATTAGACTCCGTTTTAGAAATCGTTTAATATGTTCGTCAGAACTATATTTGGTTTACGTTTTACTATAAAGGGAGTTCTATAGAACATTGTTCGGACCTATTGGTACATAGCGCATGTTGTGCTCTGTCCATTATTCCATCCCACCAGATACCTAATAATTAAATGTTTATAGCATTTTTTCCTATTCCACCAGGCACGACAGTTATGGCCTATAATGGCCAATGACTCATGCGATATGTATGGGCACAGCTGTACATGAAAAGCGATCGGCGGTCTAGGCTTGAGCAGACTAAAGTCTACGTGCCGTTACCGATCCCCCTCTTTGATTGGTGGCTGTGGTAGCGCAGACAATGGAAAAACCAATCAGGCGAACTCATCCGCATATGTGCATGCTATATGCACGTGCGGACGGATTTTATGGCACCCAAATAGACAGTCAATGGCAGTAGGCTTTTTGGGTAGTTTTTTTTAGAAAGTTAATAATCGATGAATCACGCAGACCAGATTTCACTGCCAAGATACTTGGCTGTATCCGTGGGGCTTTAATCCACTATATCCTAGACAACCCTCGTACCTTTAAGCCCTTGATGCTTCCGTTGCGGTAACTGGGTTTACTCACATGACTTATACTTTGACCGATGACGAAGCAATGGACTAAAACGGGAAATGTAGCAATTTTTGGACCATTATTTTGTCTATTGATTGACATGGTGCGGGTGTTATAATCGAATAAGTAAGTAGGCGACGACAAGCTTGCACTCCAACAGCTGACTCCTCGTCGCAGCCGACCAACCGACCGATCGATCGACATTCACCATCGATTCCTATATAGCAAGGTGGTGCTCACGAGCACGCACAAGATCGTTCGGACATAGAACGAATTTTTATTAGTAACCTTCAAGGGCTCTCAGCCGAAGTGCGGCACCCCATTACTTCTCGGCTGGCCATTCGTTTGGCATTAATCTATAAACGGCCATGAATAGAACTGAAACAATAGCCTGGATCCATTAACAGTTAGGCAATGGGATTCTGCCACAAACCAACCAAGTAACGTACCTAGCGAAGTCTGCCTAGTCTGCTTAGCGAAGGTCTAGACCGCTGCTTGTAGCCTGCAGATGGCTTCTATCGAACTGACTTCCGACGAGGTAAGAGCCCCAGCCGTCCTGATTGTTTCCGCACCGCGGTATTGTTCAATAAAGGGTGTTTTGTATGTGCAGACGTGCATGACCAAACCGGAGGCACAGTCCACGCGGTTTTGTAGCATGCGTTATTCTCAGATACACAGGATGTCCGACCAACCTGCCCTGCCAATGCAGTACCATTTTGCTTTTGTATAAACGAGGAAAAACCTTCCTAAACAGTGTCCCTAGATGGCTGTGCAGGACGGACAGGAGCTATAACCGTCTTACCCTTTGATCTAATTCTGTAGCCTTTCCGCACAACAGCGGTAATCACCACCATCCCTAGCAGTGATCCACCCCTGGCTTTGGCCAACTTTGCATGGCCTTTTTTCATATAGTAACTCATATGCTTATAGGCTTAGAAGAAAAAAAAAAACAGGCCGAGCGCAAGGGAACATCCGTGAAGAAGAATAACGATTGAAAGAAAAAAAAGCAAGAGGACGCGACTACAGCGTTCGGCTGGTTGGATGGCTAATCCATTACTGGGTCTGAAGTCAATGAACCAAGACTTCGATGGCATCTGCTGCTCTCACTCACTCGCCTAGTGACCCCTGAAACCGACTCTTTCAGCTTTCACACAGCCCCAACTAGCTATCACCCACGCAAGCCGTCATCGTCGTCAAAGGAATAACCAATTAAACGATGCTTTTTTTCTAGAAAGAATAGAAGGAACGGTACAAAAATTGAGGTAAACTGCAGTGCCAGTCGCATAAAGGGTGCCGGCCATCAAAGCAATCGAGTTGAATTCTGACAGTATTTCTTCGCCATAAGGTAGCGATAAGGGCGGTAGACAGAGAATGGGTCAGCGCTGAGCACGAGTGGCTGGTGTTGGCCAACAGGCGGACATGTGCACGGATTGAGGGGAGCAAGAGTTTTTAGATGGGGTAGGAGGAAAAACGGCCGAACGCTGCCAAAGCGGTGATAGTCTGACGGGTGAAGGATAACAGGTCCACTTGGATAACGAATAGAAACATTCTACTGAACAAGGACGACGATAGCTATTTAAGGTCAGAAAAGGTTTTAAGTCCCAATATTTGATATATTTGTCGTAGAAAAACAAACCAAGCTCTAATTGGGTGGGGGTAGTTTGATTGTCTACAAAGTGATTAATTAGTAAAACAACCGGGAATGTTTGTATTGCTATTAAGGTTATTATATTTATAGATTACCTCACTTCTTCAGAGATTATATGGGTATTTGTAGAAAAGCTCAATATACTGAATCAGCCGAAACAACTTAATGTCATTAACGATGTTTAAAAACCCTAAGGCGAAGTGGTCTGGGTTACATATCTACAGGTGTGTACTATTCCACCCGATAACGGGAACAACTTCAAAAATATTTCGAAAACGTCTTCAGCCAAAAAAGGCTCTTCGCCACGACGAAACGATGATTGATTTGCTTGCCGCAATTCTCAGAAACCGACCACTTGACAACTGAAACATAACTTAAACCTTTTCCTTTCGTTAGCAATCATAAGGCAGCGTGCGATAATTGGGAGCTCATTCATAATCAACTGAAGAACTTCCCTAGGTAGAAAAATCTCTCTCAGTTTTATTCTGGAAAAATGCAAAGCTGCCCCTGGAGCTAAGAAATGTTTCTCCTAAATAGTGTTGAGCGACCATGCACTGTTCTGCAATAGGTAAATAGGCGAAGTATCCGTTAATCGACTTTCACGACTTTCTTTATTCCTGTTCTATATAACTGATCCAAGCTGTCCCCTATGCCGCATATATGTGCTTGCTATATACCACAGCATGTTTACTTGCTGATTAATAGATTCGTTCAAGTTCACCGATGTTCGTATTTTCGTTCTAGTTTATACAAATTCTACGTAGAACTGGCTTTAGAGGTGCGTCTACGTATGAATTTACATCTGTCTAATTTTTGTGCCGTCTCATACGGATATTATGTCTTTCCTGTATATTTACAAATTCAAATTAAAAATTGTCACGGCATAGTGACGCCCAAACTTTACGGACGCTCTCAGCCACTATTCCAACGAAGGTGTAACAACTAGGTCTATCGGGCACCATTGCTTAAGGCAAGTCGGCTTCCACATGACAGTGGCAAGGTTGGAAAACGAGTGGCATGAATCTTCCCGCGACTGCTCTCCTTCTCTATATTCACAACACAGTGCCTCAGCGTCTGCTTTTGTCAATACATGCTTGCAAGGGTGCCGGCGTTCGGTCAGGCGTTTTCCTGAGAGAAGGCATAGACAGCAGTGTCCAGTGCAGGTTTCAGTTAGGGTACTGTATAAGACCTGCTACACTATTCAATGCGGTTTCAACGGAAGGAGGCTAACGTTAACAGAACTTGCAGCGGTCGTGTCCATGAACGAGTCTTAAGACGTTGTCAATGTCAACATTCCGGCAGGTACATTAGACTCTGCGACACACAATGTTCTTTTCGCTGTTGAGTGTAAGTAGTTGAATGCTGGACAATCGCCAATCTTCTACTCTACTATATCAGCTTCTCTCTATCTAACTTTACAGTCTTTGGGGGTTCCAGCAAAAGTTCAATGTTGACAAGCGTTTGCGACGAACTTTGCCCACGGATTCTGCAGCAGCGTGTATTCATCCTACAAGTAACTCGAGTAGGCCTTGAAGAACTTGTGGAAGATCGGTAGGTCGCTTTACGGTGGTAGACGTCTTGAATCTGAAAAAAAACAGGGGTCTGTATGAAAACAAGGACACATTTACGTAGAGGGTCCGCTTAAAGTCCTTACTTTTTTTCTTTTATCATAATCACGTTTTGGGTTCTGCTGGCCGGTTCCAGGTTCTTTGATGATAAGTAAATAGGTAAGTACCTTTCAAGCACGCGGTAATGGAAACAACGTTTTTCAATTACGGAAGGCTCTAAGAGCTGTATCAGTGGCATTGCAAAGTAGTTTCCTCTCAAGTGGAGATTTGATCTAGCGTTTTAGACGTTGAATTCACTTTTTAATCCTGCGTAGCCAATGAAGCTATCGTTTAGGAAGAACTTTTTTATGCCCATTTCGCCCAGCAATTTACGTCTCTTTTTCTTAGATTTTGCCTCTGATGGTACGATGATTTGCATAACGCTCGCAAAATGTGGTAGGGTCCAACGTCGTTGACCGTTGATCTATCTCAAGCCTTTCTACAAATGCCCCCGTGATAGTGCAGTGCTAACCTTAATTCGCCTACGAAACTTAGGAAGACGTACGTGATCCAGGTTCGAGTCCTAGCGTAGATACACTTCATTTCATGCTACGACAAGCTAGCCGATTGAAGCATTGTCAAACAGCCTAAGTACCAAATGCGAATCTCAGGTGATACGAATACACCATGACATTTACCTGATATGGTTGGGCAGAATCAGCTCGAAATGGCTAAAAGTATATTAGCGGCCGTGCGTCTGATTTTTCGCAGCGACTATTACAATAAGTGGCTTCTTTTCTCTTGTTCGTGAAAAAATATAGTACAAATATCTGGCTGAAAAGATGGCCGTTGCCGCTTCTCTCTGGACGTGCTATGGCTTAAATGATACGTTTCATATTATTCTACTGCAGCAGTTAACTAAGCTGGTCATTCTCTATCTTAGATGTTTTGCTGGCTGGGTCGCATTTTGTCTGGTTTTCAACCAGTAATAGCCGCAGCAATGCTGCGACGACAACAGTTTGACTCTTTGTGGTACAACAGGTGTTGCCCCTTTTCTCCCTCTCACCTGAATTGTACTATCTGAATGCCACTGTTGTTTATGTCGCCTTAAACAACTGGCTGCTAGCGCAGAAGAAATTGTGTCTAGACCCGCCTTTACATCCACAGATCCCATCTGTTTGTCAGACTCACAGACAGATACACTATCGTTGAACTGTCTTTTAAATCACAGGGTGGGAGCATTTGTAGAGAATGATCGTTTTTCAGAACTTGGCTTCGTCACGGTACGTTATGCTGGTTTGGCTCTCTAATCATACATGTGCTACGATAGCATTAGCAAAAGCCAACGATGGCGGTGCAATCCCACAATGGTGTCTAAAAATCGATATGTAGTCTTTGTCGATATCGCTAATGCGTCCGAAGTTCGTAACTGGCAAATTCCGCTTTCCCGTCATTACCCAACAAACTCCGGACTGATCCCGAACTGATAGGAAAATGAGTCAACTTTCGCACCCTAAACATGACCAAATGGGGTTCGGGTAACGACATGTTGCTGCTACTGCTGTTGCCCCTCTTTTGTGTCTATGGTTGGTAAGTGCGTCGCCTGTCAGACCACAGCTGTATGCTCTGCTGCTTGCCATGTCATTCGGTCACTACTTGGACCCTTGCTTATCTTGCCTGTGAGCAATTCGCCTACACCGCTTCAATCCAACTGAACCCGAGCGGTCTCCGTCGTCTGTTTGCTTCTCCTCTTTGGAGGACTTCTGCGAAAGATTTGGTAGATTGCCTCCACGATGGTGAGGGCATTTGCTCCAATGCTGCCGTCCGCTGGCGCCATCTAGATGCCAACAGAAACTTAACATTTCCGAATTCGGCCATGGTCCTGGGCTCTTTCTTCTTTCGCTTTCCCATCCCCCTCCTTCTCTCTCTCTCTCTCCCTCTCTCTCTCTCTCTGAGGATTGTAACCGGTATATGGGCCTGGTCGAAACTGCTAGTCGGTTGAGATTGTGCTGGGCTTTCGAGCCATGCCAATATAGGCTCTTTCCACTACTAATTTTTCCTTCTCTCCCAGTTGCGTTTGAGAGGCACGGGAGGATTTTAGAGGGCAGGGCAAAGCGGTAATCAAGCTAAGTAGCGTGCGATGCTCCAGGAGCCTTTGCTGGTGTCGTTGGTGCTAGCGAGTCAATGACCGTCGACCCATCAACACTACAGTAACGTACCGGTAGCCGAAGAGGCCAAGCCCCGCCACGAGTCTGTCGCTATTTACCGGTTCCCGGAGTGCGGTTGGGTAGAACAAAGACAGGCATGATGCACGCGGTGCTATCTATGCAGACCCCTTGTGTAATGGCAGCGTTTCTATCGCATCTCTACTCCCGAACCACGAAATGCAATGGTCGGTCACTTGCTGATTTGGGATTCAAGACTGTACAGTCATACACCTCGTTTTCTCTCTCTGTTTTGTATGTGTCATTCTCTCGCTGGGTCTGTGAAACATGGTCGATGGTCGACGACGCGGTCTTTGTCCGGACGCTCCACGCCTCTCAGTTGTTTTCGCCCCGCTACAGCCTCTCGAAACCACTCTGCACGTACAGGCCAGGCTGGAAACAGGCCGGCTGCGTCTGACATTGTTGTTAATGGTAGTAAACTTCTCGCCCGAACCGTTACTTGTTGTACTTTGTTGTCAGCCAAATATTATAGCGGCGCAGACAAATAAACAGATCCGCAGACAGAGGCTAAAGCCTGTACCAAAACCGGGAAAAGCGAGCGGATGGTAGTAGAACGAGAACACGCTACAGGCAGACCAAAGCCGAAGGCACGGAAAAAAGGTCTGGCATGCGCAACACTCAACTTGGCAACAGCCAAGGCTAGCAATGAGCCATCAGTGTGTGTCCTGTCTTGTACCACCCGTCCCGCGATAGCCATTGCAGTAGCATGAAGTTGGTGTGTGAAAAATAAAGCAGCTGATGTGTTGTAGCATGACAAAATAGCCAGGCAAAAAATACAGGCACGTCGTACGCAGACCGGGTGGCGTTTCGAAATGTTCGGCGACTGGAAAATGATAATGATTCATGTGAAGGGCTACATATTTATTAGGCGATTCTGGAGTATTCGATACGTAATACCGATAGTCTGTAGCCTTTGGTTCCGTTTTCTCTCGAAACGGGTTGTCTACCGCGTTTCGCTTATCTACACGTAATCTAAAAGCAATTGTTCGGAGCTTAGAATAAATAATATTAGTATTCACTGGTCTGGTTGGGCTCAGTACAACAATGACTAATGAATTCGTCTACTATTTTGTTTGCTCTTTCTATGTACTTTCATCTAGAAAGAACGGGTGATTCTTCTAACAAAACAATATACAAAATCCTTTGAATGTTCCTTTGAACAAAGCATACGATTGCTTTCAACAGTTTTCTGACATCCGTATTTCACGTACGCACGATTACAGGCGATCTCAGATAAAGCTACAGAAAATGATCAAAACAAAAATAAGGTTTCCTTACTACAACTTTAATGGAATGCTTGGCAAATGTGTTGCTTCAACGCGTAGCGAGGTGACAATGAAGACCATAGTAATTTATTTTTGGCAGTTCCGAGTTCCCCGTTACCGTTTTGTGCTGGGTTTACTTCTACTATTTCGGGGTCACTTTTTGCGAGCTTCCCGCTCTTCTCCTCTAATAACCTCTTTGCATTCTCGAACGGTTTTCGCCCGCGCAAACCACCTCGACTCCTGGGACTATTCTTCACTGACTTAACGATTACAGGGATCCCAGTATCTGAACCGTTTCGACCCTACCGGTTACGGCTTGGTCTTTTTTCCCTTGAAGAATTGTTGCGTTTCAATTGGCGAGAGATACCTGACCGTAAAGGGTATCGATAGTCGTTTTCGACAGCGGCTATCCCTGCAGGCGGTTTTACTCTGGGTGTCTATGTTCACCGAGTCGAGGCGTGCTTCGTCGTTGAATGGACCCGCATGACTCATAAATGAACAACGCTTGTACTGTGTAAAACGCAAGGGTGTTTGTAAATTATCCAATGGTGTCCTCGTGAAGGTGATGTGATAGCGTGTCTGCCTACCAACCGGCGATACAGAGGTGTGACCTAGCTTCGAACCTGAGCGGCAGCAGGTTTTGATCGTTCAGCAGAAATTTCCAATGGCAACAGCGTAACTGCGATGAAGCTAATAACATCTTCTTTTGCTTCTCACCAATACCTCTTTAAATTAAGAATTGATTGCAACATCTCGTCCAATTTATCGTAGTGTCTACGCCTGACGGTCAGCCTGGATCACCTCATATATCCCTAATTCTTGTAAATACAAGCGCGTTACCTCTGCACCGTTACAGAACTGAGAGCTTGCTGTGGAATTACTTCACATTGAAACAGCTTAAAGAACCTCCCGCATCAACTCCCGCATCTAAAGCTTTATTTAGATGGTGGACAATAAGCTAACGCTGTTAGTATGCATCGCCAGGGGGTTCGTGTCACCAAATTTCTCGGGTGGTTTTTCTCGTCCGCTTAAACATAGCGCACTTACACGATGTGATAATACATGCACCGCCTCGACATGACGCTGGGGCAGACTGGTGAACGGTACCGGTTTACAAGTACCGTGACTCTAGCCAGCCTAAAGAGTCGCAATATAGGGCCCAATTAGCAAATTTAAACTCAGCTTTGAAGTGGAACAAGAGGCGACCCACGGGAGGTTGCGTCAGGGTCAGCCAGCAGTGCTACCTCATGAAATTGCTATATACCTCAACGTCTGCCGCTTTGTGCTGGTTTAAGAAACGTGCCGGAGCCAATCGCCCCGACTGAGCGTTATTCGTCTTCTGCTCTGATTTACATTTGGTCTGCGTCGCCCCCTTGTAAATACCCCAGCAACATGCACTTATCCGTGCAGGGTTCAACGAGCTAGCGAACGCACCAGAACAGCCCTGGATGACTCGAGGAGAAGCTTGTGAAAGCGGAATCGCTAGCTGCTACAAATGACGGTTTTAGAACACGGCGTTCGTTGACCTTTTAGACGTAGCTACAAGACAATATTCGACTAAACAAATACGAAGATGTCGTACAGATAGACGACATGCCTCAATAGCTGTGGCGTAACCATAGATGCAATGGACAATATACAAGGGCCATAAGCATTTTGGGTGAAAACATAGGTTTGAAATGCTATATTCTTGTTAACCACACATAAGGTGTTAGAAAATGCTTTATGGCAAAAAATTGCACAGTCTATGAAAATCGCTGAGAATGCCTGCCCGTAGCCAGCAATTAGTGCGCCTGACAAATGTCAAGAGTATTAGTTCCGGTGAATTTTCGTTGAAAAATATCAGTTCTCTTGCATCTTACAATCTAATCTGATAAAAATTTTATCTCGTGGTTATTTACTAGCCAAAAATAACTTTACTCGCGAAAGCAAACAGGTACGTTCAGGACATCATGAATTTCTTTAAAATCACAGCTTTCCTGTGGCCTTTTTTACGCACAAAAGTGCCTAGCTTCGAAAAGAATTCACTTGTAGCTTCGCTTGTCTGATGAAAACCTCGCGTCGATTCATTAAGGAAGGGCGCCGGCGCGCTTGATCGTCAACGCAGGAGACGGTCGTCTTTGCCACTGTGAAACAAAAGGCAGCATGCAATAGGCCCAAAGCGATGACACAAAGTCGTTTAACTAAATAAAGTTTTTACTCTCCCTCTCTTTCCCTATAGCTGTGTATTGTTCTAACATTTTCGCTGCACACCTTTCTAAGCTGTTGCCTGGGGGCAAGTCGCACAGCAGCAAATACAGTTCAACTCAGTCGTGGCCAACGAGCAGACGTTTCCTTCTCAACGCTACGAAACACATGATCGTATTTTTTCCTGCTACTGCTGTCACCGCTTTTCGTCTGCTTTTGCGTATGTTTGCTCTGTCGTTTCTCATCCCGTGCTCAAGGCAAGTGTAGCCCATGCAATGCAAGAGTTGATGAAATACAGCAGTATCTGCTACGACGACGTTGATGAACCCCAGTGATCTTGGGCCAACAGGGACAAAAAGGGTCATTGAAGAGTTAACGTATGGTCAACTGCACACTCTTATTTCCGCTGCAACGGACACTAAGTGAATGCACGTTGAATCGAATGGAATCAATTTAGCGCGGTACAAACACGAAGCTGTTTGTACGAAGCATTTGCATGAAACCCCTGGGACCTAGGCCAACTGATGGACGCCAGGGCGGATACCATTGGCGTGGACGTTATGGAATGTTTTGTTCTTTAGCTGAACATGAATTTCACTTCTTTCCATTCCTGCACATATCCGTGCTCAATTGCAGATCGACGCAGTGGTCTTTCTCATTGGATATTCAAGCGCAGCTGTTACCATAGCTACCTGTTGCAAGCGAATGCATATAGTGTTTGAAAGCCGGTATCGTGGAAGCAGATGCCCCCTGGAATCGTTTTATGGTTTTGTGGGTTCCGTTTTTCGTGAAACGACGAAAAAAACTTATTTATTGTTTACGTGTTAACTGTAGCGGATAGTATGGTGCTGGGAAGAGATGTTGGTTAATTGGACCTGTGTTGAGGTTCGAAAGATCCACGAGACCTGTATCTAGTAACATAGACGAGATTGTAAAGCGAATTAGTACTATCTTTTCTGTGTACTGAGCGCTTTCCTCAACCCACTCCTCAAGGTCCACAGGAAAACAAACGTTTTGTTATTACGTGACAAGCACATGTTAATAACAGATAAACACTTGAAGGCCATCCGTTGCATAGTAGCAATGGAAAACGGCTAGCTAAGAAATTAAGCAGGAAGGAGAGACTTTTTGTTTGTCTCGCAAATGTAACTATATTATGTAAATACGTAACACGTGCAGCTATTAAGGAAAAAGCCAAAGAGCGACTTCATGAAACTTTGTAAATATTGAACAACGCACAAATCGCGCATGCCAAAGCAGTAAACACAAGCCGTGGATTGCTTGCCCACTGATGCGGCTCACCGGCATGCCGATAGCACGTGCAAGTTATTAATGATTACTATAAGATAAGATAGAGATGACCTAGTATGAAAAATGCTGTTCTCAACACCGAGCTTCCCTCTGGCCATCATAAACTATAATACGGTTTCATTCTACAAAGGCTAACACACAACCATTCATTTTAAATGTTCGCTCTAAGAGTAACTACTGCGGTGGCCAGAAAATTCGAAGTGCGCCGAAGTGAATAGAAGTCATTGGCCTACAATATTCTCACCCAGGACAACAGCTTTTCCATCCATACAATATTCCACCCAGGTTTTTGTTCTGGCGGCTACATTGGTTGCAGCCTTTACTCTGTACAAGGGCAAAGGTATCATGTGCGTGCTACTATCGCAGGTTCTCACCTCAGCTATATAAGCCTTAGACTTCTACGTATCGTACAGCCTTAGTTAATCATAGGTTTGTGGGTTTTCTAAGACTAAAAATGTGCCTATAACTGCTTCGAACCCAAATGCGATCTAGTGCCTCCAGGTTTAATAGACAAATTCGCGATGGCCATTGGTTTGTATGTTGCAACATGCGAATTGGGGTTTCGCCTTTGGTCTGGGGACACCGGTTTTGTAGGGGTCTAGGCTACGATCATTTATTCAAATGTTACGTTCAAATTGACTTCTTTGGGGCAATAAGTGTGCCGCAGATTGAATAGTAGCGACGCGCTGGCCTTAACGTACGGTAATGGCAGGGAAGAAGATAAACAAAACCTAATACGAAGCGTTTCTAACAGCAAAATGCCCAAAAAGCCATCGATGCTAAATATGCGTATAGGTTTCCCGAAGATTAATACTGCGTCAGGCCCGTCACCATCGTCGTCTAGTCAAGGAGACACGGAATTGAATGATCATCTAACTTTAGGTAATTTCTAATATTTAACTATTCATTTAACATAGAAGGCTTTTTTGATTTCATGCTTTTAATGGCTTTCTTCACTACATAAATGGCTTTGTTTGCATTCGTCGGTTAGGTCTTAGAATAGGTCTTAAACTATACTTCCGGAAAAAAATTAACGCTGTCCGGCGACTGATTTTAGTTAGGATAAGTTGGTAGAGGATAAGCGTTACCTTCACTGATAAGTAGACGGAGCGTCACAGTCACAGTAATTCAAGTTTGAAGAAAATTATCTAAGTTTTCTTTAGTTTATGGGAAAACTTGACTTTCTTAATTAGGTTTTAGTGTCGGGGATACTAGTACTTCGGCGCACCGCGCATTTGCATTAGGACAGCATATACTTTGATAGAACCTATTTCGAAGATGAAACCGTAAACAATTTATAATTATAAAAACAAAACACATGCACGCACTCACACAAGTACATACTCGTTCGTCTACCCATTGAAAAAACAAAACTAAAATTGGCTTTTGGGCTCTTTGAAGCTTCTCCCCCGTGTACCTCGATGCCACTAGACAGGCCTCTATTTTTCACACAGTTCCTACCATTGATGGACACAACCTCAAATTCCCAATTTGAAGCTGTGCAGTATCCCAGTTTCTCCCAGTTCCCTTGCCCCCTTGTTTAAATCTCCTTCGTTTACGAACATCGATGATCTATGTTCACGAACCAATTCGGCTTTGGCCTGACCGCTGATGCGATCAAACGATTCTTTTAAAGCGAATGAAACCAACGAAGCGTATGAAGGGCAGTGCATCTTACAGCTGACCAACCTGAGCCAGTTGAGCAGCTACAGACGCCGTCGCTGTGACCTCCACCTTTTCCGTAACTGCCATTCGCTGCTACTTAATGTTAGCTTAACTTCCTGCTCAGAGTGTATCTGGCATAGCGATTCGCAGGTGGTCAGTGATGTTCTCTGAGGGGTTTCGGGGTTTCAGTGGAACTGGCTCAAATATGATCCTATCTCTCACCTCGTTGGCAAAAGCAATGGCTGCGCTGGTTTTAGACGACCAAAGCCTGGAGCGGCCGAGTTCGTTTTACTTTGCAGAAGCTTAACGCTAAGAGTTTCAACCTGACCACAACGATCACAGCAAAACCTACTCATATATTCGGTTCTACTGGTGTTCCTATAACGAAGACTGTAATGACCACTGCAACCTTCAGTCCGATTCGGATTCAAATCACGCCTGTCTGTGGTAAGGTTAAAGCGCCTGTTCAGGGAATGTGACAGGGGGAGGTTTGGTGGTTATTTGGGGCGACGAACTCGACTTATTTGGCCAGCGTTTGCGTTAGTTGGGGCGGGATGCGGTTAACTGGCGTAGTTCAACTGGAACCGTAGGACGAGGACGCCACTTATACCTGCCACTTGTCTTTGCGCTGCGAACCCCAAGGATCGCCGAACGCCCGGTTGGTTCGCCAACTGCTTTCAAGCGAGAATCTGTTCGACACTTGATAGTATGTAGGGTCTATGGTGAAAGAAGTGGACTGTCAAGGCAAAATGAGACTGCCATTGGTGGTGCTAGCCACTGCAATTTGACCGGGATGATTCGAAAGAGCAGCCCTCGTGAACAAGGGAGTGAGTCGGGAATGTTGTGGGGAGGGATGATGGAACGGTCGGTCGAAAAAGCTTCATACGGCAATGATTCCCATTACAGCCGCTGAGCGAAGTGTTATCGGAAGTGATGTCCTTATGTGAACGAAAAGGTGAGGTGCTAATACATTCATATACAGCTATATACATACGGACAGGCGCCTGTGAAGTTTTGCGAAATTTGACCTTTTTTGTTATCGCGTTCAGACAAAGTAGGTTCTTTCAATTAAGATGCGATTATAATTTTAAGGATATTCGTTATCCTGAAAAATGAATCCGCAAAGGGTGATTGATGATTTATTAAGTGTTGTCATAGCTTTACAAGGATGAAATAATAACAGGTGTAAGATAATAACATATTATTTACCATCAATTAACGTATGCGTTTAGATAACTCTAATAGATTTCCGAACTTAATAATTTCTTTGTTTACGTTCGATAAGTTTTGTTATATGATAAGTAAGGGCAATTAATTATATTTATTTGAATTGCTTTGCAAAACCTAGCCGGCTCTACCTGTAACATTTGTTAATTCCAACTATATTTATTCTTATTTTCTCGAATAAAAGAGCTTAATTGGTCATTTGTTGACCTTTGTTCACTGCCCTGACTGTGGTGTTGATGCGTCAACTTTAACATACTACAAAATTGACTCGTAAGTAAAATACGCCCTGTAGACTAGTTACTTTCCAGCCAAATGGGGAGGACATCATGTTGTAGGTGCTGGAAAAAAGTCTGTGTATTTGATGCTTTTCAGAATTGCTTTGTGTGAAGGGGCAAATTAATTAAACTGTGATTATTTTGAAAGCATGTAGTTGTTTGCTAGATTTTGAAAAGAGCGCGGTTTTCTGTGAGTCATCAGGCAAGATTTACGCACTTCAGAACGAACACTTCGCTTAAGACGGACTTGCTGACCATTTGGAAGCGAATTTCCAAACAGCTTCGCATCTTTTGTGCGCTTCGAAATAGGTACAGGACACATAAGGACGAAACGTCATAGGACACTCACCGTTGCAAGTCGCTTAAAGGAAAGCGATTTTTTTTCTCTAGCTTGCTGGCTATGAGAAGACACTTTTCTGTTGCAAAACATCACGGGTCAATCCCGGATAAGCGAAATATTAGCGGAAACAAGATTCTTCTGCATGTACTTTGAAGTATGCTTAGTTATAAACCTTTAAAAACCTTTCACGAAGCGCTTGTGGCATAACGCAAACAATGTTAACCCGTTATGTTGAGCAGTTCAACTAAGGAGGAGACATATCGTTAGCCAGTTAAGAATTTAATGAATTTTATTTCACGATAAACTCAGACAGCCTTGATAATGCGAGAAGTCAGCGTCAAGTCGGGCTGATAGGTAACCACTACGCGGTTTATTTGTCAAGCTTTATTCTACAGGATGGTAACTTTTAACTACGACTAATGCAAAACTTATTGTTTGAATCGCGGTTCGGACCGCTGGGGTAATTTCGAGTGAGTTCAAAGATGTTCCTATGATTGCTATGCATCGAACATCGTAACCTTAGGAGATTCACAGTCTATTTGATCAATAATCTAATAACAAGGTACCGTAAATTGTATCTTGAACTCTAGTCGGAGAGTCTGAGAACCTATTTGCCAAGCACCTAGTACTTTACAAGGCGGTATGACAATTACGGAAACAGCTATATTTATTTGATCGGGATTCGTTACAAACTGTAGAGCTTCCTTTCCAATATCATAGGTGATCTGTTAATGCCGAACACCCACTGCATGTGACATCATAGGCTACATGTCATCTGTACGATTCGATAAAGCCTGTAGATCGGATGCCTGGGCCTATTGTCGCAGCCATCGGATTCTTAACGCAGGAGACGTGGTTACCCATTAATGTCTTTCTGTCTGTTTTTCCGCTGACAACAATACTTTGCCAGCCGAGATCCATCTCCACAGACAAAAAGGAAAAGCTGCCTTCTCCCCGGCTCCGCTCTCTGGGAGCCGCTCACATGGATGCCCCACTTGTAACCCCCCGAACTTTAGCGAGCACTACCGTTCTCTTCTTTCTATCTACGTTAGGCGAACAGAAGCTGAAACAGATAGATAGACGATCTACAGTACACTCTACGCCACCCCACCATACTGCGGCAGCTACTGGCTTCTTTGTTCAACTTTCTCGTTCTTTCTTTTATATTATTACTATTATCATCTTTTTCTTATTACTATTATCGGTACGATGCCCTCTGGCTGCCGTAAGTAGACCACAGCTTGTCATCGTCCCGTCCGAGCGCCTGCTTTGGCGGAATGGTACAGAGGGGCAGTGCACCAAAGGACTATAGGGCAGACGCGGAAGAATGGCTATAGAGAAAGAGGGCACGGGCAGCAGCAGTAGGAAAAGAGTAGGTGTGTGACTGCCTCCTTCTTTGACAGCCGCTGCTGGCTATGGCCGCCCCTTCCAGTTTCTTGTCATGACGAACCAGCTACGGCAAAGTCATCGCGAGAACTGGCGGCCAGTAGATAAAAAGAAGCTGAATTATGTCCAAGCTTTGGTTTATAGCTAACAGTAGCATATGATTTGCCTCCATCTTGAGCTTCTATCTACTGGAATAGCGATAGTAGCAACTTTAAAAAGGCAGTTGGCAGAGTCGACCAGGTATGAAGGTTCCTTGTAAACTGGCGCGACAAGGATCACGTAAGAGGAGACAGGTACTGAGGGTTCCCCGCTCCATCGCTTTATATATATAACTATTTCATTAGGTTGCAGGATTACAAAGGTAAGTAAGCTAAAAAGTGCGAGCGGATAAACGTTGTTAGATGCGTACACTTTTTATCGATTTTCGCTGTTTCCTTCAATGGATAGGTCGCTTCGGCGACATGACCGGTGGCGAAGGCAGCACTTCATGACAATACAATGTCTGTACTAGCAGCATTAAGGACGTGGCATTGAATGATATGTGGTGTTAATCTTCACCGTAACAGACTGAATGATACAGACAGATCTACAGTAGATGCAGTATAGCTAAACAAGATATATATTACATGAGGTGTGCATCTTTCGAAATAATGAAATCTTAGGAGGATGTTATGGGGCCGTTGGGATCCGTTGAGGTGCTTATTAAGGTTATTAGTTTGGACCTTACGAGAGTCGGTTACATCAGGCAGTAATAATGGCTGGATGTCGTTAACCTTTATAAACATCCCGCTGTATGGCTGAGTAACCCCTGCGAAAATTGCACAGGTGCGGTCCACTTGGAAATAAAGTCGTTTTGTGCACAACCTATTGGAAAATTTTTTCGGCCAAATTTCAAGTAGGCAGATTGGTTTGGCCTTGTTGTAGACAAGTGCTCTGTATTAAGGGCAAGTCACGAGGGCGTCAAGTGAAATTAGCTTGATACCTATAAAATAGTTGCCGGATTTAATGAAAATGTTTATGCATATCTATTTATAGTAATTAACTACAAAAATAGATGCAATATTAAATTTCGTCATCATCATCATCACCGCGTTGTTGATGTTGACGAAGAGACGGCCGCAGTAATAAAGCGAACGGGGCTAAAGGACAGAAGCGAACTCTATGACTGACAGCTGTTTAAAACTATACTCGATTTTGCCATTAAGTAAATACAGTCGCTCCGTCTGTGCAGGCTGAGTTAAACCATTTTACTTATTTGATACCATTATACAAGATAGATAAATTACGTTACGTTGGAGTTGAGCAAAATGTAATTATTCTAAACTAGTTCTTTGTGTCGGTGTTGTGCCCAATAACCTTTGACCCGAAAAAACCCGACGGAGCGATCTCAAGCGACGTAATTTGGTGGAATGGCAAGAAAAGATGGAAGGGCTTAATTATTCTCTGAGTATGGTTTTCCAAATTACTACCTTCAGGAAATAGTTAACTACATTTTTCTATATTCCAACCACAACCGTATTCGGTCTATATTTGAAGGATACCTAAGGTTGTTAGATTGGGATTGTCGGCTACTTGACCACAAAGCCACCAAAGAACCACATTATTTGGGTCCACTTGTAATAATCCATTGATTATTATAACTACAGGTTTTTTTTTTTTAACTGTTATGAATAACGCATCCTTAAGGGCAAACGTGTATAAAATCAAAAATTATTTTTTTCATAAATAGTGTCCTTAGTCATGATGTTGTAACCCATCAGGGGGTATTACTCAATTTAGTACTTTGTCGAAATTACGTTGCCTTTACTTCACCCCAACCTCTCCAAACAACTCCCTTCTCCAAATCGTAATAGAGTGCCCTTTCTGTCTCTCTCCAAAGAACAACAGGCAACCGCTATTCTTATTTTTCTCTAGAAGCCGTGCTTCGTTCGATTCATTTGCTTGATGGCCATGCCTTATGTATGTTTATGGAAACGAGCCTCAACTGGGTGCTGACGACCCCGCCCCGGGAGCTTTGCTACTCTGCTTCTATTTGGCCCTCCGCCTCCTTCCTTTTCTATGTGTGTCTTTATATGATCCCATTCATAGAGTTCGCTTCTGTCCTTTAGCCCCGTTCGCTTTATTACTGCGGCCGTCTCTTCGTCAACATCAACAACGCGGTGATGATGATGATGACGATGATGATTATGACGATGATGACCATCATCATCATCGCCTTCTCCATCGTCTAACACAATTTGCAGCCAACTCGCGCGGACTAAGACGCCACTCGCGCGGGATTTCTTACTCTCTTTTATATCCATTTTACTCTTAAGCCTTGATGGTTGCCAGCAGGCCCATGCGAAAAGGCTGCAGGCCCCAGGCTGTCCGGTCAACGGGGAGAGTGTGCCGTTTCCGTTCGCAGTGAAGAACCGCCACTGCTGTAGCCGTTTTGGTCATTTCCCTTCAAACAGTAGCAGTAAGAGCGACATAAACAAGCTAAGGCGATCAGCGGCGCGGCATCTTGTTATGTGGCAAGAAGCCATTTACGGATCCTCCGAAGCCGCCGTCAGTCCAATCTCCACTTGCTCTCATATATGACCACACTATATAGCCACACTGTTCGTCATTTGTGATGGTCGAGAAAGCTACGGAGCTTGGAGAGCTGGACTGTGTTGGTTTCATTGGTTGTACTGTTTGAGAAAGCTTCATCCGGCTGGCTCTCTCTTCGCTACCCGACCGAACCAGAGAAGGCCCAGTAGGTTCAGCCATTTCCACGACGATTTATTCCCCCTACAATTACATCGTCATCCTTTGCGAGACACCTCCGAAGATATGACTCACCCTTGTCGTCGGCCTGTTTCCCCACCGTTTTTCCCTGACGTTTTTTCTGTTTTTAATCATTGGGTTCGCTTTGAGAACGAAATCGGGCGTAGCGGCCGTAACATGGGCTCTCCTTACCCAATACTCTGCTACTCCAGCTTCTCTAGCTGTCATACGGGGGAACGTAACAGAGTCGTTAAGCTTGCAGGCGTCATATCTCCTGGTGCTTAATATCAACCAACTGCTTGTTAGTGAAGTTTTAGTTAGGAGTTTCGACTGTATTCTACAATATAGTTGCTATGTTGTTTTTAAAATGGCTCGAATTTTTCGAGTAAACCGTGGCGGCATTTAGAAGCCCTGTTACGTTCCGTTGACGCTACTTATGCGTATTGTGCAGCGTCCGGAGAAATAGGAACGTTTCTGGCTATATTTTTGCCCAGCAGTAACGGGGCACTCAAAACCTGTGGCTTCACTTAGCTGTAACTCTCTCCCTCTCGCCGCTCAACTGTCTTTCGAAGTTCCACACTGCAAGCACCGGCTTTGGGCGAACCTCGGGAGGGCTTCATCGACAATCGGATTCAAAGTTAGCCGACTTAGACTTAGCAAATTTAAGCTTTTCAATATCGACTGGTCCGACAGGTGGGCACCGCCCCCTAGTCGGGCTGCTTATACGAATTACATACAAACGGACAAACAAGCTCGTAAAAACGGTAGAAAATGAACTAAAACTTTCCGCACGCAACGTATATTTAGGCCGTCCGCAGCTGGCAAGCTATATCTACTGACAACCAAATAATACGTCTAAAACGTTAGATGTGGGCACGGAGGTCTGTCTGGCCTTCCGAGGATGAAGACGCTGAATAGCGCTGGCGTCTCCTTCCCTGCCATCAATAGGCTATCTGTGTGGTGGGGTAACTGTGTGAAGCGTCGCTTGCGAGTGGAAAGCCATCGAGGTTAGGTAAGATAGGACACATGCCTTACGTAATATTTGTGTTTGACATGTGTATAATGCATGTCGGGTGTGCCAAGACTGTTAGGACAAGAGGGACAAGTGACGAACGGCATTGTAGTGAATCAGTTTAAAGAATATTTGTGGGTCGGTACTTTGTGGTTCCCTTTTTCTTGAGAGAATTCTGTGTTTGTTTTCCCAATAAACTTCGTCTGAATTCCGGATAAAGGGTAAATCCACAGCCACAAGGAGGGAAACAGCTCACTGTTTTTATTCTGTCATGGTCGCTCCTTGGGTCCGCCGTCAGCGGTTGTAAAAACATCACCTTTGCCAGTGTGCGTAGTGGGACGACCGGATGCCCCTCAAGAGGCGGCGGCATTGACCCCATTGAAGTGCCCCAAAAGTTGTTTGTCCCTTTCTCTGTCTTTCATTCGCTGTTTCCCTGGTGTTTGCTCAGGGATCTCAGCACTCCGTCCCTGGTGCCATGAGGAAGCCCGTCCGATCTCACTAAGCGAAACTCGCAGCTCTTTTATGAAGTGCTCGGTTTCGTCCACCGAGCACACATTCATATCACAATGTGTTGTGCTTTAGCAGCCGTTGCGGTCATCCTCCTCATTGAGGTACGATACAATTGACGATAAGAAAAAAAGTGAACCCGTGTTAACGAACTGTTTCAGGTTTACCACCGCTAAGTGTGCAGTTAAAAAAAGCTACTTTCTAGCATGCTGTGAAACAATGACCCTGAACTGCGTGCCCATAGCGTATTTTAAGGCATGAGCGTGTTTGCATCCACTATACGTTATTTGTAGAACCAGTAAAGCATTAGTTAGGATTACCTAATTAAAGAAAAACATGAAAATAATATAGCATCGATTGGCTTTAGTATTTAACGCAAATCATTTGGCTCGTTGACGGTTCGTTGATTTTCGTTTGACCGCCGGAAAAGTTTGCCGGTTAGAGAGACATGAATGTGCTTTCATGAAATGCGAAATGTGTTATTAAATACGCTCTATGTGTTTAATCTGTGCTTAACGCTGCGTATAAACTTTAAAAAGTAGAAATAATTGCTTGATACTATTATAGAGTGATACGGATCACAATAGTAACGATTAGTAAAGCGTGATACTTGTCTGTTGGCTAAATGTTTCGGCCAAATTTCGTGAAATTTTACTAATTTACTAGCATCTATCTGATGGATGCAGTGTTTTCCAATACCGACGGGATAATTCAAAGAAACTGGATAATTTTTCTCCGATAAAAATAACCTACAGAAAATTTCATATTAAGCTAATACTGTTCCGCTCGTAGTTGCAAGCTTATCTAGGGTTAAACGTTGTGCCGTCTTAAAGGTAGTTTACTTAATCAATTTGTAACTAATTTATTATAGCATTTGTTATGTGCTGAATTAACTGAATTTTACCCGTTAGCGAGTGTTTCTTCTTAGTGCATCTTTACGAAATGATCGAAAGTGACAAACCGATGTCCTTTATACCTTTAACTGAAGCTAAATCCCTGTGCGCAGGACCATTTTTCATGCATCCTACCTAATGCCTATAAACAATCAATGGCATTTGCCGAGACCATTCAGTTACTGTATGGCGCCTTCTCGTTCACTTGTATCGCTTTCTGCCGTTCATCGTAACTGTCTAAATATCGATCATTCTGCTGCTATAAGGCCAACAATGACAACAAGCGCGCATCCCTTCGCATATATCACAGACACACACTTTTAAATCGAGTACGACGATAATTCGGTTCTTTTTCTCTTTCCGAAGAACTGATCATCCAACATGTGACCTATACGCCAAACAGAATCCAGTCGCTTTTCTTGCTAATCCTTCAGCCGTACTGGCTATAAGTAATCGAACAGCACATAATTTCCTCCGCCAGGCCAATGTAGAACCTGCGTGTAAACCTGTTTGTCTTTCAAAGAGTATTTTCTCATTCTACATTTCCTTTCTTAGTCCACTCTTCTCACGGACGGTCTTACTTCGGTTTTTTGTCTTGGCTACGGCCACCAGAGAGATGTCCACCTTCAGACATTTTCTAGCTACTTTACTAATGAAAAGCCTCAATCAGGCCAGCTTGGGCTGCGCTTTATTGTGGTTCTATACCCGAATCTTGTCTCTGCGAAGTCTGTGGTTATAACCGTTAGAAGAAAAATCCTTCTTCAAGAAACAAGATTCTTCATCGCCTCGCTGTCGCGAAGCGGCAGCTGTCTGCACAAATGACGGTGAAGAGGACGAAAAAACGTAGAATGGTACTTGTTGTTTCGACTTGTCACTGCTGCCCTCATTTCTTCTACAGAGTTTTTCTGTGACTAGCACAAATGACTACCGGCGACAGGTTCCCGGCAAAGGACTGCGAGGCTTCTGAAAGGGCCAATTAGTTGTTGTCAGAGCGGCGAAGTAATGCCATGGCTACCCACCACTTCCTCGTACCGCGTACCGTTGTTAGATATTTTTTAAAAGATGCAAGAAAGAAGTAAAAGAAAAAACCACAGGAAAGAAGGGCCTTTTTTAAAAAGTTAAGTTCTTGGATTGTAGCTGTAACTACCGTCGCTTTTATTGTGTTGAAGCTAATGGGAAGCGTTATAAAAAGACGGGGAAGACAGTATGTTGTTAAATCGACAAAGGGTGGCGCTAGAAACGAGGGGCAAAAAAGGACACAGATGAAAGGAACGGGGAACAGCTGACGCAGTTAAATAGGAGCATCGTAGAACGGTAGCATACGAAGCAGAGGAGAAGACATTTTTTGTACGGCAATAAAGTATTTCGAAATCAACCGAAGTCGCGGACTTTTGCACCACTGTCTTGCAATACAAAGAATGACGTGCTCACGTGGCTCGGAGAGCTCCCAGCTGGCGGGAGCTTTGCGGACGATACGGACTTGGTGCGTGCCAACGAATGCTCACAGAGCAACGTGTAAAGGTAGGAGAACGTGTTCGTTAAAAGATTGTTTATGTAAGCCTCAACAGCGATTTCGACTATGTATACAGGTGTTTCTGTACATTCATGAACTTCCAAATGCTCAATTTCTTTGAGTTGAAAGCTGTCAAGACTCCACACGCGTATTTTTTTATTGAACTTCAACACCGTTTTTTAAGTCGGTTTAATACTTTACGATCGCGCCAAACTTTCAACACGACGGTCGTCAGATCCGTTTTGCAGAATATAACAGCCGCCCTAACATGTTTATAGACATAGTACGCACATTGCGAGATACATGCGTCATTTACCCATTGCGGTATCATATAAGTGTCATCGCATTGTAGCACGTTATATTTGTGAACACTAGTACAGGGAGGAGTGAGAAGGCGGATCAAATTTACCGCGCTTTTATTTCTGGCCTTTATCTATCCTTTCGCTGGCTCGTAATCCGTCGCTTGTTAACCGTCACGCGCAGCCGTTTGAGACACTTCAGAACGTGAGCTCACACAGAACCGGTGTATTCCTACACACTATGGCTAGGCAGTTGTTTTATAGCGCAAATAGCGGTAAAAATACTCTTTTTTTTTTAATTATTAGTAACATTTACAAGCTCAGTTAGAATATCACTTTAATCACACGAGCTTTTTTTTCAGGATAATTGACTACGATAGTTAAGGTTTTTTGAAAAACGCAATTCTAATTCACCACTCTTCCCTTTAGCTGCTAGCTTCGGAATCTTTCAGATCAAAGATAGATCACACAAAACACTTTTTTTTTTTCTAAAGGCAACAAGAATGGAAAACACAAGGGAAAAAGAAAGAAAGTTAAGCCCATGCCCATCACAGACAAGGCTCTTTTTTTCTTTAACACACACTCCGGCTATTTTTTCCTTAAGGATAAGTCTTCATAATCACCTCTTCTATATAACATTAAAAACCCGCCGGCTTTGTGCTGTTAGGCCTATCGGGGTTTTCTCTTAATTGGGCAAAAGATTAATTAACCCGGTAACGTTCTAGCAGTGCGGCTCAATATTCAAAATAAGCCAAACATAGCTGCTCATAGTAGAACACGCTCAGAATGCATACATGCATGACAAAAGCACGGAGTTATCTGCTAATTTTCCTGCTCGACCAGCCTCATTGAGACCCATATTTCTCTGGAATAAATGGAATTGACCGTGACAGAGAAGACCTAAGACATGCAAGTGGAGCCTAACTCGCCGGACATTCATTCAATATTCGCGTCCACCTCGTTCGCCACCGACATTAGTCTTATACTTGTTTTTTATGAGGCAAAACGATATCTTGTCGACAGCCAACAGGAGCTTTCTAATGATTTAGTCGTTCTTCTAAAGTAAACCAAGGAAAGAAGGTTCATTACCGCATGCGGGCTCCCTTATTAAAGCCTAGATTTATTCTTTTTTTTTTCTTTATCATTTTACATCAAGAAAGATGGTTTTTGTTCATCGTACTACTGCTACAGGTCATCTTGCTAGCGCCGCCTTTGTCTTCGCCGTTCGGGCCCGACGGTACGCATGAACATTCAGCTTCTCCTTTGTTCGATGTTGATCCTTGAACAAAAAGCGTTTGCCACCAAAAGCCGCGTCTGGCCCTCCCTCTGATAGATCTATCTCGCCGGCCTTTCGACGTGGCGCTAACACTCTTCAAGTCTACCGTTGTGGGGTGGTCGTTCCGGGCAACCGCGCGGTTGCCAGTTTAACCAGTCTTGAAACGGGTGATTTTCTGTTCTTCATCACTTTGACTTATAGATAAGCAAAAAAAAAAAAACGGATTCAAAAGCAAACTGGTCCTACGTGAAAGGCTCAAAAAAGAGAAACGAAGCGTTCGTTTCGTATGCACTAGATCTTTTCCTTTTGGAGGTCGGAGAAATCGGGGCTGAGGGGCAGCCCCGGTGTTGAAAAAGCTACCACAATATCAAAAGACACCGCTCTGTCACCTGAGCCTGTTGTCACTATATGTGGCAACAGATACAACATTCGGAAGGCGGACTGGGAAGGTAGGGGTCGGATGCAAAAGACTACCATGACGACCTACGCTGACGTTGGGAATTGTCAGTGGACAATGTCTCTGCGTATACACACCGAAGTTAGGAGACAAGAGTTTGTGATCCTTATTTTCTAGCCAATTTTTTTCTGCCTTCTGTCACCAGCTATGCTTGTCTTTCATGCTGCTTGTTTTGAATACAGGAAGAAATTGAAAAGAGCACTGTTCACTAGGTCGGGCGTGTGGGAGCTTGAATCCAGTTCGTAGAAAAGTACCACCGGTGCTGAGCCTACTTTAGCTCCCGCTTGCCACCTTTTTTTCAGTCAGTGAAGTCGAATCAGGCCGTCGAAGCAATGGGTGTGCTAGCAGTGTTCTCAGGCTCCTCGTTTTCTCAAATCTCTATTTTTAGCAGGTTCTTTTCGTCGGGTCATTTTCCAAACGGCTTTGCTTTTGCTGCTTCCTTTTTCGTTTACGCCTCATTGCCGAACCTGGGTCCCATTTTCCTACCAGCACTCAGCCCTTTCTCACTAAGCCATAAGCTTCCGCAACTTTTTGCGATATCATTCCATGCGCTGCTTGTTTCTAGCCGCCGTGGACAGCCCCGGCAAATACATATTGATACAAAGACACTCGCTAATAACGATGCCATGTGTGGGGTTAAGCTATCATTCGTTAGTCTTCAACGCAAACGTTTCCGTCGCGATGCTTTCTGTTCAATTGCTTTCCGCTACTCATTGAGGTCCTCGATATCCACTCGAATCCCCCCCGGTCCCAGTGCCAACCGTGGATACGAGCAATGCTTAGGGCGTCAGCGCAGGCTCAGCAAAATTGGGATTGCCGTTTGTGGAACGGGAAGAACTGATGGTGGACGTATCAGGAAAAACGTTGCTTCGTTTACTCGAACGGAAAACTGATGATAGTCCCGCTGGTGTTGGCGTCGTAGCTGCTGCATCCGCCGCGGCTCAGAGTGACACTGTAAAAGGAGCTGTTGTCACAAAGCTAACCTGAGGACATTGACACGACCTTTCAATACGTTATACATTGTGCCTCCATCAGGGTGATGGAAATGACCGGATAATAGCGCGGGAATAGAGCGGAGCGGGAAGAGATGGAAAGATGCAGTGATATCAAACGACTAGGCTGAACGGCGACAACGTGGACGTCGACGCTGACGCCAGCGGGTCCAGCACAGAGAGAAAGAATGCTCCCCATGAAAACATTAACACGTGTAAGCCGTTTTTACATATGCTGCGTCTATAGGAAGCGATTGGATGCCTTGAGCGCTGGTGCGCGAAGCGAATTAGCAATGAAAGACAAAAGCGTTTTTCCTCTGCTTCTTCTCTTACCCGGCTCATCAGACACTTCTTTGCTATCCATGTTCGCTCATCGGTTTAACTCTATCATTTATTCCCGTCGCCTGGCTGGCCCAACTCTAGGCAGCTATACGATGTCTGGTACTGAGGCGACTATAGCAAATGGGCAACTGCAGATGACACAAGGCAAAACCTAAGGCAGCCCACCACACGATAAAGGCTAAACCAGAACGAAGGCCAATAACTGGGACGGCGCAACCTGGGACAAGCGATGTAATGACAAGTCTAACTCGTTGCGCGCCGCGTCTGAAGGAGCGAAGAGCAAACATGAAGAGATCAACATACCGACAGCGAATTCACAATAGTGGAAAGCCAAAGAGGTTCGTCGGAGATTGCCGTACGTTGCAGTAACTGAAACTCGTGTAAGTTAGCCTAGCGTAGGGATTTGATAGATAAAAGATCTTTAAGTTAGAATGAAAAAAGACCGCGAACCCAAACGTCCACAGAGGCGGCAGCAGAAAAGCGGAGGCGTTCGAAAGAGGCTGACGCGTCACATTTGCAGTTTTCTTAAATCGCGTAAGGCGATGTTTGGTGCTGGTATCGTTTTACAACTTTACCAGTACGCCCGTACTTCAATGCTACGCAAGGTGTAAAGCTGAAACAAGGTAAGTACCCGCAATAGGATTCGTGACAAATGACGAAGCGGATGTGATTAGGTAAAGATGCTCTGTGACGCTGAAAATCCGCGCGGTTTTCTGTTCGATTTGTCGTGAGTGTATTACTTAGTGTGGACCTGAATATTTGTGCTGCAATAAAGTTATCACTAACTTGGCTACGCAAAATAGCATCACTTCCCAGTTACATTGAAAGTATACATACCTTTTTTTTTCATTTTTCCAGGTTTTCCCCCATTCAGTTGATAGAGCTAGCGCATTTTCTTTAAATGGCTTTTCTCACTTTAAGGGCGGCCAGAAGAACCGTGAAGTTCTGACGTGACACTTATATGCATTAAAATAATTACGGCACATGAGATAAATTAGCCAAAGACGATAAATCAATGAGAATTAGTAAATCAATGGTTTGAAAATGCCTTTAGCTTTCGTTATCTAAACAGAAGATAGCTCAGTTTCGTACTAATAAGAGGTATGCGAAATAAACGTTTGCAAAGTTAATTACATCCACTCAAATAAATCCGTCATGCATCAGCACTATTTGCTTTGTGCTAGAGAGAAAAAGAGGACCCAGTTCTCTTTGCCTTTTTCCGATTCGTAGGACGACTCGAAACGCATCGTCTTTTTTTTTGTCCGTAAGGAACGTTCTATAAACTCGATGAAGCCCTCACTTGAATATATTCAAGTATATTACAATGGTTTGATATTCATAACGTCTGCTTCATGCATATTCAGACATATTTCGTGCTAGTTCATGGCCTATTTCAATGGTCCCCGATCGCAGTGCACTGATTATAGCGTGCTTGCTTACTAATCGGATGGAGGCAGAGGTAGTCTAGTCTCAGATCCAAGAATGGCGACCGAGTTTAAATCCTTCAGGAAAATCCGAGCCGTAAGATGAGTGCACTTGTGGTCAGCCTATACAATTACAGGTTCATGTGGCAATATTAAAGAGGCTACAGACACCCGCTGGAGAATACGACCTATTCTGTAATATTATTGATTGAAGAATCGTACGAACAATCGGATATTCGTGCATTCGCCCTGCACGCTCGTCTAATATACGTTACTGAAACAGTAGATACGCATTTCTACGTGATTTCGGTGTTATAATTTCTACTTTATTTACAATAAAAGTATATAAATATATATATATATATGTGTGTGTGTGTCATTTTCTGCAAGTGGTCTGGTTATGTTTGGTACTGTAATATATTCACAGAAGCATAAATGAAAGATTTAAAAAAAATAAAATTAGTTAATGCTCAACGGGCTGTATCGTCTCAACACGAGCACAAATCAACCATGGATCCGTTAGGACATAATTTGTATCGTTGGTAAGAAATGTACAAAGCATTATACCGGTATTACTTGAGCCAGGTTATAAACCTGATCTAATTAAAAAAAATAGAATAACTATTGATCGTCGATTAGATAAGCGCCATTAAACATCATGTCGCCGTGAGCTGTTGAATGGACAAAACTCTAACTGGCTACAACACATAGTGGATGGAGATACAGACATATAGTCTTACGTATATCAACTTTGTATCTCTAAATTTCTTTAGAAACACGAAAGAAATGCATGCAGATAGTAATAGAAAGATTACGTTTTTCGTCACCTTCAAGAATATCAAAGGAATAAAACAATTACATCGTTATAACATCCTAGAAACCTGCGGAGTACACCTTATTCGGGTTCTTTTATTAAAATTCAGCGTCAAAAGCACTTAAAGAAAAATACTTGACTTCATTCCCTTGGAAAAAGCCAGTGACAGCAACAGTAATCGTCCTCTTTTTTAAATCAAATTTTTCAACGGCTCCCGCTAATCATTTTCGAATTCTATATAAATTATAGAAGACAAGACAATTGTACCTATTGGCAGAGAATGAACCTTGGCGTTGTGCCTGCCAAACGATCTGCTGAGCTCTGACCTTTTTACGTTTCGCGAGAGTCCACTCCTAAATGGAACCAAGGCCAAATTTACAGCCTTCGTCGAAGACGTTATATTTCTATGCAACTAGTGTCTAAAAGAAAAGATTAATGAAGCTAGCAATGAATTAGATAAAATCATTAACATAGACAGCAGCACACACCTTTCAAAGGCAATGTAGGGTACGATGTTTGCCATTTGACAAAGAACATTCGAAAGCATCCACTCTATACTGATGAACTGCATGCCTCTTCTCATTGCCAAGTGTCGCGGTGTTACCCTAGATCGTTTATTGGCAAATCTATAAGAAGTAAACTTAAAAAAAAATTATGTTTTCTCTACGAAATAAACAAAAGATTATGCTAACAGTCCGTAAACCTATGTTCATAAACATAAAACATGCTATCCCAAAATAATTATATAACTTCAATTTTTATTTATATATAGCAAAAAGAAGTCCATAACTGTGTACCGGGGATGTTTAAAAGTATTATCGTTTACGCGGCCGCTAACAATGGGTTTGCAAAAATTTGCAAATTTCAACGAATATTCAATTCTGTTTTGTAGCGCATTCATGACTCAATAGCGGGTCTTCAATTGTCCAGTTTCATAGATTTTGCGTCATGGACCTATGCGGCGAGTGGGCAGGGTATTTCGCGGGCTTTTTTTGTCCCATTTATCTGCTTAAAATATCCTCATGAACATATACTCCTGCGATACGATGTTCGTACTCAAGTGCTCCATCCTGTTGGAAATAAAATTCGCAAAACAACATTATTTCCAGTGGTTTAATACTTTACTTCAATGGTAACAATTAAGCATCGGGTTTGGTCCCCACCTGATACTGTGTAATTTTTTCTAGTTATTTGAATCCTAGCTTTTAACGCGTAGCTACGTTTGACCCTTGTAGATACGCTTATACTGTTTCCTCGTAACGTCGTCCAAGTTGGTCCTGACTGTACCATTGCTTGCATTGTTTCTTATTACGGTAGCATCGATATTGAAACATTTTGACCCTTAGAAAATAACGTATATATCTTTCTCTAGGCTAAGGTGTTCATAAACCTTTTGCGTTGACACCAACTAGATGTGCCTATTTCCATCGCCGATATCTCCTTTATGTGTTTCTACTTTAGTAAAATAGCTATAATAATTAAAATAAATAATAAAATATAATTATTAAACGGAATCAGGATAAGAGTTTTCGCGTACAGACAAGCAGGCAAGCAGGCAGGCAGGAAGGCAGCCAGCTCACAGCGCGATCCTCTATAGCGCTTCTAATCAGTGACAGCGTGAGTCGGGTCGTATTTTGCAAAGAAAGCAGCCAGTATATGGCATCACTTTTTTTTCTAACCCTTCAAAAGAACTACAGACCCAGAAGGCCTTCTTAACGTATTGTTCCGCAAGCCGCTCGAATGAGCAGTACTAAAGATGCGCAGTGTTCACCCCCTGTGGCTCCAGTTAAATATTTTTACAGGTGAGCCAATTTGCCTATTATGTCCGAGTACGTCCGTACGAGCTGTTGGACGCGATGGCTAAATGCGATTATCCTGTTTCTGCTGAGCCTTCTGGGCCAGTACTAATTGAATGGACCAGTGAATAGGCCGTTTGGGTTGGTATTAATAGAAGCAAATGCAATTTAAAGCGTGCTGACATCGTTTAGGTAAGAATCATTATTAACTCCATCCACTAAATGGGGCCATAGCTGAATCATCCACCGAAGTGACTCATAGGTTGACGTGAGTTTTGCGCGTCAATGAATTGCTAGGAACTCCCGGGAAAAAAAAGTTTTTAAACGGGCCTTTGAAACGACTGCTACTAACAGAGTGTAACTTTATTGGATAAATTAATGAATTGACAGTCTGATGAAACCGAACTAGCTTGATCTATCGGACTTAGCAATAGTAAATTTCCGGTAAATGTTTTCAGATTAATTTAAATCAAGTACAAAATTCTTCTCTTAAAAGTTATAAAAAATTTCAGCTTAAATAGGTCATCCCGGTAGCCCAATAGGGAACTATATTTTTTATTAGAAGATTCACTTTATCATACTAAAGGAAAGTTTTTAAGGAGGCCGCTTAAATTATCCTTCACCCAGGCTAATTAAGATACACCTATTGAAATCAGTTCACCTTGTCCGCGTGAGACCGCCATTTCATTATGATACATGCAAAATTATTCGCGACCAGTACTGCGGGAAAGAAATCGTTCCGAAACGTCAATGAGCACAAAAACAGCGCAAACCCACAACAAAAAACCCACAGATACCTGACCGGCCGTGATCTGTTATCAAGCAATCACTGTTATTGAATTGTGAGTAAAAAAAAAGGCTAATATTTTGTGTTGCGTATATATCTATATATATATATATATATATATATGTATATATATATATATACGAGATATATACGAGCGTATCATCGGAACCCGAAAATTTTTTCTCTGTTTATTGTGTTTCCTGATAAATTTTTGCAGAAGGCTGCCCGCGACCCGTGACGTGAATGTTTGAATCGATAAAGGCTGTGGAATTATCATGCCGAAAGGTTCTTTATTTAGCGCCATACTGTATGAAATTCTTTATTTTCTTGGTACCTCATAGTACGCTGACATTCACATCAATTGACATTAACAATATGACAACAAGTTTTCATTATTTTAACATAAGGGTAAAAAAAATGGTAAAGAAATAAAATTTGTGCTCCTTTCAGTGTTTATGTGTACTAAAAAATGGGTTTTAAGTTACTGAAAAAGTTGACACAGTAGGAGTGTCTAAGGGATCGTCATATTACACGCCAACGGCTTGCACGCCGTTCACTTACCCTAGAGAAAGTCACGTAACAGAGGAAATTATATTGTCTCTAGACAACGGCATGAAGGGATTGCAGCTTCCATCATTCATTCACGTAAGTCTTGAGGGAAAGGCTTTCGTAATAGAGATCTCGAACGAAAAAGAACGGTTCGTGAAGTTATGGCTAAGTAAGATGGCAGACGATGTCTTATCAATTTCAGAAAACGTACGAGGAGGTTATTGTCTTACGTAAGGAGCTCGTTTGGGTAGATGATGAGCCTGACGAAAGTGCCCCGGCCTGACGGTCCTGTGGCACAGGCCACTCCCTCATACTCGGCCCACAAAAGATAGACATCATGCTTTAGTAATGCTTGTTGTCTGCAAAATGTATTACTCAAACCTTTTATTAAAAAAAAAACAAACCTATGATGCATTATATAGTAAAGGCCGAAATGCTACAAAAGAACATTTAAATTAGTCACATGAAAACTGGGTATGTAAAGGTATTTTACGCCCATTTAGGTTGACAATGATGACTGATATCTAGCTGGACACTTACAGCAAAAATTTAGCTAATTTACAGAGTGGTACTTGAGCGACATCCCTTAACGTAAGAAGCTTGTTCATACACACATATATACTTAGTTTATTTTCATTCTTTATTCTCTAAGTGCATATTTAGACGGTGACTGCGACACTGTCATACAATATTTTTAAAAATCATCTAAAGTAATTAAAAACTGTAAATATTTTTATATTTAAACAACTTGAGAAACCAATAATAATAATTAAAAGCTAGGATTATAGGCTCTAAAAACTCACAGATAACGCTAAATTTTTTGTACAAAATTTCACCGTATATTGGTTAACTATAGAAAACCGGTTCTATAACAAATTTAATATTCTGGATTCCGGTAATTCAAGTACAGCTTAGTAAAACGTTCAAACCAGGGCATCATCTCATCCATGCGATATAATCTGATTAAAATTAGTATTATTAAAGAGTGAGTTTAACTATGACAAGCCCAAAAATGCACGAAAATATAGTAGAAAACTAATTTACAGTTATATCTGCGCGTACCAATTTCTGAGGAAATGTTTCATAGCAGTACCGGACCTAAAACTGGAAATGATTCAGTCTTCACATTTGAAATCGCACCTGTGTAAGTTCGAGGAAAAATCAATCCTCCATTAGCTTTAACGTTCCCCCAGTTCAATTTCTGTCTGAGAACTTCAGGAACTTAGGAAGTAAAAAAGTATAAAGAAAATCGGCTTAGTTTGTAAGGATAAAATTAATATAGGAGAGTTTTTTTTGGCACCAGTCGTCTTTGCTTGGTCTTTCACCTGAGAAAGCGGTTTCACGGTGCTACCAAGGTATGATTAGCGAAACCATACGCACT
This sequence comes from Varroa destructor, assembly GCF_002443255.2. Taxonomy (NCBI): domain Eukaryota; kingdom Metazoa; phylum Arthropoda; class Arachnida; order Mesostigmata; family Varroidae; genus Varroa; species Varroa destructor. The sequence goes on along the minus strand of NW_019211457.1, from coordinate 1,344,904 downwards.
TTATGCTATTCGACGAACCTTAGCAAATCGATCTGACATTTTACTTGTTTCATTCTTCATAAAATAAACCTCGTTTCGCGATCCGATCACGAAACATATCATGGTACTCTCTGCTCTTTAAAAGTTCCCTAAGTCGAGTACTTTCATTATTCTATAATTGTTCATTTATGTCAGACAGGCTGGGGTACCAACAGAGCTAGAAGCAGTTCGATAGAAGAACGAAACGGGTCATGGCGTAACGTGATGACGAATGACGATGTTATGTTTTGTTTCGCCGAGTAATAACTTTTGAAGGATATAGCATGCTGGTCCAACAGGCATTGAGACTTTTCACTACAACAACGGACTGCTACTTCCTGAGATTGCCTGATCTTTGCCGAGGCCAAATTTACTTATGTTTTTAAGATTGCTTAAATTCGATCATTACTGAAAGACAACGATAATTCTCTAATGAATCGGCGGGGATCCACTCCTATCTTTGTCGAACGACCTCCCACATATCAGATGGTATTTACTACAACATTTGCTGCAGACTTAGTTGACTTAAATGAATTGCTTAATTACTTTTAAAAAATAAGTTCTTCGTATCATTGGATAGTGGACACGGTCTGATAAATCATGATAACACGGATATGCTTTTTAAAAATAAGGCTTATTAATGTCTTATTTGAAACGCCATAGTTTGCCGCCGTTCTACCTGTATTATAAGACGCTCAGTCTGATATTATTATATATGAAATAAAGCTATTTTTCATCACGGTACGTAAAAGCGTATAAATAGAAATAAGTTGAATAGCTTAGGGTGTGACGGGTTACGAAACATGTCGCAAAGCGATTTAATAGAAGTCAAACTAGAATTACTTGTTTTATGTTAAATCTTATCATCAATACATGGTTGCGTTTTCGCCCTATGGACGTACAGTTACGGTTTTTGCAGATTATTTCAGGCCGCCCTGTTTTCAGCATTTCTAGGATACATTTGTTTGAATCAAAATGTCCAGTTAGGAGAATCTGCAGAATAATTTCACTGGAACCGTTTCGGAGCCGCACGCGTTCCCGAACACTGCGCTCACATCGTTACTGTTATTATTATTATCGTTGTTATTAGAATTTTCGTTTTTGATAACGGAAAATACGTCGGATAGAAATATCAGTTAAACCAAATTGTGCCTGCCCTAAAATCGATACTTACGCCGACGTACACTAAGTATCCACTAATTACCTGTTTTTGCATAGTAACATTGCCGTTATTTGATAACGCGACCCTTGATACTATCGTTAACCGCCAGTTGAGCTTACAGAATTGCAAAAACGATGTTAGCTCAGAATGACTGGTAAGCTAACCGCGTACAGTCTACTATAGACGCCCGTAAGCGGCGTCCAATCAGACAAAGGACACATAGCCTTTCGTCTGCACAGCTCATATTCAAAATACCGTAGAAGCGACACCTTAAACATGAGACGTCTGACAGGTGTACTTCAGGGGAACGAAATTATGAATTCGCGATATTCCGGTTGCTTAATTAAGCTATGCATCAATTGAGCTAGCCAGCATTTCTATATAGTATATAAATACATGAATAGCTGGTCTGTTGGTTTTAAACGATGTTTCGCTCAGTACCGAAATTCGTGATCAGCGGCAAGCCGACGACTCAAGCTAAATCTATCTAAATGAAACCATGTTTTTGTTCGAAGAGCCTTTATTATTGAGTATGGTAAATTTCGAAACGTTATCGAGGATGCCGGTGTGGTACGGTTAACGCCTATCTCTACTTTCTGATGATTTTTAACAAGATGCGATGTTTTTCTAAATCGTTAACCAGCAGTGGTTTGTTCTCCATCGTAGTTTTCCGCTGAGACGGTCAGACGATTTAATCGAACTTAAAATTACTATCAACCACAAACTGTCCGCGGTCTGGTACGTTCGCTTTGTCAATGCAAAGCCATCAACTCAGCTTTTCTATACGTACGGTTATTATAGCCATTTCTCGCTCGTAACTATCGAAAACTGAGGAGAAGTGAACATGCTGCCCAATCTGTGGATTTCGTACAGTGGCACTTCTACCTTCACCTTGTACCTCCTGTCCACACCAAATTGTTACCTTCCAAGTTAATTTTATTGTATTACTTTGCTGTTGACCTATGTCGAAGTATGAGAACCACATGCCTACATTTCTCGTGCTCTTATGAGCCGCAAAATAGAAGCCGACATTTCCAAGATAAACCGGTAGCGTTCGATAAATTTGTACCGAATCGCCTCTCGCAGACGGATAGAACTGAAGGATGTAGCATGCTGATTCAATAGGGTACGTGGCCGGTTTGACGCTTTGCCGTCTGCATTCGTCGGTCGTGGCCAGTCGTGTCTCGTATTGGCTAGCGCGTGAAGTTTTCTGCGGTGCACTATCCGGGCAATCTGGGGTCAAAACTGAGGTGTCCTTGCTCGGCTGAACTGATATAGCCGATTGTTTTGAGTCCTGTTCACTGTGTGAATTTTGCAGTTTGCTAAGCATCTTAGTCGCCGACGCTGGGCATGTTGACGCGCACGACGCGGCAGGAATATCACTGCCTGTGCTGCCGTCGACCAGAACGCAACCTGCAAAATGCTGTCGCAATTCGTCAGCGCCTAATACGATCTCACAGCACGGACATAGACAAGGCAGTTTAGCGACGAGCGGTTCCGGCGTCTGCACGTCTGTGATGGTCGCTGCCCTCCTAAAAATCGGACACATAAAGCAAGCGTTTCCTTCCAGACATAGTGCACTCATCACATCAATGTCTAGGATCTAAGGATTAGAGCAATGCAGTCCCGCCACGCGGAATGTATTATTAGCGGTCACCGTATGGTCGTTCTAAGGCTCGAAAGTTAAGAATTAGCTGAATTGTTTAAGAGTAGGATCCTTATTATATGTGTGAGCTATTTACCCGGTGGGGGTTGAACATTACCAGGGAAAAATACCGTTAGATCTCGCATACGAAACCCCGTTATAGTGCAGATCTTTTAAGAGACCTACCGACAGATCACGCAGAACGCACTTGGGACGTTTCTGTTCATTGGTAGTTTCAGCACACACCGATCACAAAAGACGTGCGCGCAATCGGTAAGATGCATTTTTGGGCAGACGTGATCACAACAGCCGCAGATTGCCAGCTTCTGTCGCAGATTATCGTCACCTGTATCAAAAGGGAGTTTGAACAGAATCATGAAGTTCACTTAGAACCCACTAGGGGGCGTAACAAAATGTACAGTTGAAAAGTAATTGAACCTTTTTCATTCATTGTATTATGCAGTATGGCGCATGTCAATTGGCAGGATTTGAACCCTATACCTCCGATGGCTCATTTGTCCAGAGGTGGGAGGGGTTGAATGATACTCAGTATTGATTTGCAGACAGAACAAATAGTATTTTCTTATAGAAGAAAAAGTTAACCCTAATCTTGAATTTCGACGTATTTTTTGTGGTTTATAACCCTTGAAGTTTCCAATATGTCTGTTCTTGAACGGAACTCGAGTTCGGCTCACGACGACACATCTGTAATGTTCTAGTGAGACAAATTCAAAAAAACCTATATCTAAATGACCAAAATGCCTCGACAATGAAAACTGCAAACCCTTTAAAACATTATTTTATACTTTTTCTGAACCAGAAGACTCAAGAGAACGAATAAACGAGTCATATTTCATACAGTACATGAATACGCGTAATTACCTGCACTTCGAAGGTCAACTTCAATCGAACCGGGAAGACAGATGGAAAATCCAGCCAGCTTCATCTTTGGTAGATTTCAGTGACAGGAACTTCTTATTTACTAGTTAATAGCTGATTCTGCAATTGGTCCTATGGAAATTTGATTTCGTCCGATACGGCTAAAACGAATAGGAGTCGCAATGAAGTTCCTCATAAATGAATTGATTTAACTCTACATCATGAATTCTACTAAATACATATAACTAATGAAGGATTAAGTACCTGGAAAAGTTACTGCTGTTGTCGTGCGCCCTTCGCACTGGAACTAAACCCCAAAACTCAATTACCGTTGTGTAACGACAACTATTTCTGCGTTCAGGTTTTTTCTGACGTAATGATTATGCTCAAAAATCTATATAAGGATGTACTCGCCTTTAGCCTAGATAATGGGAGTAATCGAGAAACGGAAACAGGTTGACCTCTTCTGTATTCGGGGCAATATTAAGTAACTTAAAAAATCCTACAACTGCAATAACGACAATGATAATCGTACCAAACAACGCTTTCCATATAAAAAATCCCTTTGCTGTCCCAGAGATCATCCCATCGAATTACTTCCAAGAAAAAACACGTTGCACATAACTAAATTTGTAGGTAAAACAGCTTGATCTAATATGATTCAAGCCAAAAACCTCTATGTCCTGTCATTACAGTGCAAAATTTGTAGGACGCCCTTTTTAGCATAAGCTCCCTTAGTACTTGATGCACCGCGACTCGACAGGACCGCTGTAAGATGGCTGCCGACTTTCCTCAGACGAGACAAGCACCCCTAGAACGAAGTAAAGATTCTTTCAAATCTGCCGTCATAGTCGATTCTGCTTCAGCTAAGGTAATTAGTGCTTCGTTAACATCAGAGAAAACTGACTATTTTTCCCTATTTAACACCTTTAGCACTTGCCCTGCAAGGTGCAAAAGAACAAACTAAAAAATACCCGCAAGAAATCGAACGAAGCTAGCGTGTTAGATTTCTCAGTACGGAGGCGCTCAGCAGCGTGCAGTCATGTGCGTGTATAAATATGACGACCGTGAACCTTAATCGTTATTATGAACGCAGTTATCATTGTATAAAGTCATACTGACGCCTCCTGCTTTTAATAACACTAAAACCGTTGTGACGGCAAAAGTTCATGTATATAGAAATGGTTAAGAGGGCATCCTTCATCCACTGGGCAAAATTGGCCCCCATTAAAATTGCTTAATTATCATTCTACTTGGTGCATAGCCTCTGGCTAAAAAAAAGTGAGAAGTCGTTGTTTCAAGTCCCCTAAATGATTCACACAATAAAACGTATGTGAATAAAGACAATGCCATCCTTTATTTCCATAGATTAGGTCCATAGATAGGTCTAACCATAGATTTTGTATTGTTCAACTGTTAGTCTACGTTGACCTCACGTTATCTTATAGGAGAAATCGAGCTTAGAGTAAGTTAATGTTTAGTAACATGAAATGAAATAGTTTTTTGAACAATATCATAATGTTTGATAGTTGGGGTAATTTATCGAACGTTTTGCGCTTTTTTTTTTTTGAACTGACAGTGAAATCTGATAAAACGAGCACCCCATTAAGTGCGGTCACAGTGAAAACAGGTTGGGTATCCTTCAACATAACGTTCCGAATGCGCGGTTTTCAAATTATTTCGACCATTTTAGAGAGCTATATTTAGCAGGAAGAGTAGAGTACATACTAGCGATTTGATACACTTTATACTGATTATTCCACAGGCAAAACACCTGGAACATGGACCACCCTGCAAGCTCTTATGATGTCTAAAAGCACTATGATTTTTAACGAATATATCTTTTGCTTTCAGCGCCCTCCCGTGTTAACTATTTTACTACAACATTTAAAGAACGCCCGGCTTTACCGACTCAATTAAACGTTTTGGAAATATTATTTGGATCAAATATGAATTAAGGCCCAGGCATACCGAGTCCAAGGTTTGGTAAGTGACAGTTCCACAGAGTAGACGACTACTTTGATAATGAAGTCTAGCGTGCATCATTATCTGTATCTGGGTTTGATGCTGGCAGTACGTTCTTTTATTTTTCTCGATCCATAATGGCTTTCCGTCTGCTCGTACTACCTATCTGTTAAGATATGATGTTGCATGTTCCTCTAAGCTACTCAACTAAAAGCAGAATTGATCACCCATATATACACAAACGAAAAGCACAATAACAATGTTTACCTTATTATTACTTCGCAATAATTAGTAAAAATAGACTTCTAGATAGTCCGTCGAATGTTTAACATCCAAAAGACTTGAGCTAAGACGTTAGGACCTTTTGCTGTATGTAGGTGAGGCGTTCTTTGTTTAGGCCGAAAGTTTAAAACTAATTCAGCTAATTCAATATTCAATTTAAACAAGTTCAGATCAAGCTAACCGCCTGATTTCAGCACTACACAGCGGCCATATTGCCTAACGCGGAAATTCAGCGCTATATACGAATTGTATGATCATTTAGGCGGTTTCTGCTGACAAGGGTTACAAAGGCAAGATATACCTACAGAACGCTGTACCAATGATTCATTAGTATCTAACCATCGAGAAGAATGACGTCGATTCACCTCTAGACATCCAAAAAAAGCAAGAGACCATTTCAGTAACATAATTTTTATTGTAGTTGTGCCTTTTCAGATTTTCACCAATGAGTACTACAAGCATGTAGCTTCTCGGCTAGCTCACTTTGGATGAGTTGTCTCGTCCACCTCATACCTGTTGTTCTGTCAGGGACTGTACCGTTGCCATTACGCCGTCTCTAAGTCTTTCTGCTTTGAATGACGAAGATTTTCTTAAATCCGTCAGCGTTTTCTAAGTCGTTCTGTCATTTCAAGCTGACCTGCTACAATGTGGGATCGAGATTAGTGAGAAGCTTCATTCTTATGCTTTCGTCGAGGTCTATTCGAGGTATCTGGAGCAATCGGTATAGTTGGTCGCGTGGGTCCAAAGCCAGATGACTTTGTGTGCCGCATCTCTGCTCCTTCAGTATTTCATTTTCATATTTGGCTGTTGTGACTTGCTTGATAGCGTCTCAAGCTAGATAAGCTGTCCCGCCTTCGAGGCGTCTAATGCGGATCATCTTAGTTGACAACAATACCACTGAAGAACTCCGCGACAGGATAACTCCTATCTTACTATCTCTAGCTAAATCTCATCAGCTGTAGCTATAGCGTATTGTACTAGTTGTATTTTTACTTTGCAATCGTACTTTACGTAAATTACGCCTCGCTCTCTATAACTACGTACCCTGCCTCAGGAAATAGGTCGAATTAGGCTACTTGGTCGTTGCGATTTTTCGAAGAAGACAAACATCAGGACTACACAGTGATTTGTGGCTAGGGTAGACTATCTTTTGGTGGATTTTGTTACTTCTAAATCTGTTCCACTGAGCAACAAAGAGATTCATATGGAGATAGAGCCATGCACTACTAATCGAAAGTCCGAGATGTTCCTAAAGGTGAACTTAAACGGTAAAGCAAGAGTAACAGTTGCAGCGTTTGTTCGTGATTTAAGATTTAAAATGACGATATTTAGATTGTACTTTAATGGTGATATTTCAGTGTACAATTAATTATAGTTGAAGCAATAATCAAATCGTGTCCTAGCTAACAGAGATAATCTTTTAAGTAAAACATTCATATCCGTTAGCCATTTTTGCGGAAGAACTGATACACGGTACCAAACGCTAAGAACAGGCTCTAAATTAAATGGACCAAGCTGATCCTACCAGTTTTGCGGTTTTTCTTTTCGAAATTTTCCCCCCTAACCAAATAATATCATTTTAGTTACGTGCACGTGTACATAGACGGGCTCGCTTTTGGCATGCATCGAAGACAACCTCTTAGCAACACGATAACGGCGAGTAACAGGGTTACCTCAGGGGCCGTTACGCAGGACGCACTGTGGCAAAATTTATACAAAGATTTTATCGAAATAAATCATCCGCGATTATCTCAGTCCAAATAATCCATATCTTCGTGGTTATAGTTAAACGCACAAAATCAAGACAAAAACAACAGCCGCTGCCTAGATACTTAAGTTTATGGGTATTGTGGTAATCTATTAAGCGCTGACAAATGAAAACGAATCCTTTCGCTAGTCAATGTTGAGACATTTTATTTGGCTTTCTGTTCGACAGTGATCTAATTTTACACATACGGATTTTCGAAGCTCACCTCCAAGATCTTATTAGCTCGTCTGGTGTACTTGGCAAAGAAGTTTTTTATACTAAAGGGGTGATATGCAAATTTGTTAATTGCATGTATAGGGTTTATTATAGTACTTTTTTGTATTTTTATGTATTTCGCTTCCATTGTCACCGACACCTTAATAAATAGTCGAGCCTGGTTTTCTTGCCCTGTCTTGTTTCGGAGCTTAAGCAGCAAAAAAAGATCTGATTTACCGCGATAGGCCAAAAAAAAAAAATCGATTGCTCCGGAAGTTTGCTTCGCTGTTCTATACTCACCTCGCTTAATATGCCTTACCAAAACAAGACGCCAGGTATCAAAAAGTACCGCGTTTTGATCGAGGTTTTTTTGGATGGGTCTTTGCAGCTTCTTTGACGCAAGGACGTGTTCCAAGTCGCCGTCTGAAGTCTGCGAGGTTGAGTTTCGAGAAAGCGATTTTGAAGTGGTGGGAGCCTCTGAGGTCAGCTGAGGAACGACTTCGTTATCGGTTTTGCAATTTTTCACGTGATCTTTCAGATCTTTAATCTTATTGGTCTTCGTGCACATCGGACAGAGGCCCTCGAGTTCAGCGATTAGTTCATCTTCATTCGTTACCTTGATAATACAGGAAGTCGTCCTGTAGGCAGTAACAACAATGAATTAAATGCTGCTAGGACCTAGTCGGGCCTTTTCAGAGAGTATGTACCTCCATGCTGATATGAAAATGGTGCTGAAATTTTCGCCTGATCTGATCAGACCTTTCTTAAAAACTAAGGGATTATATACACATGCTCTATCGAATACCCGACTAGCCATAAGACATTGAAAGAGACACATAGTAAAGACGTAGATGAGTTTTGTAAGCATAAGCCGTGTTTGCATTGAAACAAGTCGTGATTAACGTCAAGCACATAATCATTCGCTGGTAAGTTTAAGCAAGGTAAATTAAATTTGGGTTAATTTTACCCGCCGCCTACTCCAGCGTCTTAGACGAACAAGTGCTGCTTTCGACAGTTCGTTGAGGTAGTATTTGATTTTTCGCAGAGCCGTTTGAACCGTGTTTGGAAAAACAAATTTTAAAAGATTACTTCTACATCAGCGCTAAATTGTTGTTTACAAGGCTATGGTGCTTTCTTTAGCTAATGAAAGAAAGCGAGTCTCGCTCCGACTCCGAATATATTGTATGTGCTTTGTCACTCTCTACGAATTTTTCCCGTTTCCTACCTAATTTTCGTAAAAATATTCAGGTTACCCAGGTCTTTTTCATTATCAAATGTAAAATTACGAATTCAATTAGCCAATGATAAAAAAAAAGGCGATAATTTATCGGAGTTAGCATATGATACAACATGTTTTCTACGAGAGGCCCCTCATGACGGATTTCACGAGCCTTGCCGTAAGCAGTGAAACAGCTTGGCATGGTCGGGGAAAGAGCTGATGTCGCTTTGTTCGTCAAGTCTTTTCTATGAGATTGTCCTGTTTAGCCAATGGGACTCGCCCATATTCGAGTGTTTGTTGACAGTTTCTTTCATGTATTGCCTACTATATAAGGCGCATCCAGCTCCACCAAAAACGTTCCACCCAAAAAATCTGGCCTTAAGTGTACTCGCAGGTTGTTTCCTGTGCTTAGTAGTGATGTAGAGACACCATCTCTCGTAGCCTGTAACAATTCTATGTGGAAATCAGTCAGTGCAGTTCTGTGTCGCTCGAGATGTTTATAGGCAATGAGTAACCCATATTTCCTTGTGTGCCTCACTCAGAGTAACTTTTTAGGACATCCCGGGTCGTCAAGATGGGTGAAAATGGCTATATGAACGCAGTTCAATTCCCGGCCAGTTCGGGAGTAGTTCGTAGGCCGCCTTTTTTAAAAGGCCTCAAGGTAAAATTTTACTCACTGTTTATCGAAATAATAGCAAGTTTTTAGAGGTAACTCTTTTTAATGGTATATAAAAGTAGAAAAACAATGGATCTTTTACAAAACCGTTACTATTTTCCTAGTAACCTAGTGAACTATATAAAAGTATTATATCACTTTCATTTCACTATGGAGGTATTATTCTTACAAGACTAATATATCGTTCGCTTTTCCACAAAATGGACAACTAGGAAGAGGTGTTTCTGTTTAGGTCATTACAAACAAAAAAGGCTGATGCGACACTAGCAACGCTTTTGTTCCGTGACAATACACTTACCAGCAGATTAAGCATAAAGCCAATGACTCTTGCTTTCCGTCAGTTTCCGTGGTCCATTTGAATAGACAGCGGTCGCAAAAGGTATGCCCACATTGAACGACGTTCATATTTGAACAGTACCACTTGCATACGCTACAAACCCATAATTTTTGTTGTAGCTGTTGCCCTGTGCAGGCAAAGCACAAAAAACATGGCTTAAAACCTCCTTAGCATGCAACTAAAGTGATAAGCTATTAGTGACGAGATCATTCCAGAGAGCTAACCCATATTCCTCGTCGACATTGTCATGCCGGAACACAAACACCCGATGCCATAGTCGTATTCGCAGCATTTCAAATATTCGACTTGACCAATCGAAGACGGTAAATCGATTATAGTATTAAGCCAGGAAAACTGTGTCGGCGCAGAGTGTACAGAGAACAGGTTTTCATAGCTTATTATAATAGACAATTATTAACACAAACATATTTGTCGGCTTAACTGTAGTCGAGCTAAGATTCGATGCAGCACATTGCCGTCTCTTCCACTGATGGAACTCGTAAGCTTTGTGTGTTTTTTAGACAGTTGAAAAAAAAAGGATCTTGCGATACTTCCTTCGCTTCCATCCATCTTAGATCTTTCAAGCAAAGGTTGATTTTTGAACAGCTAACCTATTTTTAAAACTTGCTCCATTTTGAGCTGAGGGAGAACGCAGCCGCTCGTAGCCTGCAACGGCCTCGTAGGACCATTTAGTAGTAGTTGTTCTTTACGCAACTAGTCGGCGGCAGACAATGCTTCTAAGGCTCGACGAATACAAATGACTTCTCTGCCGAACTGTTCTTATAAAGACTCCCTCAAATTAGCTTTGAGAAAAATGATTTGCGAAGCAATAACTAACCAATATCTGTAAGTTTGATGTCAATTGCGCCCAGATGAAGACCGCTGAATCCACACAATTTCATACTGAGTCGATACTTCAGTACGATGGAATTGTCTCAGATCTCTAGCCCGATTATGGTAGATACATAGCTGAAAGTGACTTAGGAGCAGTCGACAATAAACAAGATTAGTTTGGAAAAAGTTTAACTGTGAAGTTCCTGTCATATGAAGTTCAACAAAGAATAACATTCACCTTACGAATCATATTAATTATTATCAATTAGTGTAAAAGGGATTAATCCTATCGTAAAGCAAATTTCTCCTATAGCTGCTAACGTTATCGAAAATTTTGCGGAATCTCGTTGTAGAACAACCCGCAGCGGTTGCTGGTCAACGTTCAGCAACAAAATCTGACCATGACCAGATTCGAGCCTACTCTGCTTGATATTTGTTTCTGGACACCAGTCCCGTAGATGTAATAGGCAGACAGTCGTCATTCGTACTTACCTTTGTTGTTGCTTATTGATAGGCAGCGTGTGTTTTGAAGCTGAAAAAAAAGCATAAGCGACTAGGAACAACGAATAGTTTCCACTTACGGTCGAATCACTGTTTTTGATATATGTCTCAGGTAACGGATTTTTGTTTTTTTCACTTTCAGTCAACTAAATGCCCACAGAACGCTGGGATACTCTTTTATTTTAATTAGTTTAATAAACCAGGCGACTTTACGTTACGAATAGCACGATATAGGCACGAGTAGGAAAGGATTTGTTTGCTGAACAGATGACTGATCTTTGGATTCTGACAACTCTCCGACAAGGCCCATGTTGTTTCAGCCGGAACAACTTGTTTCGAGTGCATATTATTGCAGTGACATGATCGTTGGCTTAGCTAACGCGTTACAAGGTTATCTGTTGTCCCGTATTTCGGGTTCGGCTTGCGATCGATGAGAGTTGAAATTGGTGAGGTAAACTAATTGAAAGGTACTCAGATGTAAAAAAATACATCTACAGATAACAACCATGACGCATAGTCTTTTCAATCATCATACAACAACGAGGCCATCACAAGAGTGGCTTATCATGGTTATTTTATCACTTGACCGTTCTGAGCCGATACTCGTTTATGTCATAGAGCCTATATTCTAACTAAGCACTACGTAAATTGTTTTTCTCACAATAGTTCATGCATTGAATATCACTATAAAACGGATTTGTGCGAGGGCATGGTTGATTATGATTAAGACGTCGTTGGAGCTAGAAAAGCCCAAGGTCAAGAAGCTTTACACAATAGTGACGGCGTACTTCAAGTGTACGTTAGCTCTTGGCTCTATTCAAATCAAGATTTGTCACAACAGCTAATGATTGCAATACGAACTGTGATGAAGTGTGTGCGATGCGTGAAGTACGATGAGGAACTATCCCAACGAAACCAATAAAAAAAAAGTATCCTATTTGTAAAGATTTAGCTTGGGACACATAATATATAAAAGCTTTTCTATAGAATAGTTGATATTATTATAATTACTAAGCTAAATCGTAAACGTCTGGATCGTTATTAACATAGTTGATTCTACCGCTGTTTTGTACCTCTATCGCGATCGCGAACTTACATATTTTGACGTAAAATTTCATTGTAAGTTTACCTAAAGAGGCTTGGCTTTAACCTTATTTTGAAAAATAAATGTATTTTCTTATCCCATTGGCTGTTTATTTTCTACCTAGAGATGGTCTGAAGTCTGAAACAGTAGTAGCCAAACTTGGAACAAGGTAGCTGCCTGAAACAATATTCATAAATGATTCGGGCTTTTCGTTCAGTACTGCTTTAGATGACTGGCGCCCAGCAAGCGATTCGAACCGTATCTATATTTGTGTCGCGACATTCAGTAGTCGAATGCGTTACTATGGCGTCATCAGTTTGTGAACTTTAAACTTTGGTGAACTCCGTACACCTAAATAATGCCTAAACTTATAACTGAAAACGAGCCACTTTCTATATTAGAAGTATCGTTTATTTTTATCTTGTTTCCAGTAGGCGTATTTAGAAAGGCCAAGGTTCTACTTGCTCGATACATACAGTTAGTATGACATTATCTCTTTCGTTGCTTTGGAAGAACGAATCTAACGTAGCGAGCTGTCCAACTTCATAATTCCTTAAAGTAGTAGTATGGCCTGATCCTTCAGTTGCTTGTCCGTGTCGTACAGTGACTTTTAACACGGAGAAAATTTTTTGAGTTAGATTAACTCCTTCGAGTAACGCAATCCGAAGGTACAGACTTTTACTCCGGGTAGTCGCTGCGAAATAGATACCCAGGCCCGCAGTGTACACCGTCGGTGTTCTATACGTTTTACACGATTCAGACGTCTTATAATTATAGATTAATTGAACTGCATAAAAGCTTGGAAATGTGGGCCGATTCATAGCACGCAGTTTTTCTTCAATAACATTCATTCGATTCTCAAGAAGGTCCTCAGACTCACGCCGAGAAGTAGCGAAAGAACTGTTGGCCTCGTGGATGTCGTGGTTTTCTTCACTCGAATTACGGTGTTTATTCGCAATAGCTAGCACCTTAGTCGTCGTTCCCTGCACTCTTTCCGGATTTCTGATACATTTCACAAAATGATCTCGTAGTTCCTTGACTTTCAATATGACTTCGCACGCTGGACACGAGCAACAAAGTTGTGTTACAAACTTCTCCTGAATACGAATCTCCATAGTGGCAACAAATCGCCTAAAACAAGTATCTTGTTTTATTTCCTGAGAAGTCTCGTTGTTTCCAAATACATTAAGATGAGTTATGAGTACAGATAAGCTCAAAAACGCTGCGGTGTTGACAAGTCATGAGCTTCAGTTTCGTTTAGATTCTGCTCTGGAGAAAACGGGGACTTCGAGAGAATTCAGAAGAATAGACTGAAATTTCGCTCGAAATTCAGTGATCTATTTCACATAGAAAACACATTAGCCAGTGTTAAATCTACTTTAGCTAATTCATATAATGTACAAATATTCAGTAGTTTTAAAGTGCGGTACAGGATAACGCCCGATGTTTAGCCTGTAAATAGTTATTATTTATATTATACGGGGTAACGCTGACATCGCAGCTCGTACCAGGAGTCTTCTGATTCCGGAACGTTAGGATATTAGAGCTATTGAAACAGCAAAAGTGGAGTGGGTATGAATCAGAAGCTATGTAAGTAACAATCGTATACTGAGCTAAATCGATAGCAGCCACAGTACGGTACAAAAGGGTTAATGTAAATTAAACGTATCAGGCAACTATATGAAAACTATGGCTTTGTTCAGAGTAGAAACTGTATCACCGAAAATTATAAACACCTTACAGCGTCTATCATGATCATTTTATTGTTATTTTTATACACTTCACAATGATTGCAGTGCTAGAATCAGTTATGCCTAAATTCATGTAGCTCGTAAATCGTCCATGTTATTTTATTGAAAACAACAATAACATATATCAGTTTGAGTAGTTTAGCACAGGGTTACCTGCATATCGCGCATATGGTGGCTGAAATATCTTCGGCAACGACCTGCTCAACAAGGCAACGCTGACAAAACACGTGGCCACAGTCTCCGAGACGCATTACCGGGCAACAGTAATCGCAGCAGCTGCAAATGGCGAGTTTCCGCTGCAGTTGAGCCTCTAATTGTTTGATACAGGGACGAAAAGAAAGCGCACAGCTTGAGACAATTGCTGCTTTTGCCCCGTAAACACGGACGTTCGCTGATGAACGAAACGCGATGTCGGTTCGATACTTTAGAATAAACAAACGTGGCTGGTCAAATGCCAAATGCTCTGATAAACAACGTACCGGAGTTTGCAGGTGCGACTTCAATCGCGCCCAACTGAAGAGAACTGAATCCCCAAAGCTTCATGTCGAAACAGAACCGTTTGTAGAAGTAAATGCTGTACTATATTGGACTTGTTATGTTTCGTCGTTGCGTTAGTGCTCCAAGTTTATGCAGACGCAGCATCAAGAATCCTGAGCAGCCAACTGAAACCTAATTTGCATTACAGAAGTTTCGAGGCTATTTAGCTCGAATTTATTAAATCAGACTCAAGAAAATATAAAAGCTATCCTAAATTTGTTCGTCGTTAAGGTGAATTTTCGAAGGTGCGACAGACAGCATGTTTTCGTTCGGTGACCTGGATAGCTGTTGGATGTT
Source organism: Varroa destructor (assembly GCF_002443255.2). Lineage (NCBI taxonomy): Eukaryota > Metazoa > Arthropoda > Arachnida > Mesostigmata > Varroidae > Varroa > Varroa destructor. The sequence continues at coordinate 1,329,754 of NW_019211457.1, read as the reverse complement.
GCTAACGGGTGCCATGGAATCCTTAAAATCTGTATTTTGATTGCGATAATACTTTGACGGTTTAAGTAAACAAATACTTCGACATAAACAAAAACGACTATGGCTATGTAACCTAATGCTACTAAACTAAAACCATGTAATCGTGCCTATTGAATGCATGTTGAAATATAGAAACACAACTTGTTTCTAGTTCAACATTCATTTTTACATCGAGAAAGAGCTGTAGCATGAAGTCCGAGGTGTGAATCATCTATTGCGTAAGCAAGTAGATTCTAAATCTTCAACCTAAAGAAATATCAATCGTTTTGAAGCTCGATTTATTTCGCACTGTTACATTACCTCTGAGACATTTGAACTTTATCCAGTGCAAATGTACAAAACTGCTCAGACGACATAATGTATTCGTTTAACTCTGATACGACAGTTTAGCACCTAACAACTGCTACGGTACACTTTTCTTGTTCTTTACCCTTTTGGGGGTAAAAGCACAAATTGTAGTTTTTTATAGAACAATGGACAGAATCGCGTGACATAATCTTACAAATATTAATCGGTGTTCCTCGCATTTAATAGCATATCATAGCTCATCATCATATTTGTAACTAGTCTATAATAGAAAGCAAAGTTACCTCTTAATCCTGGTTCAATTCGAATTTGATTTGTTTGAAAAATGAAATTTTCTGGAAGACTCGTTGGTGATTACTATGATTTTCAAACAAAAGATTCCACGTACTCTTCATGTTAAGCACTTATATTAGTTTAGTTATATGATCACTGGCAAATGCTAGAGACAAAACATTTTAATAGACAGCATTGAAAATTACTAAGTAAGAAATTCATTTCAAATCATCATGAGGTTGCTTATTAGTTGGAAATAATCTAACAGGTGTGACGCACTTTGAGTCGTCTGCCCATTATGACTAACACACAAAAAACCTAAAAGTAGGCTTAATATAAGCCAAGTAAACTAACATGAAACTGCATCACGCTAGGCATATCAGATCGGTCAACGGAACGATGACTCAGCCTTCTTGATAAAAGTCATGGAAAATTCTGCAGTAACACATATGCCTACTAAATAACACGAGAGATGAGCGAGTAAGATTCGAGAGAGGGTTAAGATATACTTCGTTTTGTGCTCGAGGACAATGGTCTGAAACATGGTTTTAGACAGAAACATATTGTCCGTATAAAATTGTTTCTGACGGCGTGGTCTCTTTTTTACCTCCAATAAAAAGTCTTGATGATCGAACAGCTCAATTGATGAGAAAAGACTTTTTGCCCATCAAGGAAGGCACAAGGTTGTCTACACAGAGTTTTGAGGATGAAGAAAATGCTTCCTAGCTGGGCATAGATGTTTGTCCTCACTTAACGTAATCGTCGAGCTTCACTTTCCAACGGTATGGCTTGCTTGATCAATGTAGGACAGACAAATTTTGCGGAGTTGGCTTCCGACAATTCTCGTTGGGAATAAGCCAAAGATTTTACGGCAAAAGAATCTGCATTCTTCTCGATAAGTGGCGAGGGACCAAAGGTTAACGGCTGAGGTCTCAATACAGTTTAAAGAAAAGATGAAACCGGATTAAAACAACTTATACATATCATCTGCTGTACCCTACCTAGACCTTTTCTATAGTACTTACTCAAAGTTCATACAGCAATGTTGACTGCTGTACAACTAATACTGGTTTGTCGTCCTTCGGTTATTCTGGTAGTATTCATCCATGAGCTCACGAACGTCACGTGCAGACGATGCAGTTCCTCACCAATATAAAGATTGAAAAAATATTCGGATTACGTTGAGTAATACGGAATACCCTTCATGCTTGTTTGTAAATTATAACACAATATCCAATTTTTTTGTAATTTTCTGGCGTATACCTCGTATGGTCGTTATTTTCGTCGACGCCCCGCCATCTTAGCAAGCGTCTTGCTGGCGCACGGTACAACCCGTTAACGCTACTGAAGCCTATACCAAAGTGGACTCCTCTAGTGGAAAGGGCCCTAATACTGTTCTTTCCGCTGCCACTTTTAACTGTCGACGGGCCACGAAGGTAATATTTGGTAGCAAAGACTTCGTGTTCTGCTAAGGCCGTCCCGAATATAATACATCGCACCATCAGGCATTGGTTAGGTTATCTGGACAGGGAAATCGAACGTCGATTTATGTGAATGATTTGTGCAGATAAACCAAAGAGAAACGTTTTGTCAATCTTATATATGTATTTCCATTTAAGGATTGGCCCTGAGTCATGCTGTATAATAAACCTTCGAGTACTGGAATGGCGCCTAGGCTTTGCTCTAAAAGCAGGCTATTACCCGAATGCTAATGAATTGTGTACGGATATAAATAGGATCAACGTGGAAAACTAAATCCTACTAGGCAAGCATAAACTATTTAATTATTCAGAAATTAAACCCGCAAAATTTAAACACGGTGAGCCCGCGAAGTTTGAATGCGTTAAATCCGTGACGAAGGAAAATTGCGTAAGTTGCTCGTGAGATACGAATGTATCGGCATAATCAGCACACGGGCAACTAAATAACGCATAATATATTTATCTGAATAAGCTACAACAATCATAAATATATGTCAAAGCAATTTTATCGGTCTGAAAAAAATAAGAGTGAGCACTTGGTTGGAAAAACTTATTAAAAGTTGTTGGTCAATAAAGGCTAATACTCCGTTAGATTCTCCCTAGTAAGTCTTTGAACCCGAGACACTTCGGACACACAATAGCGACGAACAATGCTTGGTAGATATAAACAAAAAATAACAGAGACTGGATATTTAGTGAGCAGCTTGATCCACACCTAGCCTACGAATAGAAGACTCGAATTGAACGAGGCTGATACCTTATCATTCAGAAATTCCTATCTCATATGACCAATTAAAAACCACGAAAATGTCAGTCTAGATCACGAAAGTCCATCAACAATCACCCGTTTTACCGCTGCTGAATCGCGACAGCTTAATACATATGTATCTTCGATATTCTACTTCGAATCTCCTGATCGAACTGACCGCAAACCACAATAAGACGCAAATACAGATCAAATGGCCAAATAAATAGAGAGTTTTATGGTATCGATAGATCTCTCACCAATACGTACGCACGCAGGGTTAAATAAACGAGAATTGTCATCTCCAGCTGGGCAAATAGAATCCTATAGAAGAGCCTCGTCAAAAGTAACGACAGAGGCATACTTGTGAAGTGATCAACGACTTGGGCTTTGGGCATTTGAAAGAACGCCATTGTATATATATACAAGATAATATAAATAAAAATAAACACAAACTTGAGGAACAATAGGATAGACAATAGGAGGAACAATAATGAAAGGAACCAATACAACTTGTTCATCATTTTCAACGGCAGTCTTCGTAAACAACAGCAATATTGCTGTCTTTCAGCAAGTTTAACCCATCTAAATAGCACTCGTTACAAAGAATTCATGAGAATTTCATATTCAAAGAGCACAGATCGGATGAAGTTTTTAAACGGTTGAATCTGCATTTTACGTAGGCACCCGTTTTTTTTAACAGAAGGCGTAGTTCTGTCCTCAGACAATATCAATCGCTAACCTTGTTGACTAATCATGCTAAAAGGCACTAATGATAAATGTCATTGCGACGCGAGCGCTTGTGTTGCTCAAAGGGACGAATCAGCCAATACCACACTGTCTCGTTCTGCTCGCGTATCGTCCCCCCGAAACTTGAAGCAGACCCTCCCCCCGCCCCCCCACAAAAATTTATGCTGATAATATTGAAAGAATAAGTAGTATTGTTATGATTAGTTATTACTGGAGAATATAGACGTCTTAAAAATTCGCTATCTTGTATGGAAAAACCTTAGTAATATTTCCGTTTGAGGAATGAGAAAGTACAAGGATCTCCTACGTGAGGAAAAATCCTACCCTATGCAATAAACAATGAGCGGGAAATTGAGTGGCTACGAGGCTGACCGTTTTCCGTAGTATCAGAATTCGGAAAAATTTCAGAGCTAAAAGGGGTAAGATGGCCGGCCGAAAATTTATCCTAACTCAGAAAGCATACAGCTTTAGTATTAGACCAACCATAATTTATTGCTAGAGTCAATGAGCCGCTGCATCGAAAGCCGTTTCATGCAAGTCTCCTGCGGCGCATTCGGAGTTATTACTGCTGCTTTCTGTAAGTTCCTGTTTTTGTATCCCTCACCGCTACTATTTTTCCAATATTTGGGGTATGCCTCCATTAGCCGCGGTTCAACCAGATTCGGCTAGAATAAAACTAGTGAAGAGGCGATACCGGCAGCCTACATACTTTAGTAGCATATATCTGGAAGAAATAAGGGGTAGAAAATGAAACGGGGCAAAATGTGGGGCTCTAGATAATCTAAAAGTCGATGCTTGTTGATATAGTTTTTGATAACCCAATAGAAAAACAGGCATAGATCGCTCATGAAATGTAAGACTCAGTCCGCAGAACAAAAACTTTTTCGGAATAGCAAGTTGCTATAATGATCTTGTTTTCCTTATTATAACAGTAACTTACAGCGTGACCGAATTGTTTCTTTCAGAAACCATTACTCCAAAAGTTGTTGTGTTAAAACAGACAAACTTATTGAAGGATCAGTATCGCTATAACTCATTCGAATATGTAGAGAAAGCTATGTTTTTTGGGAAGTTTCTTCATCTTCGCAGATTCTAAAGGTGCGAATGTTTTTGATACTACGAGTGCAGCTAGTTGTAGGAGGCGCGACTTGAAGAAGTTTCGTCATTGCTAAATTTTGTCTGCTATATTTTTGTCATGACCTTCATGTAGGCCCGAAGACTGCTGTTATGAAAAATAAGAGTAGAATAATTTTACTCTTTTTTTCTTCTAATTTTCTCTAATAATTCTAATAATATAATAATAATTCTTCTAATAATTCTCTTTTCTTCTAATTTTTTTTTTTTAAAGCACAGGCTAACACAAACACGAACCGGTTTACTCATCATCTTTTTAAATGAAATAATGATTTTATTAAAAAAGGTTTTTTTGCCAGCAAAATATGAGTTCTTAGATCATGTTGTCCAGAAAAAATCTTCATTTAGGAAATGCTTCAGGAAAAAATCGACGCTTTTTGAATCAAACCAAAGCTGCTAAGGGGTATTTTCTTTTCACTGTCCGAAACTTAGCGTTGCGTAATCTGGAACGTAAGGTAACTATGTAGGTAACAATTTGCTTGCGCTGCTCATTCCGAAAGTAGAGGCCACATAAGAATCCAATATAAAGAAAATGCATAATGACAGATATCGAGCGTCGAGGCATTTCTAAGCCTCTTGCCAGGGCAGGATATCAGATCGGAGTAAATTTCGGTTTCTGACTCCGGTCCTCCTATTCCTAATACAAGCATCATCTTGATAATGATACCGGAACTATTTTTGCTATGAAATCTGAAATTAAAAAAGAAGTCTTATTTTTTGCCTTGCACTAGGGTCTTCTATGGCTACGGAAGAGTTCGTGCGATGCCAGTGAGGAAAAACTGCGACAGAATAAAGTCTCAACGGTTTTAGTCACGGTTTGGCGGGTGTCAGCACTGAAAAGGTCTTTCTTGACAAATTTCATTCAAACAAACGTAGGAACGACAGGCGATGTGATCCAGCTTCGAAACCGAACGTAGACACATAATCTTTTCACGCTCCAATTTTATGAAGCACCGCTTAACGAACGCAATGGAACTGCACCTAAAGAATCGAACCATCTACTGGAGTCATCTACTCTAAGATTGCAAGGAACGCTTCATTTGCCGATCGATATCTGTTGTTGCTTCTTTAGATATCTACATACATTCTGCTCAGTAAATCCAATATTCAAATCACCGAAATGTCGAATGTTATGCTCAAGTGAGTCAAAAGTCAACCTCTATATGATGCCTAACTTGTCGAAATAATTGGTTGAGTGCGTTTTTAAAATTGCCTAAAAAACACTTGACAGCAAACTTGATACTTCGATCAGCTACACAGATCTCTCACTCGCTATAGCGGATAGCGCCGTACTACAGTCGGCATATCACCTATAGCGAGTCAGTCACCGGAACTTGAGAAAATACTTGCAACAGTCAATGCACCGGAACTTGAGAAAATATCCAAAGGTGATCCTTTCAATTGCCAATGGACTATTGCAAAGTAATAACTTTGCAGGTAAAGCTAGATCTAGGAAATGGGGCCGTCCGAAGCTATTTTTCACGAGCAGTCTTCAACTTAATATGCAAGTGTATGAGCCAATTTTTGGCGAAAAAAATTCTTTAAACTCGTTTGGGCTAGAGCTATATTACCATATATATATATATTATTATTATTAGTGTCAAAAGCCAAGCATAGCATTAGTCGTAGAGGCTAGTTAATTGAAAACATCGAACTCGTCGGTTTGATTCTACGCAGACTTGGTGTACTCATGAAGTCTATGTAGAGAAACCTTTGTTTACCATTATATTTTATTCTATTAAATAGAACATTTTCAGACATCATCAGTATTGTCTACGGCTACCGTCAGACGTATATTTCATTTACCGGTTCCATAGGTAATTCCGTAGTCTCCATGAAACAAACCTAGGAAACATGGAAATTATATGATAATCGAACAGGACTAAAATTTAAACACCAACAAACTATGTGTCGCACCAATATTTGCAATTAATGGACAGTAACACAGAGACGATGGCAAACGAAGCTTCATATCCAGTTAAGGCACGCTGCACCAAAGAGGACACACCCGATAAAAAAAGTGACGTAGAAGACCTCATCCTGCATCTCGCGCTCTAATTACTATAAAGAAGATCCAAAAAAGTTCATCAACAGTGAACCAACAGAAAAACTCTGGTTGTTCCTTTATGAACAGTCGGAGTTAAGCAGAGCAGTCACTGACGAACTCAAACTATCTCTTAGCAGTGGCACATTTTTTTGGCATTCAAACTAGCTTATGGCCAGTTGAACCGCATGTAACATAACATTAATGGGCAAACAGTGAAATATTTTAGTGTAATTATTCCACTCCTGCTGTAATAGTAAAGACGGCCAACAGTTCGTCTATAGTAAAACCATTGGCCTATATTATGTAGTAGACATCCAATGGTAGTACCATCCACACATGCCAATATTTCTACTACACAGTCGTAAACGATTTGATCACAGCTGGAATCAAGAGTGTCCGCAAGAACGTTGAACACTGCCGGCGTATTCGCAGCAGGCCATAAGCCTAACTATCTCTATGCGGTGACATTACGATTCCATTAGGTATTTTATCCAGCTACTGGAAACTAGCGACTAGTATGTCATTCACAGTAGATGCTGGCTATATGGTACATCGTAGTCCATATGACTGAACCATTAGAGCTAGGGGGCAAGCAAGGATTTAATAAACGCGCCAACAAAGCGCCAATTGCCCGTTTCTACAGATTGCCATGATAACACTTCAGAAAATGCCAAGGGTAGAGACTGCGGTTCAACGAAAGGCTCTCGAAATAGCGCTACAATCGAGGCATACTTGTAAAAAGAACACACAGTTCTCATTTCGATGTCAGTGAAGTACCGTTATCGTTAACAAAGTTCTGCTATGAAGTTTCACACCATAGAAAAGAATGTAGGAAAATGAACATAGAGAATTTAGTATCTGAAAAATGTCGTTGACCTTCATAGCAGTACCAAGCCCATGGACAATATAACGATACCGGCGTGTCAACATAATAATTTCGTACAAAAGCCATACAAACTTCTTAGAAAAGTGTAATCAATTGACAAACTTTGTTTTTAATTCATACAATTTCTGCAGAGCTAAAAACGCGTATACGATGTGGAATAATTGTAAAATAACCATTACTAAGCTGCTGAGTACATACTCATTATACAGATGTGTAGACACTAGTTTGTCAGAACGACAAAAAATGACAGTACGAAAAAATAATTCTACAAATATATGATTTATTGAATATAGATTCGCATTGATACATCAGCTATAAACAAATAGTATATTGGCACGAGATTCTGATACTGCCTGGTTTCTCTTTATTGAAAATGAAGTTTCACTATCTTTCTCGAGACAAACTTTGCTTTTATAAATGGATCGACTAATTTATCTATTTCTTTAAAGATTAAATAATCATTAATGCACAACTCAGCTACCTCAATTGAAGGATGGGAATGATGAGACGGATCCAGCTTGCATCTCCTCCCGAAAGTTAAGCTTAAGTTATATTTAGTAAATTACTATATTACTATATATTACAATATATATTACTATATAAACCGCAATATATAAAAAAAACTTGTCATCACAACACAGATTAATTCCAATAATAGAAAAAAAAAAGATTTAACAAAACTTGTGAATCAAGGTGACAGTCCTTTAAAATAGCAAAAAATCAAAAATATAGTAACTGGAGTGACGTAGAGGATGTTTTTAGCTGTGAAGCCGTTGAAAGTGATGAGTCGAGTTTCATGCATGTCGCATGAGAATTCATGACGTTCAAGTTCATATTAAAAATTAGATTAAAAAAAAAACATTCAGACAATCTAAAGATTGCTTTGCGGACTTAGAATCATAGCGTAAACGGAAGCAAAAGTTCGAATTTTAGTTACTACTGAATCGACTTCGGTTTCATTCAACAGTTACCACGCAGTGAGCTCTGATTACATAAGCATTCTTTTTTTGCTTGCAACGGAATTTGTCTTATACGTTCCATAGAGGTTCTGTGCACATCGAATAAAAACCCAACTATAGCGTTTCCTCGACCCAATAATGCCTTCGTGAAGACAGACTATTATTTTTGGTCGAGCCCAATTCTAGGCTGACGATCTGAGAAACTCGATGACCAAAGAGAACCTCAACCAGGTACCAAAGATACGTCTACAATGTTATCGTTTTCATTATTCCTAGTCAATTTATTTAGTCGAATTCATTGAGTGGAAAAAATCGTTACACGCGTAAATAAGGAGTTCGGTCTATTGTTCCGTATAGAAAAAAATAAACTAAAAGTCGCTTTCCTTGTACGTACGGCTAAACTCATTGAATATCTTAGCAATGGATTCAATCGTATTCTCCACCATTTCTCCATTTACCATGCATAAAACGTGTTGACATAGTTAAAATACAATGCAATAGCAAAAACAGTTGCCTTCTTATATATATTCGTTGCACTGAATAGCCAAAAGTTTATTTGTAGGCTTTGTCCTAGCCAGGTTCTGTATTCCATTTTACTATGTCTTTCTTCTCGGAGCTCTCCCAAGCGCCACACGAAGCGTATCTACGTTCGGTTTTGAATCTAGGCGATCACGTGTGCTTAAATTTTGGTAAGCAAAGATGTAACCATGGCATCATCACAGGGACCCTCCCATGAAAGCAACCAGCTAAACAGTGATTTCTGCTATCAAAAAATACATATCTAGCAGATCTAACACGTGCTTACATGCAGAGTCGGTACACGAATTTGTACATGATATTATATTGTGACGCAGACTAGCATAGACATTTGTCCTATATCAATTTGCGTAGTTTTATCGTTCGGCATATTGTTATTACACAGCGTTCGAAATTCGATTTTCATCGTCTGGATTATAGTTTATTTGGCACTGGATTATGTGCGAGATTTCACGTCGACGACAGGACCACAAAGTTCGAAGCTAACAAAGGAAACGCATTGAAGGTGTCGGCATTTGTTAAATACAAAAAAAATCATGTTCGAGAGCTTATTTGGCTGTGTAGCTTTCTTGTGTATAACTATTAAATGATGTTCGTTATTGGTCTGTTAATCAGTGATGTAAATACGATAAAAATGTACATGTTACTTCAAACGAGCAAACGTGGCTTCATAGAGCTGAAGGTAGAGGGAAAAGCGGCTTTGAAATGGTTTATTTATATCCTATCACGCATTTGGTTTATTGTAAAACATCGCTGGCTCTAGTAAGAGAAATGACACAGCGAGCCCCCAGGGCATGGCGTCATTTGAAATTTAAGATATACAGTGCGTGTGACAGCAGTATGATAAATTCCAGGTCAAATTTCCATACGCATGCATCACTCGTGTAGATTTTCCATTGTCTGTCCAAACTGAAATATCACATTTTGAGGAACTGTCGTATTTGGTTAATCGCCTGTCTACTATTATAACCACGATTATATCCAATATACATTTGACCGCACACAGTTGCAGGGCGAGATTTTTAACACGAAACAACTGTGTGTTTGTAGGAACTCAGTCGAAAACCGATTCTTTTTTCAACGAAACGGTTGCTATATTGTTGGTCTTTACGGCGGAATAATATTTCCTTATCTGTACTTTTTGGCTAAACTCTTTTTTGGCTATTATGATACTAATTCCATGCTAGCAAAAATCCACCTTTTATTATACATTGTACTACACTAAGTTAATATTTACTTAAGGATTTGCAGTACGCTACCTCTAATAAAAAAAATATTGGAGGGATTTGATAAAGGTCATCTTAATTTCAGACAGCTGATCACTTCAAAAAAGAAATAAAGGATAAAGTAACCGCTGAATCTAGTCTTTTTTTACATTAGCTGCATTAAATGACATACCTACTTCACATAAGTCACAAAATTATATAACACACACCGTACCTATAAGCACACACGCACATAAAGAGAAACAACAATTCACGAAGATGTCATGATCTCTAAATCAAAAGAAACTTGTCTGTTCCTGACCAGCAGGACGAACGACGTTTGGCGTAAATCGAATAGTAAATTAAGTCACCGGACAAACTTGTTTGTCACTTTTTTGTGATCTCGTCGGAATGACGAACCAAATGAATAGCAAGACGAAATAAGTTAACCAACCCATGACTTAGACGGCCAGTTCTTTGACAGAAAATGCTGGACACCGACGATTCGAGTTTAGTAGAGATACTGAATCGAAATAAACAATAAAAACTTGATTGGGTTGAAAACGGCTCAAATAAACCAACATCAATCCCGAAGCCTCTTTTTGAAAGACGCAGAATTCCACACCAGTCAAAAGCCTAAGCTCGCAATAGAAAGAGGCTGAGCACGTTTGGCACTCGATACTTGATACTCTTAGTACAAAGATTAATCACCAAATTCTGTCACTCGTGTGTAAGTTGGCAGGAACTAGCCCGATACTAGTTGAAAAATGTTTTTCTCGGTGGTATAGATTGACCGTACAAAGAAAGAAACGACTGAGAAAAATCGTGTTTGTGCTAGCTGCGTGAGATACACTGAAAGCCGCCTAACCCAACAGGACCGAACCCAATGGCAGGACAACAAAAAAAATCTCATTGAAAAGCACTTATTGGCTTAGGACGCACAAGGCTTCATTTTTCCCCTAAATTTACTCTTCATACTGGTTAGATTGTTTAACCCTCACCAATAGTAGTATGAAATAGAAAGTGTGTGCTTCAGCACCGCCCAAAGTGCCCAAAAGGAAAACCCAAGGTACAATCTGCGGAAAGGTTGCCATTTAACACTGATGTGAAACCATTCTTCAGATATTGAGCGATATCAGTGAACATTATGGGCGGAAACCTTCGATAGGCGCGCTAATTCGGTAGGCTACAGATTTTAACCGTAAAAATTACCTGGACGGGAACAGTATCAACGAATTGTATGCGATTCATTCACTAGAGAAATAATATGCCATATCAGCGTAGCCTGGCAATGTCTATAAGGATAATTTCAATTAATAATGATAATATAAGTACGAAGTTATGCATGGAGGACATTTCTTTGCGAGGTACCTTTCTGCACTATCGCATCTTATCAACGACTTGCCGAATGCTACAGCGAGGAGGAAGTACTGTAACAGTTGAAATGACATTGATATCGTGAAATTGTACTGGGATGCAACTACTGTATCTTGTAATGAATACCGTAAAGACGCCATTGGCTTTTTGTTTAAAAGGAAATGTTCCTAGAAATATATCTGTTTATCTTTGTTCTTGCATATATAAATATGAATCTAGTTTATTAATGTAAAAGCAACACTACCTGCACGGCAGGGATGCACGTTGGAACTTCTGCATGCATTATGAAAATAATAATCATAATAACTTCAACAAATTGATTATGGTTGCTCACAGGCACCCACGCATCGAATATTGGGCTAATTAATGAATGTGCGCTTTCGATTTTTTCACAGCTACAAAAAAATAGCACAAAATCGCTGCCACCCCCAAATGACCAACAAAGTAAAGATTCCAGTAAAATAGAAATATTTCCGGTAAACGCATCATCGCGAACGCTACTCCCAAATAGGCAACAACGACCATTTTTATCTGAGCGAACAGTATTCTCTGGACTGTCCTTGTCGGAATCTTAAATAATTTCTGTTCAGAAAAATGCTCCAAGAGGTAATCTTCCGCTGTGGCAAAGAAAACCATGGTAATAAAGCAGAAATAATAGCCCGGACTCACGCCTGGAAATGAGAAGAACAAAAAGAAGAAAGAGACGTTAACAGACTCGACCTCCAATACATTTCTTTGTATTCATTGTAAATTAACTCTTTTGCATTATGGGTACGTTTGTGAAGTCAGGTCCGTCCTGTTCCCCCGTGGGACATATGGGAGGATATTCTGCCTAGCAGACGGGGTACCTATGATATTTTGTGAGCCTACCCGAAACACAGACTTTAAAGTAGTCAATTGTCGTTCACGTGCACAAAGGGTATGGTCAGTTAATTATTAACCATGCCAGAATGCGCTGATGATCAGAGTGATTCCCATCCGGATGCTTCTATTGTTAAAAGGCGCCCTCTTGTAGCAGTTGACAGCCAGCCAATATTGCACCGTTTGGTTCCATGAACGCATTGTTTCTTTGAGTGTGGGAGAGCCTTCGCAGCCCCATACATCCACATTGCAGACCTGCTTTTACAATAAGGGAGAAGTCATTCAGATAAGGTTTACGAATTAATGATTAGAACGATGCACGATATTTGCTTTGGTTCTTAACGTTAGTCTTGCAGTCGCATGTACTTACGCTATCAACAATTAATCCACAATAACCTCAAGTCTCACTAATGTGCGCAAAAGAATGTAGTTTACAAGAAAAAATAGTTGTTTGTCTAAAAATAAACTGTAAAATCTCCAATAATAAATTGTATATGACAGACTGAAGAATAGACAATCAGTAATTCAATATCAATCTGGATAATAAATATTGAACTAATAATTAAGGGTCAAGTAAAATAATCTACAACAGTAATATAATTTCAGAAAATTATTCCAAAGATTCGATATAACATATATTCCCCTGATTTTAATAAAAATCCAACTATGTGTGGAACGTGCAAATGGAGCTTCGTGATGAACTTTAGGTCATCATAAATTAAATCCATGAATAGGCAACTTATTTGAAAAACTATTATAGTATGATAGTATGATTTAAAGTAAGATAAGTTAAATTTAAAAATTAAGTAAATACAATAGATAAACTGCAAAACTTATTGACTAAAATTAGTATTATAAGCAAAGGAATTCTCTCTAAAAAGGCTCTCTCTAAAACAAAGGAATCCACCGAAGGTAACTCAACTATTGCGGCAATGTCATTGCTCTTTTCGCTTTAATTTTGTTCCTGATCGCCTCGAAAAAAAACTCAGAGAAAGTCACAACTTCAGCCGTTGTACGTACCGTGTTAAAGTCGATGGCCTGTTGTTGTACGGGTTCGCCTGGCAGTTGATTCAGCTCTCTTTGGCGATCGGCATCGCCGTCCGTCAGTATTTTCCGGAACTTAGGCCCCTCTCCACTGCGATTGACCCAGTGTTCAGGGTAGGCTCCCAACCCAGACGCGATACAACTGCATTCGGCTAATAAGAACCCGATGTAAAGCCGAGCACGGAAGCCCACAAACATGACCCACATATACCTGTTTGACAAGAAAGATAAATGACGTAACAAAAGACACTAACAATATCTGGTTTAATACCTTGTGGGAAACGACTGAATCAACAAATATTAAAGTGACCCAATATAAAATCATACGCTTTATATAGCAAACAAACAAACCCTATTTATCTCTAAGTTTCAGTTTTGTTACCTTCTATTAACATTAAATATATCACTAGCGATTAATTTGTTTCTTTTTGAAACATTTTTTTTCTTATTTACATATTTAAACATTATCAGATCGCTATCAGACTCTACGCCATTAAAAATTTACACTTAGCTATAGAAACAATAACTTTTTTAACGATCCATCGTATTAATCGGGCACGGCTGAAATAAATAGGTACACAAGGTGTCGGTAGGTTTTGCGTTAATATTTTCCATTTGGAAAAGAGCGCGCTTGATCTGTATCTGTATCTGCAACCGTCCAATAACATGATAAAATTAAAAACTTCTGGCACTTACCAAACAGTGTAGAAAAAGCCGCTTTCATCGTGGAACTCCGCCGTCTTGGCGGGTTGGATCGGCGCAATATAAATTGACGCAAAGAACATTGTAATAAATATTGGGAAATAAGCGAGGCGGAACATTAGAAAAGGCTTCCGTTGCACAAACGTGGTCGAACACACACCATCCATGAAATCCATGAACGTACGGAACCTGATGCGCATGTCATCATAGGTGAATGTAGATAACGTTAGCTTTCGAACTAACACGCCAGGATGCGCCATGTCTAGATAACGAATTCGTCCATGTCAATCGATTACATATGCAAACGTACCTACAATATCAGGTCCCAATTGCTGAACGTAAATATTTAATGTTACCGATGTGATTATTGTTAATTACAGTAAAAATGCTGATATCTGATCGTAATCGTTAATAGGACATCTAACTTATTAACATATTATTGAAGGCGTTCAGTAGTTTACCGTAAACAGTGGTTCCTTATGTTGTTTGAGCCTTAGTTTTGCTTACCGAATATAGGGTCCTGCCAACAGTCCAATATACGAAAATGCATAGTGGACAATGTCCTTAATAGATGTTTCGTATAGTGCCGAATCAGTTCTCACCTCAGGCTCACTTAGTTCTACCCCTAGGCCACCCATTCTCAGCGCTAACATCATCATAATCATATTGCTAAAATTATTTGCACAGTAGAACCTGAAAGGACACATTCACACAGAAATTATATTCTATAGCTGTTTCATACACATGTATCTATATAATTATCATGTAAAAATAATATGATTGTTAAACAAAAAGTTCAAGCTAGATGTTGTTCGGATTTAACGTAATTAAGGTCGGCCACTTGAATTGCACATAACATTTATTGATTATTCTCCTTTTAGTTTAACCTACCGAAAATAGAAGAGGTACCCAAAAGCGATACAGTTGAGTAATGGATACAAGTTGAATGCCTTTGTCTGCCGATGGAGTACAATCGTAACAATTGTCAACGAACAAAGAGCTAGTTGATGCACAAAGTCCCATCCTGTTAGCAGGACACTCGTTACCAAACCGATCAATGTGCACACATTGCGATGATATGCTTTCGGAATCTACGGACACTCACAAAAACGGAAATCTATCTTATTTTCCGAGCAATAAATTATTTTACCTTTGATTTATAGAAGCGTTTATAATAGGCAAGCGAAGCTTTTTTTTTTTTGCAAAATGTATAACAACCATAACTTTTATTTATTTATTATTTAATATATGCCATTGCTTCTAAATTGCATCTAGGCAAAGATTTACGCACCTTATCGATATGGGTCACACCGAAGACGATGTGAATCGTAAGGAATGTGACGTAGAAGAACTCATCGTTCATTGTTGTACTCGATGATTTTGAAAATTTTCTGAAAAGTATAGTGTATCTATACAAGCTATTGTCGATAAATTAAAGCCCGTTGATATTGGATTTTACGTCTGCAGAAGGTTACTGTGGGTACGAACCACTTTTTTCCTAGCGTATGGACCAAAGATACATTTTCCCAGTAACGATGAGAAAATGTATTTTTGGTCCATGGACTGTTGAAAATAATTTCACAAACTTTTCTGGATAACATCGATCAGGATCCCAGTTAACGCTAATGGTGAGACAAGGGGCATTCACAGTACAAGCTAGTAATAGGTTGCAATCATAAGGACCTGCTTTGTAAGTGCTCTCTCTTAGCAAGGCAGGGATGCATATTGTAGTGCTATTTATTTGCGTTAGAATACGCACGTATACATATAGGATTCACAGTTAGGAGATATATACGCTATTGGCGGTCAAATAAAGATTGCAGCTAGTCAAAAAGGACAGAAGGCACTTCTAAGCCATTAGCACTTTACCTGGGTGTTTGTTTTTTCTAAATCGAACCTCGATTTGCTTATTTTTGTATTATCTGATGACATATAAGGTCAACCATTTTGAAGAATTACGTATGCTTAATTTATCCTATTATCTGAGAGTGAGATGGCACAGGAAATTACACGAGAAGCTGAGCAAGAGAAACACGACAGTAAAACTTAACGTCGTTGGGACATACAGTGGCACGACCCGGTCTTGTGCTTCGTACAGTAAATAGCATGTCAAATAATCGACTTACGACTGTGACTATCGTGACAGTGTCGCTGCAGTATACCGTTCAGATTTTCAATAACATGCTCTTCGCAATGGCTTTATGAAGCTGTCACTAGTGACAGTGTTATTCCAGCATAAATCTAGCCATGACAATCGATTAACTATTATTTCTAGCAACACTCCGTTAGCCACACGAACCTCAATTGATTCATCGGCAGTTATAAGCAATATATGTTAATTAGTTTTATGAAGTGATTGGAACGAAAAGCATGACTCGCCGGGCATACCTGCTTTGCATAATTTACTCACGTGGTTACAGGAATGATTTATTTCTACTAGAAACTTCGATCGCAACCATTCAAATGCTTAAATCTGGAAACTGGTCTATGTGTTTTAGGCCTCTACTAACATCATCACCGGATAAAATAAAACGGTGTATAGAATAGACGTATCTATCCTAAAGTGTTAGCGTAGACATGTTTAGAGGACTGAATTATACCTCGCGATTAATAAAGTCGTAACATGGCGCGACTTAGCACGTGAGGTCTAAGATTTGAACCGTCGTCTGTTATTCTACGTAACACATCATATTCTTTATAACTCTCACTGGGCTAAGCGAACTCTTAATGAACAAAATCTATTTTCTGAATTTGAAGCTCACCTAAATATAAAGCGTTGTTTCACATATCGGATAAACTGCCATTGGAATACGGTTGAATATATTTTATAGATTAAGTTATGTAAGGTAAAAACAAGCAAAGTTATTGGACAGAATGTGGCGGAAGATTCGTTATTATTTTCACATTCTATCACACAAAGTATAGCTTTGCAATATGTAATAGGTGCACATATCGTATATATATATATATATATATATATATATATATATATAGGAATATTTATTAAAATCTCCAATATTTAACAGTTTATTGAATAATTAGTTAACACAAAGATTTACATTCCCTGTTTAGTTATTATTATTTTATTCCTATTATTCTATACATCCGAAAGGGATCCGATACCTATTGGTTCGACTTTCATTCGTTCAGTGTCGCAAGCAGTATTAAGCATAATGTACCGCAATACAGTCAGTGTTTACAATTCTTCCTTCTAGAATAAACAACTAATAAGTAAATCTCGATTTAAAACAAGATCCTTTTAGCGCCGCTAATAGGCGCTAAATAATTAACAGTAATTTACAATAGCTCCGACAAAAATCACCAACGAACCAGTGCCTAGTGCTGCTACTGCTTTATTTCCGTATTGATAAAGTAATTGCCGCTACTCAATGCTGCCAAATGCTCTTCTACGCAAAGAAAAAGATGCGTTATGACATCACGCAAGTATTCCCGTCATGTTGAAATCGAATCCCACTAACGACAAGCACATAGTCTCCTCTATCAACAAACATCGCACGATCTATTCATCTGTACACTGCTTTTTATGTCGCTATTGAGCCTCTCTATAAATTGGCACTCGCCTGTCTATGCCTGCAAAACTTACTTGTAGAAAGGGCAAGAACTGTATCAAGCGCAAGCAAAGAACTCCAGTGATACGACATCATTTCACTCGCCACATTATCCGCTACTGGTTATTCTATTGCCGGAATTTCGCGTATGTTTTTTAAATCACAATTGGATGCATTTTTCCGTCTCTGCCTTCTCTTCTACGCCCGTATCCGTCTTAATATGTAGAACTGTGAATGTTTTACAGGAAAAGAGGAATGATAATCTCACTGTTAAATTTTTTGCTACTGTGAGCTGAATGAGTGTTCGTGAATGAGTTACCGGGATAGCAGACGAATTTTGAAGTTATGTCATCTGTGAGAAGATAATTTCGAAAAAAAACCTTCTTTGACTATAGAGTGTGATGGTGGGTTTCGTACAGTTGGCGAAGGCGTACACGCGCAGTAGATCGTGGTTGCTAGTGCAAAATAGATGATTTTTGTTCTCCGAAAATCTCGTAATCTAGTAAAAAAATAATTAAAGTTACTTGAAAAAGTCGTTCTATGGTCAATCCAATAAGCTTAAATATACACATGTCTTGTAAAGCTAGGGTTATACTCGTTCTATTGAATCCACCATTGCGGGATAACATCACCTTTACATAAAAACTTGATCTTTTATGTACTGAACTTTTAAATGGTTTTCGTGCTACTAGTTTTACTAAGTGCAAAATTTACAAATTGGAACCTATCGCTTCTATGTATTCATCGTGTTATCATTATTATATAACTTTGTATACTAGTTCTGAATAAGGTTGAGGGTTTTTTGTAAAAAGAACACTATTTTTTTTACCACAACGATAAGTCTTAATTATATAGATAATATCAATATACATTTATGGAAAATCTATTCAAAGTTGAATGTTTTATTAATATCAGCTTAAGTCTACGGAACTTACTGAGGGGTAGCATTTAAAAAAGTTAATTTTCAGCTACATACATCCGCAGTAAGGCCGTTGTTCTAAATGAACATTGGCAGTAATACAAAAGTGGCATATTCGGAGTTCGTGAAACAAAGTATGAAGATAGTTTACAGTTTTCGTTTGTAATTAGAGTAAGCGTTTTTTAGATTCGCTGCGAGTGCTGGCATTAGGGCCAGCACTAGTAAGCGACATTTTTTGTAGGGATGATTACAAACAGTGGCGTTAATATATATCCGGTCACCGATGGTGTAACTGTGCAATTATTGTGTCAAAGAAAATGCCTTGAATAAGACATAACTGTTGCGTAAATATTGGCTTATTTCTTTGTTCATTATAATGCCTTCATGGCACTAAAGATAGATGAAGTTGGATATAGATGTGCTGAGCAGCAACTGGGTTGGATCCTTAGTCATTTTAATTCTTGTGGAAATTATGGGGCGTAGTGGTTAGTTCGGACTGGATCAGATCGGATTCTGTAGAACGAGCTTTCTATGCGAATAAGGTTCAACGCGGGCAATTCTTAACAAAAGCAAGGGGAATACTTAAGGAAGCCGTGGTGACTAGCCGCCTGCAAAAGAATGCAATGTTAATAATAATAATGGAATAATAACTCGTTCAGACAACGTATTTCTAATATATTAATGCACAAATATAAATAGTTACAATTCGAATGTTATATTTGGTTACTTACATCTACAATAAACGTTTTCGGAACTCGAACCGACTCTATTCTACATGTTTATACTTTTCCCCACCGCCTTCTCTAAACTGTAATTATGTTAATCTTTCCTTGATAAATATAGTATCCCAAAGGCGCTCGAACAATCAACTTTATTTATAATTTTCGATGTTTAATCCTGTATTCGGTACGCCTAGGAAGTTGTATCAAGATTTGAATAAACAGGACCGCCGATATAGAAGGAAATTACGTTAAATACAACAATTTTTTCATCCATTTGCCTAAACATGGAAGAACAAGCATTTTAGACACGCGTACAAAAACGACGCCATACGCTCTTCCGATCTCGTCTCATTTTTAGTCAACACAAAGATCGTTATTTAATAATTACTGCTTGGCTCCTCATTCACCATTTAGCTACGCTAATCCGTCCTCGCGAGATTATACCGTACGCATCCGTTTTGGAGGATCTGTACACCCTAAAAGACACGCCCTCTATCCCTCAGCCCCTTATGTTCTGAGCGATACGGGCTGTAATTGCCGCAAAGTCTTTGTTGAGGCCGCAGAAACGATGCTTCTAATATAGTCGTAGAAACCTCCTCTAATGTTCGACGCTACAACAAGATTTAAAGGCTTTTAAATGTCACTTCTTTAGGCTGGATTTAGGTCAAAAACACTTAGTGAAAATGACAGCTTTCATCACCAGTTATGCCGACTAATATATTGTAGGGAACACTGCGCCACGTGAAACCGCCTTTTTAGGAACAAATTCGATTCCTCATCAAGGTACCATTGTTGTTGGAACTTCAAACTTTTTTAATGAGAATTTTGTACGTAGATGGAGAATATCTTCTCGGTGATACCTATGGGTTCAACATCCTGTCTAATCTGCTTGCTGCTTTATTGGACTTACGGTAGAATAATGACAATTGTGCTACAACAACTATTCAGGACAGCGCTATCCAGTTAGATTTGGTAGCAACGGTGATCTTAAATTATAATTCTGATAGAAAAAAATACCATTTATATGAGAGTTCCAATGTAAAGCAGAGATCTTCAAAAATTAATAGCAAAATATACTAGACTATGACGTACCCCTGAAAATATTCTACGTTCCGAAAAATTTAATAGAGCTTCATTCATCGAATTGCTAGGGAAACTGCACTTTGCTTCCTGCGAAAATCGACGCTTTTGATTCCACTGGCAAACTACAAAATATTTTAAGCATTTTGTCCTCAATAATAAAAATATGTTTAAAAATTATTAACATATTCCGTACAGTTGTTAGCTGTTAGGTGTCCGCATCTTAATTTTTCAGTTATTTTCGGACCAGCAAGCAAACTTCAGCTGCATCTATGGATCAGGCCTCAACATTCTTACTAGTTTCTTACTAGGCTTTTTTGTTGATTGCTTATCAAATCACCGCTGTATAGCATACGTAACCGGCAACGCTTGAGCCAGTAACCTCTGGTGTTTCTCAGCCGCAGGCTACCGTGCCGATGTACTACTCTATAGCCCTATTTCCTCCTGATTTAACGCTCCTAAACACTCTAGCATATGAGGCAAATTTTTTTTACCGAAGTTATTTCTGACGAGTTAGACAATTTAGTACGATATGTTGTATTATTTTCAATTATAGCTTTCAGCTTTGCCTCAGCCCACAGGGCCGTAGCCACTGTCCACAATTGTTTATTCGACGCCTAGTCGAATTATAGAATTCTGGAGATGACAGCGCTCAATGATGTGTCCGGGATCCAGCTTCCGCTGAGTCGCTGTTTTAACGGTGCTACAGGGGACAAGTTCCTCGCAGCTCCAGTGGAAGGAAACTATAAACGTGATTAGCACTTGTTACAAAGTAGGATTATCTTTTAATAAGCTTGCACTAAATTAGAACTTAGAGGCAATTTCAAAACCCCTTGCCCCAGCTTCTAGCGACTACAGAACGGCCTCTGTTTGTCTATTGCTCATGGCCGAAAAAATTAAACAAGGAATAATGCCTACACCTATATAAGTGGCGTCCCAATGCGACTTCAGGCTCAGATGAGACGTAAGATCCTGTCCTTGGCAGTCCCAGTAATATTTCACGAGTGTCGCTTTACGAATCCTCAGCACTGAATACCATGCTCAACGACTGATAGCGAAAGAGCTAATTCAATTTCAAGCGAACGTCACCCGTTGCTATCTCAAATACTACAATATTTACCACCTCCAGGCTCTCAAAGGCCAGTGCAAGGGCGTCCTCCCCCCATATGATTTTACCACGTCGAAAGTAGCCGCCGAGTTGTTGAAAGAGATGAAAAAATATCGGAAACTCCGTGTTAGTGGGCTGATATCACAAGCCGAAATTGTAGGAAGTCTATCACGATAAAGAGGATCTAATAATGGGTTGAAGGCAACTGGGGCGAGACTGAGATTTTTCAAACTATTATTCGTAAAATTCTGTATTTATCTTTTAACAACCGAATGCATCTAGACTGAAAAAAGACAAACTTTCATCCGAATTGCACGGTTTAATGAAAAATTAATACATAAAGGGAAGGTCGAGGACTACGGGTCATCGAGTTTTGAACATTTGAAGGACCCAAAAGATGAGGGTAAAGGATGAAAAGAAGAACTTTTCGATTATGTGAAAGAAACGACTCTGATCTATAAACGAGTTTATAATTGTATGAATTCGTTGTTCCGGCATTGTCATTTTACCCATATCAATGTGCAATGTTTACTTCTGTTTGTAAACCGTTGCTAAAGTTTGAAGTCGCAATAAAAGTGCAGATATTGATGATCCACCCAGACATAGGAAACATCCAATCTATTAATTTGAAAGTTTGAAAACGCTGAAATAGACTAGAAAACACACCGATTGAACCGTAGTCGTGAAACGTCTCTAACTCCTACGTCTAAAGGTATACAACTATAATATTCGTGTGTACACGACGCTCGCATCACGTGCCTTTAACACACAAACGTGATTTAGGAATCCCTATTTATTTATGCTATAAGCCACTTCGCGCGACGCGCAAGAGGCGATTTCATATCGGATTTGGTGTTCTCGTTTTACCCGCCAGAGGGCCCGTTTGGAGGGTGCCATCAAATGTCTTTTAATGCCGCTCTAGCTGAATACTGCCGCTTCGCAATTCGAATATGCGAAAGTAATTATTCTGTTAAAAAGTAACGATAAACGCCAAAATAACGTTATAGCTAAAGTCTATAATGAAGCCTGTAACTGAAAACAAATTCTAGACTTCGGTTAGCCATCTGACACAATTCGTTTGAGTGTTAATACAGTGAAAACAGAAGGCTTGTGCTAGTGTTCCGGTTTTGCCACTCTGGACACCTACCTCGGGCCACACTATTGTTTTGTTTCATAAACGATTTCTTTTGCTACCTGAACATATTACCTATATGTGTATACCATTATGACACATATGCTATAATATATAGGTTAACTTTGTGTTGGATCAAGTGTGCACAAGTTATATATAGCCTTTCAAAAGCTATTATTTACTTCTTCGTTTTTATTTAGACCTTTTATCGACTTTGAATAAACTGCATGAAGTTCACGATTGAATGAAAACTATTTTTTTCCAGACAACTTCTGGAAAAAATTACATTTTTCAGGCAGTTTTTAGAAATCAATATATACACAGTTTTACACAATCTAATAATACATAGTTTTTCTGTATTAAGAGAGTATCCGTTAATTAGCCGAACATTTCAATTGACTTTGCTTAACTTTTAGCAAATTACTAAGAATATTTACTACAGGACATTGTCGTAATGAAACATGACTTCCCTATTATTGGCCTTAGCCAGGCATTTCTCGACCGTGGCCTTTGCCTTCTTTAGCTGGGACTTTACTTCACCCGTATGGTTAAAGGGTTCTAGCCCGTCATCCGATTCGAGTGAGGTTATCTCAGACTATATACTTTCTATTACTTGCCACCATTTGCGAGAAACAGGTTGTCTTAGTTCAATTTCAGGAGACGATTAGCCCCGCACACAGAATCCATCAGTCCGAGATCGAGGTCAAATCATAAGGCAGCGGGATGTACACTTTACTGACTTGTTCGTTGCTCGCTATATGTCCTTAAACGCTCGATTTCGACATGCCATTGTTTCTTGCAACCTTGCGAAGGCTTACATGCGAATTCTAATCGAGCACAGTTTAATAATAATAATAATTATTTAAAAGTGGACTCCTGTACCAGACAGATTTGCTAACGAGATTGGATCGTACTTGACCTTTTCCAGAAGCAAAACGGTAGAACCGATCCTAAATACTTTTCTAGGATCATTATCTTTAGTAGCTTGTGCATCTAAACTGAAATTTCGAGGAAAATCGAATATGGCGTCACAAAAAGTTGGAGGACAACCCCTACAAACATAATGAACTACCGCTCTTTTTCCTTCTCACAACCTTACTCACGGCGTCAAAATGTAAACCGATCCAAAATCCACTGCGAGCTTATCGGACAACCAAATAACATGTTAAATCTCGTAGATACAAAAAGTTCGTGGGCAGCTTTCCACAAGGATAGGTCATTTATAGCCGTAATAAGAAGGTTCATTTTTCTTATTCTAATTCGCTTCTGAATCTATCCTTTCTTTTTTTTTTATCGTTAAACAGATGTCATTAGTAGAACCATCTTTACATGGATCATCGCTATCCTTGTTCTTTCCTTTAGGACGCTTAAAAGTGGGAGGTGGAAAAAGGATCCATGATTGCAGAGTCCTTCTACACACTCATCAGCCGTGACTGATACTGGTCATTACCTTCGTGATAGTATAATGCTAGAGTGGCCGCCTATTAAATTTAGGTAAGGTGATCTAAATTCATAACATTCAGTTTCTTGTTGAAAGCTAGCCGTCTGGAACGGCGCTTAACGGCGATAATGCCGGACATAGAAACTGGCAACTACATGAATCTGCTTCACGCTTAGGGCGTAGATACGCTTCATAACGTGATAAGGGTCCAATCCTCTGAAGTAACGAAATATTAA
Organism: Varroa destructor; assembly: GCF_002443255.2. Lineage (NCBI taxonomy): Eukaryota > Metazoa > Arthropoda > Arachnida > Mesostigmata > Varroidae > Varroa > Varroa destructor. Next base: position 1,305,201 of record NW_019211457.1, on the reverse strand, counting down.
TCTGAATAGTGACCATTAGTTATTTTAAATTTTAATTTTTCAATGGCGTTTAACAATACAATAAATCTAATTCTAAATCTTAATAATCTTCGCTACTATGGCCCAGGTCTGTAATCGGGTAAGGTTACTAAAAGTAACAGGATTATTTATTTTTCCTTTTTTACATGGTGACCGTATGTCAAACAAGCGAGAAAGATCGTAGACTAACTTGCCTGAAAGAAGTAGAGTTTACGATTACACAATAGATATATTTTTTTTTTACAAAATAAACAAATTCAATTAAAAGGATTAAAAGGATTACGTTTTTACTTTGTCCACGTAATTTTTATACGCTGTCAATACAGGAAACATTTTCTAAATGCGAAATGAGACATTTTCATTAAAGATTTACTAGGAAAAGTTCAAATTTTAATTTGAAAGAGGTACAAGCGTTCTGCGCTCGAGTCTTTCACAGTCGGGTTCGTTATGATGATGTCATTAAAGTATACAAGGCAATATTAAGTCGCGCAATTAACTTATCGATGACCTACTGGAAAACTGCGGGCGTACCTTGACTTTAATGGATAGGTGGTGAAACTGCCATAGTCCTATGCGTCCATTAGTCAAGAGCTCCTTCAAACCTTTATTCAATTGGCGACAAGCTTTCCTGGAATCAATGAGCTCAAAATAGAACCTCGCGTTAAGGGTAGTAAACCTCCCCGTAGCGGTATGTAATTGATCGCGAATCAAGCGCAATTTACCTTTGATACTATATGTTTTCTTGGACCGTACAGGTAGGTAAACCTATGGGCGCTTCGAAAAATAGACGGAGAAGCCGCTGATTTCCATCGTGACGAACCCTAAACCTTGTTACAATGTCCTTATCTGGGATCGAAGGTAGCAAGAGATCTATTTTGACTTGTGTTTGCATATCTTTGTGTTATTCGAGAATTTCGTCCGGTGTCATCTGCGCTTGCGTGCGCTTTCCTACAATGAGCCTGCCAGGTTGAGGATTGTTATTGGAGTGATTCACTCCCAGCAGATTGATATTGAGCATTTTCGAACTGAGCAGTCTTAGATGGTTTCTATGTTTTGAGTTTTACGTTCGCTATTGCCGTTAGTCATTCTATCAGGAGGCTGGCTCCCACAAGATTAGCGTGCAAATACGCTACCTGCCAAGCTATCACGGGAACAGTCTTAGATGGTCTATAGTCCAGTAGTATATCATTGGCAGATATCAGTTGATAATGCGTGCGTCGTAGCGTTAATTCTCTAAGCCAATTATAGTCCGTGGGTTATGCTAACAATAGTTAGGTCATAGACGATGATACATTTGAGGCACAGCGGTGGATTGACCTCTATCTCACAAAATATCCCGCGTGACGACTCACTGCTGTTGTTAGATACAGTATAGCCGGTCATAATGAAGAATTTTTCACTTCGTTCTTGTTTGCCCGTTTCATCGTTTCCCTGATTTCTCAGTCAGCGAGGGCTTTTGGCAGCTCTTAACTTCTATACAAATAAAAGAAATTTTGCTGATAAACGCAGATGATAAAATGACCGGTAATCGGCGCCCCAATGTGAAAATAGACTCGGCAATAACTAGTTGTGCTGTAGGTCAATTATTCATTGAAGACCCTAATGATTGCGGAATTTCCCAAGATTAAGCAGTTATTATTAAAACTTCATATGGAAAACTTATGAACCTTCATTTGAGATCGTGCAACGTAACTAGACAAGTTGCATTTTAACTCGTTGTCTATAACGTTGTTCATCTTGCCATGTTATCTATTACGGCGTCATATCGCATTTCATCTAAGCGTATTGCATGGACTTACCCTAACTGTTAAGTAACTACCTATAAACAAGAAAGTCTACCATTCATATGCCATACGAAAGCGCCTTTATGCTTCAGATTGAACCATTAGCTCTGGGTTCGCTATTATTATTATTTTCATAAAAATATCATATAATTAAAGCAAGAAATTATTTTATTTGCATTTTAACTCCACCATAATTTTTACTCTAATTAATTACCCTTCCTAAGTTGATGGAATAAGTTAGATTAGATAGGTAGATAGATTAAATTATTGAAGTAGCTTCTTCAATGTTTCTCATCATGTACGCAGAATAAAGAATTTGCTTTGTTTTACTTTACGTATAGGTTTTTCTCGTCCTTAGCCGACTCTGGAGTGCCTGAAATATTTCGCAGTATCCGGCCTGGAATCTTCGCGACCTCCCTGCTACCAGAAGGCGCGCGCCTGAACTCTACTACATAAATGTATTACATATAACAGTTATTAATTGGAAGGCTTTTCAGTATCTTGTAGATCGAATCCTTCTCTGGCTAATTGTTAACGTCCATCGTTTGCCTTAGTGCGGCTGAATAGCATAGTCAGAGGTTAGCGGTTCTAAAATAATCTATTGCAAATTCGTTCGTGAGACATCTCGAATAGCTAGCGATAGGTTTTCAAGGCCCTGTGGTAATGCCAACAAAAAAGTAAGCAACGGTTAACCTGTTTCACTTCACAGCCACTAAAATGTACCGTGTTCCTTTTTTACCACTCTCAGTGTCTCACTCTACGTCAACGGATCCCTGGGATCACCGTCTTAGTGACAACATCGAAAACTTGCTATCAATAAAAATTTAAATGAATTTAACGAAAAAATTAAGAAGGACTGTCTTATAGCCTGAAGCAAATTGTGTGGCCGACCGACAAGGCGCAAAGTTGCTATTGTCTTCCTTTAATGTGTACTTTTGGAGTACTTTAAAATCTTGCTGTCTCCGGTGGATGAGTTTAAATTAAAAAAAATTAGCTTTTTAGTGTTATTAATTAGTTTATTATACTTCTTGGTATAGAATCACACAACTGTGTATGCTTTTAGGATGCTTATAACGCGGCTATTGCACATCCGTGTTGAGTGTGGCAGGGCAGAAGTTATTTGACAGATATATATATATATATATGTGTATATAAAAAAAACAGAACCTGTTAATAAAATATTGTTCCTATTTGGTGAGCTAAGACGATCTATGTATTATTTAATACAACGCTTAACGAGGCCATCACGCATACGGATGGATTCAGAAGAAATCGAAAGTCAACATTTATTTATTACGCTCTTTACGTCATATTTCAATATACTGTACAGCTATTTAAAATGTACGTGAAATTGTTAAGATTACGTTATACTTGATTTGAGATATCCTCTGCTTTGTTGGGGCTCTAAGGTGACTATTTGATCGGCCAGCAATAAGCACGCTGGGCACAAGCCCGTTCAATTCAAATGTGATTTTTGCTACTGTACTTGGATGCTACTTGGATGAGCGAAGCAAATCAATCCATTTATCGTATTGAAATCTTCAACAGGATCCTACGTTGCCAAAGTAGTTTTTCCAATTAAAAAAAGTCCAATGCTTACGTCAGCAATAGGCAGCTAGTATCACTTGCAGAACGGTAAGCTGTGTACTTGCGTATACAAATAATACCCTCTAGGGCATTGAAAAAAAAATTGATTTTAGTCTGCCGTCTATCAGAGGGGCCACCGATGGCAACCAGGCGTCCTCGACTGGGGAGAGGATGCTCAAGAGAGGATTGCCCCTCGCGTGGACACGAGTCTGCGCAATAAGATAACATTGAGTGCCGCCAGTGGCATAGCGCTAACGAAAGTCCCGATGTGCGAGAACTCCCCTTGGTATAATAAGCGACGAGTTTCTGCAAATGATCAAGAGACCGTATCGTATCCAGCCGCCGACGTCGGACCGGATCCGATCGTACTGGAGAATCGCTTGCTCCATCACTATTTAACCGGTGTTGGCAGAACATTTCTAATTGTATTATAGATGTATCAAGTGTGTCAGCGCGCTTTTTTCTGGCTTTAACCCAGTTGTATCACGATATGTGAATGTGAAGTGTTGTTAAATTCTGAGATAGTCAACACACGGCGCTGCTGTTTACGAACTTCAAAGCTTTGTCTGCTTAAAGTTTCAACTGGAAGAGAATAAGCGTTAACGGTAAGATTAACGGAAAGCAAGAATTACTTTATAATCCGCCTTTTGCTTCCTTTCTATTGCAGCTATAAAAGCCTGTTGTATAAAGAAAAAAGCTGTTATGGCTTCTAGTTCAACTCACGATTTTTACTATTGCCCAACTATCACAGACCTGCTAGGCCTAACTTATCCGTTGGAACGGTGGCCCTCTATACACATTGAGCCTACGGATCACAAACGTGTGAAACTTAGCCCCCGGACCGCTATACTACTTTCTAAGGCTACGATAATTTGCGGACGATTAGACGGGCGGACAATGAACGCTTTCGGCCAATGGCTGGCGTCGTTTTCCTTAGCGTTGTGCTCAAGGTTATGCGCTATGTGCGCGCGCCATCTCATTTATGAGCGCCATTAGTGGTGCTCTTGTTGGTTCCGCTTTGTCTGTCTGTTCGTCCGTCCGTCCATCCGGCCATTCGTTTGTGCGTCTGTCCATCCAGTGCTGCATGCACTGTAATCTTTTAGAAAATGCTAAGCTGACGGAAACCGACGTAATATTTTGGTTGGTTTATAGGCGCTATCAGTAGAGTGACGGTATTGCTAAGTGCTTTTCTGAATGACCCGCAGGTGAATGACTGCTGGCTTCCGATGAGCTGTAACCTTGGCGGTGTTTTGAAGCAAGCACGGGTTTCTGTGTGATCAACTTCTTCTACGGGGGTTGATCGTACAAAAATCGTAATTAGATTTTTTTTTTATCCTTCAAGTCGGCTTGGAAACGTTGGTCACGATGAGCGTAGAGACGGCGCCCGTGGCAAAGGTCTGGTGGATGTCGTTGGCGACAGATATCAATGTGAGTAAAGCTGTAAATAGTGCAAAGGTTTATACTGATGATTATTGTTATTATTATTAGGATTATTATTATAAGGCTTTGAGAATACTTAAACAATTCCAGTGATGTCAGTGGAAAGTCGATGTTTACTTGCCATTTTAAGGAGGCAAATTTCACTTGACAAGCAGAACAGCCTAAATGCTTTCTCGATTAGCCTTTTAAAAATAAATAATTAGGTGGTAGAATAATTCATCAGATCGATGGAGAGACTTTTCTACTGAAACCTAACCTTTGAAAAAGGCCTAACAACGCGCCCTGATCATCAATTCGTTGATAAAATCTTCTAGCTCGACCATTTGTCGTCGTAGTTAAGTATGCACTAGCGCCTTTGCAGTGTAATACTGGTATTGTTGTTTCGCGCAATCAGCTTGTGAAACCCCCGAACGAAGGGTGAAGGAAATTTTTCGCAAAATACGGTTTGACTGATGTCTTAACTGCACGTGACTAACATACGTCCAGGTGGCCTGACAACATTGCTGACAACTATCAGATAGAAGTTCGCTTCAATATAGAGCAGCTTACAATGTGTCGGTTTTTTTGAATCGAGCTTCCTGTAAGTTATTTGGTGATGGCCCAGTTAAACTTCGACGTTAGCGGACTCAGTATCAACGTTAGACGGCTCTAGGTAATTCATTCCTGACCTATTTTAAATAATCTCTATTAAGGTGCCTTGGCCAGTGGCGTACCTGGATATTTAGGCCGGCCCATGGTGATATCGCCCCATTTCAAATGGCGTATTTCCCGTTAATAACACTTATTATTACTGTAATAGTTAAATTGGTTTCATCGGTTGAACTACCAATCAACCCAAGGCGTTACGCGTTGTTTTGATCTGTGTCCATGAGTTTCGAGTATAATGATTAGTAGACATCGAACCTCACGGTACCAGAAGAGTTCTTATGTGTGCATGCTTCCCGGTTTACTTCATGTTAAGTAATTTCTCAAGGCAGATCATTGTAAGCTACTGAGGAAAATAATAACATAAAGAAAGGCATTTTGTTTATCCTCTACATGCATTTAGTAACGCAATTAATTAGATGTGTCAACCTTACTCAATGCTACCACGAGGAAAATTGCCTTAAGGGCGTATGTAATTTCCATCTTGCTTCTTTTGTGAAAGACATGTCAAACACGTTCGGCTATGAGATAAACTACTGGGATATAGTTCCCGTCCAAATCATTAATACTGAAGGTTAGATATTCCGCTTAGAGCCTTGTTAATAAGTTGAGCAACGTTTGTATCGCAGCTATGGAACACTAACGAAATCTCATCAGATCGTAAAGCGGTGTTTCACGCTCGACCTGATCATGTCAGATAGCATATAGTAATACATAAAACGGGAAAAATAATGTATCTGCGCTTTCGGTCCTTAATAATATGACAAATGGATATCGGACAAGACTTTTCGATAAAAAATCTTACTGCTAAGAGACTTTCGCCTTCCCCTGTATAAAATAGGCTAAATAGAGACATATACTAGTGTCAGGCAATTCTGGTCGTCTTATTCTCTTGTCACTGGCCAGGCTAGTCCAGAGCGAGGAGGCGTTGGGCCGCATGAACGTCGATTTGTATATGGAACACATTAATTTAATAACAGAACAGCTGATTTATGTAACAAACATCGACAGATAACCAGCGAATGGGATGGTTTGGTTGATCGAGGTGCTTTTACTTGAGACGAAGATCCTATTTTTTTTTTAACGAACAAATACTATCTGATACTATATGCCATTAGAACTTTGCCGCGTCTGTCCCCTAGAGCAGTGAACGTCTTCTCCAATTGAAGTGGGGGGCAAGCTTCACACACTGAGATACCAAAGCCATCACACCTAAATCGTACTCAATATATACCCTGTGGTACGAATTGAGACAGCTATTACGAGCAAAGTCATCATCTATCAATTTGCAAAATATATTGAATTGTCTCTTATTGTTTTCCACGTATTTTAGAAGGAGGCTACGTTCTTGACACACACTCATGTATTCGTTAATATATTGCCGCTTTCTGCATAATCTGATTACAAGGGAACCCGTCGTAGCATATCTTTAATTCTCAGCCGGTTATCAGTGACAATGACTAGAGCTAGTACGACTATGTGCTGTGATATAATAATAATAATGATGCAGAATTTTCTGACACAACACGCAGTAACAAACAGCCGCTGAGCAGATATTGGCAGGAGAGAAGGGCAGTTTTTCTGGTCTTATATATCTGATCTGGCGATAAACGAGCGATAGATGTAGAAAAAAAGGCCCACAAATCTAGTGAGTCCTAACGACACAATCTGTTTCGGCAAAATAACAGTGAGGCAAGACGGTTTCAATGAAGAAATATCTAAAATATAGGGAAAGCTATATATAATTAGTTAAGCCTAAATTCGGCGATGTTTTAACGAGCACTCTGCGTTTATGTGTAATAAACTTGCATATGCTGTCATATCCTCATGGAAATCGTCGTCGGTAATCTCATACAGTAGAAACTAAGTATTTTCTTGGTGTTTTAAACACTTTTACATACATTATTTATGCGTAAAATGTCGAGGTGCATTGCAGTCGCTCCAAGTACACCCTGATGTAACCGCCGACCTAGCTTTCTCCCTGAAGTTTTTATCGCCGTTACTTTAATAGCCAGGCATTATATAGACTACTTTTGCATAGCGACAAGCTAGCACATGTCGCTGCTGTCCTCTTGTGAGCTTCGAGGTCTTCCGCTCGAAAAGGTGTAGGCTTTTCGAGCACGTTTTTAGAAAATCGAAACATGTGGATATTTAAATCGCATAAAGGTGAACGTTACAACTGAACTTGATGGTAATATTAAAGTAGCTGACCCTAAAATGGGTAAGGGGGCACCTTAACTAAGTCATGGTGAATGCCGATGCTTTCTGTTTGGACTACTATATACCCCTGTAATTTTTTTCTATGTTCAATATTGCAAAGTAAATGTGTCAAGGATAAACAATGCTCTCAGAATCCAGTTTGCTATTTGCCAGAATCAGTTTGCTAATTGGCCGTTTGGTGGGTTTAGTCTAAGTGAAAGGTATTGCAAACGCCTAAAATATTTGATGTCCTGTGCAAATCTGCCGCTTTCGTCGTAATCGTGAGTGATTATGGGTTTTGAGAAAATGAAACAATCAAAGCCCTTTGAAGTTAGACCGAAAGTGGAACCCCAATTCCGGTTGGGGGTAAGCATTGTCTTGTGAAATCGTCCAGGTTGGTAAAAAGTGAATCATCCATAAAATGATTAGTAGTGCTTCAAATGCAATATCTGAAGTTAGCAGCTTGTGCGCGAAAGTTCAGTTGGGCATCGCTTAAGTAATCTTTCAAATAGGCTTTTCTTTTTAGTTACCTTACTTTATACTCGTATTCCTTTAAAAAACTGAAAGGATTAAATAATGGTTACTTCCTGCATGATCTCTGGGAGATCAGGCAGTTTCATTATGTTTCCGTGATGAGGCAGTGGTAAAAAGTTTGTATGAAACGTAGGGACGCGTGGTGGTCTAGGGTTGGGATTAAATACGGGTACACTTTGTGTCGTGCTGGTAGGAGACAGTTTTTTGCCTAAGGCGGATGTTATAGCCAAACACCCAACAGGGGGCCCATTATGAACCGCTGTAGACATGTCTGTGCCGTGAATACAATAAGGCAACTTCTTTTTTGATAAACGTAAGGTAATGCCGCATGTTAAGCGGTTCCCCAACCCGGTGCCATGGGAGGAAAAAGCAGCTATCGAATTACGTGAAACCCCGGAACGTCGTAGAGCTGCGCTTGAAAAATTTCAACGAAAACTTGAAGAGATCACAGAATTCAAGCCATACATGGAACAGCAATTTCTCCTCGGATTTTTGCGCACTCGAAAGTTCGATGTGGACAGCGCCGTAAAAGCGTACAAGAAGTTCTTCAAGATGCGGACGTACAACCCGGCCAAGTATTTCCCTATGGGTCAAGGAACCCTAGAACTACATAGGCACTACAGTTTCGGCTCGCTTACGGCCCTCAGTCGACGCAATCCTATCGATAACACGATGGTGCTCATTCTTCGAGTTGGCGAATGGACCCCGGAGTCGGGATTCGATCTTTCTGATCTCTTCACTCCGGTAGCCGTTGTGTTGCTTGCGTACGGAATGGATGATGCCACACAGGTGAGAATAGTTCCTGATCTTAGTGCGTAGTCTCATTATGATATTGTGCTGAAGATATGAGACCTGAGTCAGCGTAGAAAGATGTCGCATGAAGAGAAAGTTCGGATTAAAATAGATGTCAGGCATCAACTTATGCGAATAGTTTGTGTTCGAGATTCAACTATCCAAACGCTTTTCAATTTTGGAAGGCCGCAAAGGATAGAGTAATCCAGTACTACTTGACGAGCATAAGTTCTAAACCGGAAAGGCATGTACGGTGGTTTTTTTTTCATCATTTTCATTAACTGGATTACACAGGTAAATGGAGTTCGATTTATTTTGGACTTACGCGACCTTTGTTTAGGCCATCTAAAATACTTTCCGTTCAGCGCGATTCAGGTGAGTTATCTATAAATGGTGACAATATGCGTTCACTTTATCTATCTATCCACATCATTCATGTTAGACAGAGACAGATAAGTACACAGGTTCCGTCGTATCGCAGTTTTGATTATTTATTCACGAATTTCTCCCTAGATACTCTCTCATTCATGTACACGTAGATGTGCTCACAGTAGTGCTATTTTGTGAACTCGAGTCGAAATCATTATGATCGTATTGTTTTTCCGTCGAAAATAGTTGGTCAACTTAATTGTTACTTTCAGGCATTAGTCGAAGTCGTACAAGGCGCTTTTCCTGTCCGTTTTAAAGGGTTTCACATTTTGGAGAACAGCATTGTATTTAATTATCTGTACCTCATGACGAAGCCATTTCTCTCACGAAAAATAAAGAAACGGATTCTGGTGCATGGCAACGATGTCCGTCGTCTGCATGAACATATTTGCCCGTCTATATTGCCTGAGGTAAATCTTATTTTGTTATATAAAAAAAGATCAATTGAATCACTTGATGGAAAGGATGAAAACGTAAAGGGTTCACTAGCATACAACACGACGAAAATGATCAGCTTTAGCTATTTCTCTATCATTCCATATATACAAATACTTCTATTAAGATATTGAAATTAGACAAGTTATAACTCAGGCATCATTCAGTAGGTAAGATGGTAAGCAATCCAATAGGTTTGAAAAAATGTATCCCTATTGCTTATTTACATCTCTGTCAGATACCTATAGAAGCTGACCGTATCCCATTAATATGTTTCTTTGATTCCTTGTGTCAGTATTAAGCACATGTCATCGTTGGCGTCCGAATGGCGATTACGTCTATTAAGCCATTGCCATGTGTATAAAAATAGTAAACAAAGCTTCCTACACCACATAAAGGCTCTTAAGTCACCGAAGCCGATCTATATTTAATTTGGTATGAACTAAAGGTCAAAGAACTGTTTAGGTTAAATAGAACTGATGTAGAATATTTATGATGAACATATCAAGTATCTGTTCTGTTTGTTGTTAGGAGTACGATGGTCTCGATGGGCCATTCCGTTGGCGGCATTTCGTCGAACCCCTTGATGAGATTCACGACAAAGTGGTCGACTTCAGCCATCACGGGTACAATGTGCTCTGAGAAAAAAACTAAACTCTGGTGCAGAATTCAAGAAATCTCTACATGCTGCCAGTGGGCGAAAAGCACAAAACTGCTTGTTAAGCTTCAAATAATTAAGAACTAACATAACACGTTTCACACAGAAGAAGAAGTCCAACTGATCGATTACAAAGTTTAAGTAATTCTTGTTGTAGAAATCACGAGCAACACTATTAGCAATAACACTCTTTCTCGACATACGACAGCGTGTTCAGAACGTATCATTGCCTCAGATGAAAAACCGGAGCCCGCCAAATTTTAAAAAAAGTACCATTATGAAGAAGTCGTTCGCAGCGCTAAAGGGTTCGCATATGTAGGGTTTCATAATACTCAATACAGGTAGCAAGGAAATTATAATATACGTTATGGAGTAAAATGAAGACATCAGGCAGAAATTGATATATATATATATATACTGTCCTGAGAGCTACTGACGAGTTTTACCATGCCCATTTGCACTTGTTCATGAAACAGTTACAAAGGAAACATATTTTGTTTTCGGAAAGTGGTATAAATGTACAGATAGATATAACGTGTTACCAATATATGCGCCGGCTAAACCACGAACCATTTTAACAACAGTGTAAAAGGCTGGTACAACTTGTCCTTAGCACTAATACATAAAAGCGATCATAACTGCCAATATAGTATACTTATCTCATCTCATTATATATACCAAAACATGTTTATTGTCAAATATATAATACTAGATTATATTAAAAATACCGTATTACTACCACTTCTAACCACAGCTTTTATCTGGCACTCTAGCAGAAAAAAAAAAGAGTCGAACGTTCGCCTCACATGACAGAACAAAACCAGATTTACAAGAGGTAGCTAGCCAAGTATTACAACTTGATCGCGCTATTGTCACTTGTACGAACTCGCGTGCGTGCGTGCGTGCGTGTGTGTTTGTGTGTGTACGTTTTTATATGAGTCAGATCGTTCTGTGTGTGAGTATCTGGGTAACGAACCTGTGAACTGTGATATTTGTTTTTCAAATTGACAAAAGCACGGTCTAACATATTCTTCTAGACAGGCGAGAAAAGTTATGGTGATAGAATTTGACTGCCACTGGCAACCACAAGCCATTACATCTTCTCATACCCGCGACATAACTAAAAGGAAACAGGGCTAAACGTATGTCGAAAGCTTAAGCGCCACTGTCACCAAGAGGAAGTTGGCTGCACGTGACAACGTACGTGTTAATTAAGGTGGAACTAAAACTGTTCAGTTAATCTGCCTCCCGTTTAACCTAAGAAAACCAATCCAATATTATGGAATGTAGCAATGTGAATGCAAAATGGAGAGCGTTTGCCTTTTCTGATGATTGCCAGTGCCCAAATATACAACAATGACATTTTTCCTGTAAAAACATCAACAAAAGGAAATGGTTAATATAAATAAAACTACATTATATAATAATTACGTGTGTTTTTATGATATTGTATTAAAACAATTGCCATCTATCTGCTATGCAAAAGGACAAATGTCTATAAGTGGGTCTATCAAAAGAACGTAATCGTTTGTAAAATCCTACTTTTTATTTACTTTATTTAGAAAAAGTTTACCAAATGAACGGGATGTGAGATTCATTGTTCGTTTCTAGGCTCGTCTTCTGATCAGTCTTATATGAATGAGAAATAATCTTATGGAAGTAATAGAGCTGGATGCTTTTGTATTTCTCCTTGATTTGAGGAGCTGCCGTTTTGAGTCGAGCTATAGAACAATATGATCAGAGCAGGCAGCAAACGGTCTATAAGGCTGATTTTTAACGCCTTGGTTTGTTCTTCACGTAGAGTTGCGCCCCCATGCCCTTAATCGTCATAAAACGATGCTGCGCTAATCATCTTATCTTAGTAAGCTAGAATAATCTTAAAGGGCATAATTCCATAAGGGCGAAAGCGTATCTCAGTTTTTACCGCTGCAAGGGATATGTAAGTGCCCTATGATGAGGCGATGGAGATCACCTAATCCACAGAAATTGCCAAAGACTGTTAGGTACGCACGCTGTACGCTATACCTCTGTAGCTGACCCGCATAAAAATCCAACCTCGTTAAATCAAAAAAAAAAAAAGAAAAGTAACCGTAAAACTTTCTCCAGTCGACATTGTGTTTATAAAAATGTTGTTCTTCCACAAGAGGTGGGCCGCTGTGTGCGAGCTCGGTTGGTCACAACGTTGACACTAATGGTAGGTGGACAAATCGACAACGTCTGGTATATGAGTATCATCAACTGCGAGCAGCGAATAATTCATAATCTTTTAGAAATCAAAAAACGTGGCATAGTTTTCATTGTATCAGAGCATCTGCAATATGTTAAAATGAAGATGCTGCATTTGAGAAACTGAGATGCTAATGGCCGGCTTATGGGCGTCTGGAATTGTTGGTACTGTTGAAAATAAATTCCAGTTTAGCTAGCGACACTTGCTTATTTCGGTACAGACTGTAACATGGTAGAAAATGGGCTTCTGTAACCAAGGGCCACTGTTACATTCTCGATCATACATATTTGTGAAATGCGTTCCTCAAGTAGAATTGAGAAAATTTTCACAAATAAACAATCACTGGATCGACTAAATGGGTAGTTCTTACGACACCAAATGTCGGGTTCGGCAAGCCCAGTTCGCGTTCGAAGGATATGTACATCGGATTTCGATGTACCTGGGCCACCAGGTATCTCTAAATTTAGTAGACAAGCGCGTTACCCGCTATGCCATTACGAGGATGACGGTACATCAATTAAAATCGAGTTTTCATGCAACGTCTGTCAGTTCTTTCAAGACCCTTTCAAATTTAGTTGCATAACCGTCTATCAAATCTTACCAAAGGATAAGTTGTCGGGACCGTTTTTATACCTGTACAGCTCCAGAGTCACATGTCTGAGGTAATATGGACGCGTCGGCTCGGGGCTGGTGTCATTTGATTAAAAGGTACTAAAATGGTTATAGTGCTCTCGCTCAAGCTGAAGATGGAATCCTTTGAGGCGAAGGAGAGCGAAACTTCTGCAAACAGAGCCGAAACTGCTGCTCGGGACCACAGGAGAAGGATTTGTTGTTTATGGTCAAGGTGCGTTATTGGAAAAACGGCTCAAAGATTACGTTGTCGCTTTTACTGTGTAAGAAATGCTTTTCTGGTAATAGGGTCTACCGATTACAGAAAAAGTTAATCCCGAATAGCTTGACGTCTATTGCAAAAGCGTTTTAAACAACTCGCATAAAATTGGCAAGAAGAAAGGTCTGAGGTTTGACGGTACCACCAAAACTGATCAAAATTATCGCGTTTCTATTTGCGACGCTTTACAGAAGCGCAACGACGTTGAGCCGTTAGTCCCGAGTGACAAAAAATGGATCAATAATGTGTAACAATAATAAAAGATAAAAGAACAATTTGCTTCAAGATTCAGTGTGACATTAAAATTGCGCTTGATGTGATTGAGAAGCGGTCGTGCACGAGTTACTGCCGCCCTCCAAAACAATTAGTTTGGGTCTCTGCTATTGAGAATTAACAAGATCATATCAAGCCATTGGAACAGATCGACAAGAAGGCGTCGTCTCTCACCACCACATGCATCTTCAACTACTTCGCAAAAATTCAGACAAATGTAATGTTCGAATGCCTTCACTGTACATCGCGGATCACCATCGTCATCATCATCTGTCTTGATCTGTGCCTGATTCCGTAACGCTCTTAATTTAGTTTCAAGGGAGAGATGAAGCAAATTACTCACTGCAGCTTTTCGCCCGAAAAGCCCAGAAATTCTGTCTTGATGGAACGATGGCACCGTCAGAAAATAGTCACAAGTGGCCATTGATCAAAGTGGCCTATGTTAAACCATGTAATATTTCCTTAAAATGAGCAAAATACTTACCTCGCTTCTAGTTTGAAAGCGGTCAGTACTTCTTTGACAACTCGATAGCACTGTATTACACATTATCGGACTAACTTACAGTTAGAAAAAGAAGAATGGTCTCGTAAATAGTGAGAACAACAGAATGAAATGGTCGACTGCAAAAAAAAAAGCAAATATAAACTTTTTTCTTTTTTTTTTTTTTTTTTTTTGTTGACACGCATCATCTTAACGTATTATATAGAGGTACATATTTACTTCGTATCATCATAGTTTGATCTCTATAGGATTAAAATTTCCTCGATAATTGTCCGAAAACCGTACACGGTATAATGACTACATCACGTAAACATTGGTTATTTGGTCATGTGGCGCCAAAGGCCTTGTTATTACTTGCCTGTTCAAGAGCCTAGATATGGACTGCATAGGTAAGCCAGCCACTCTAGTGAGCCATAGTTTACTTTATATAGTGTTTGTTATTCATATGCGGAAATATGTGTCCTGGTATAATCGAAGGCCAGCTTCTATAAGGTCTGCTATTAGTAAGGTTATTTTAGTCTCACTGAGCAATTATATTAGATTAAGTAACTGAAGTCCAATGTGCAAGCGAAAAACCGACACTAAATTCACTTGCTTACTAGTAGCTAAATATATATTCGAAACTGGGGTAGCCTGTCACGCTGGACAATGTTTAAACCGCATTATTTTATCTAATTGCTTTTTTGCCTAAGTAAATTCTTAGGTATACCTAAATAGGTTTGGTACGATGGAAACGTGTTTTGTTCTATGTAATTAATAGCTGACGCGTTTGGTGATTCACATTAAGATCGTACCGTTTTCGTTCTATAATAGAAAAACCCGGTTTTAAAAGACCTCTTTTTCTTAGAACAAACCCGATTTTGTTTAGTTCGTAGTCGCGATAGCTGGTGAGCTGTTATTCATTGACTTCTACGGTTTAGCTGTAGATTCCACGTTTATGAAGATAGAAATGCTTTATAAATTTGGGTCAAGATCATTCTTTTCGAATGGCCTCTGTGACGAGCTCGTAAACATCATCAGCCGAGTTCGCCACCTATCAATGCCAAGTACAACAAAAGGACAACATACAACTCATGCTGCTTACGAGTCACTCATGAATCTAAAACAAAAAGTAGCTTATCAGCGGTTTATCAGATATACTCTAGTACGTGTATCACGATGCGAGGGTAAAATGCCTTAAATTGAAAGTAAAGGTAAACCGTTGTACTCTAAAGTATAGAACTGAGCCGTGAACGGCGTGCATGAACTATTTTCTAGGATTCGGCTGTTAACGGAACGGTCGAACTATGTCGAAGGTAAAAGTAGGATCAAAAGCTGACCGATGACCCCCTAACTATAAGAAAAGAAAAGTCAAATTATAGCTGTTGAATAAAAAATCTCAGGTTGCAGCGATGTCGCTGTCGTCGAAGGTGAAAAAAGGCTGCTCATACAAGACCGTCACTTAAATAGATTACTTCTACTGACAGCTTTATCTGCCCGCTACGGCTTGTAAACAATGGGACGCCTGCGATAATCTCTATTGCCTCTCATGAATCCTAGGTTTTTCTGTTTTGCTATTAGATATAAAACCAACCGGCAGCAGAGAAAGCCGTAATAAATCAAGATGCCGCCCCTTTTCTAAACGTGCATAGACCCGTGTACGTGAAACATGATCAGTCTATATACTTTTGCAGCTAAACTTTTCCAGTTCATTTTCTTCCAATGTACGATTTGGACCTTCGTGACTTGTTCGGGCGACCAGGTCTATTTGACTTGTCGCCAGCGATGCCCAGATAAGATTTATACGATCTAGCAAATATTACCGATACACATGTCACAACGCACGATGTGGAATTGCCGTTTGCTTTGTTGACTCTTGGGACTTAATATGATAGAAAAAGAAAATCTATATCTGCGAAATTGGTTTTTGTTCATTTTAATACGGCCAGATTATAGGGTTTTGAGGAAAACGGGTTTAATAACAAGGATGACGACGCCATTTTGCTTGTATCGTTAGTAAGATGTATTAACTCAAATTATTAAATAAATTCAATATGTTTCTTTAAGCTTGATCCTTGAGTGCGATAAAGACGTTCGTATCACATAAAGTTTTTTTTGACACGTTATGGAAGCTTAGGAAAGCAATTTGGCGATGATAATCCAATACGGATACAGCGAAGCCTGATTGCTACAAAATCGGTCAGCTCTTATATATATATA
>NW_019211457.1:1253223-1288490 GCF_002443255.2 Varroa destructor | reverse complement strand
TATATATAGGATATATATATATCCTATATATATATATATATATATGTAGAAAGCTTTCGGGATTAGAAGAGGCTACGGATGAACGGTCTCCAAACATGTACCATTTATGAAACGAGTAGCGATTTGTGCGCACATTTCAGCGAACATAAACAATACACTCTTTTTAAAATTTCCCGCCTATTCAAGCAGACATCTCGTCGTTAAATTGGGTTGCGAAAGATTGCTATTTTAGAATTGCTAATACGAAGAGCATTGTTTACGCTTAATCAGCTTCAAGCAGCAGGGACTCCGGATAGGCGGACGTAATGATGTTGTTATCTTCGAAACAGTATAATGGTAATCAGCTTTGAAACGCCCCACTTTATTTAAGCAGACATGTTTCGATTCGTTTTGGTGCGGAACAGTTACCAAGGGTATTTTATTAAAAGAGTTATCACATTGCAAAACAGTTTTGCAGAAATTCACATCACATCTCTACAACAAGAGCTAACGAAACACCAATTTTTCCGTTGTAACTTCGATTTCTTCTTATATCAATTAGAATACCAGTCGATTTTGTTGATTCATTATTAGGCTAGATTCGTTGTTAATCATGAGCAATGAGTAGATCTGCATCTTCGCAGTTCGTCCACCTGAGGCAATACGGACCGATACAGAGTTGGCAATTCATTATTCCATAGTTTCTATCATCGAATTTCGATACATTCGACCGTCTCACAAGTGCACCGCATTCAAGGTCGCTTTTTTCTCTCTCTGATTGCACTGCAATTGCAGTAACACTTGTGCCACGGTCGAAAATAGTTCGCTGTTTCAGTAGCGATCTGGACGCGATTTAGCGAGATGATCTAACGAGCGACACACGCAGTGTATCGGGTCGATAGAGCTGGTAGCCGGCAGCTGAGTTAGTTTCTTTGGGTCGTGCGCCGAGAGTACCCCCTAAAAGACGGACCTTTGTGCGGAGCAGCTATCAAGTACGGTCGCGACAAGCGGAAAGCTGATTTTTGCCAAACTAAGCTCTGTTGATGAGTCGTTTCAATTTGCCTTTTCTAGGTAACACATAAACACTAGCGTGTGTTCATTGACCTATTGGTTTATAGAATTGAACATTTATCCTGTGTGGCCCTCGATTTAAAATGCTTTATAGCTCCCGGCTCATCGCGGCGTGCGGCATGTAGCACTGAAATATCGTTGTTGTAGTGCCAAATTGGTAACGTGCTCACTTAGTAGGTCCGACGCCAGCCGTAGATACACAGTTCGCTTGGCAGTGCTAAGGCCCAGTCGGCTGAAACAGTGTGTGTATAGGTACTAGGACCAAACGTGAAACACTCTTTGTTATTAGACAGTAGTAAGAGCAGTCGTCTGGCAGAACTCTCGATTCCAAGTAGGTCGAGCTAATAAATTCGTTTTTCCGCTAACCAATAGATAGTTTTCCGTTTCGCTTCCTTTCCATGTCTGCGTGCGTTAAAAAACATTTTCCTCTCCGCTTAAAAAATAGATAGATGTTTACAGAATATCAATTAGCGTGTTACAGCTTATGGCCGGCGAATCGGTGAATGTCGCGAAGGTTTATGGTGCTACTAGTTCGTAAATAAATTAACAGTCAGCAGTGATATAAAGCTTGGTCTTTAGATTTTAGCGTGCTTTTTGCTCATTGTCCCGTTTGCTCATTAATGACTGCGTCCTAAGGTACTATCCTAATCGTGCTTCAATATAATTTATGTTTGCATTGAGATCCCTACATGTTTCCATCGCCATTGTCTTTATTATATTGTACCTGGATACGGTGCCGATGCTGCGCGGTTCGCCGACCCACGTGCGCAGAGCAAAAGCTGCGAAAAGAGCAATTTCAGTTGTGAAAGACGTTGCCACTCTGCCAGAGTATACGCTCTATTCAGCCAAGGACTGGCTGCAACACTGTTTCGTAAAATTGCACTGGAAAACACAATGTCAGAATCGACGGTCGATAGACGATGTGTCCGCTTATACCCGTGTTTAGTTCGCCTTTAAACAGCTCGGTGCTTGTAGACATGATCCCAATATGAGTTTCTAGGTGTCCACAATAGAAACCTATGCACCATCTGGGTTGGAAGCTGTTGTTTCACGTCGGTTGAATCATCGCCCGCGACACGTTCTCGCGTCAGATACATACAATTATTAACAACCGGTGTTCCTTGTCAATAGTGTTCCTCGAGATAACTTTGTGTAACGAAGGTACCGTCTATTTATGAAACCATATATACATCTTGGTGACTTCTAGTAAATCCTGCTTTTCCAGGTATCAGAGGCAAATCATCATTCACAGGGACCTAAGTGCAGCTGCTCTCGACCAGGTAAAAAAAATTAGCGATCTTATCTTGCAAACGGCGCCCAATGATGGCACTTCGTTGAAGTAATGACCGGCGACTACGGAAGTACGTATGAAGGATTTCACATTCGTGTTATTAGTGCAGATTATCTGAACGTTTGATGCAGTGCTTAGTACAATGAAACTGATTCATCTATCATATTTTTACCAAATCACCAGTCATACGAACACGAAACCTTCCGTAGCAAAAACACGCTCGTATGTTTACAGAATTGTCATAGAAATCACTAAGCAACAACTCGCGAGCTCCACCCTGCTCGTGTTTTGCTGTGTGTGACCAAGAAATTAACATTACGCTCTATGCGACAAAAGCGCACGGTTCCTTTTGAAGTAACAGTAATTTGATTAATGCACTTCGACTCAGGCGACCCACAAAATCCAGTCCAACCTGATCACCTTTGTTTTTGTTGGGTGCAATAATCAGACAAAGGAACCGGAATAGACTTCTAGTCATGCAGAATAAGGGAAGGTAATTTACGAGAAGTGTCTGTTTGTTAGAGAAACGTACCACTTAGAAAACATCTTCGAGCGACGTATGCTTTCAATAGTTTTCACTCAAAGGCTTCAGTGAATGTTCGCTTAAACTACAGCGTTTTTTTTTTTGGTAGGGCCTTGCTCGAAGACTATTAGATTTTTTTCGGTAGGTGCGATCAGTTTGCCCGTACGTGTCGGCGACCACAAAGGACAAACGAAATTCAAGTACATTACTGAAACCCTTCACTAATGGATACTCACTGTCAGATCGGCTAAGCTGATTAATTTTTTTTGCCCTATTAAGTCTCTCTAGATAAAAATAGTAATTACCCAATCAACAGAATTTAAAATGATCGTTTAGTTTGTACAATTCACGCTTACGTTGATCAGCTCATATGACGTGTTCTGTGCACGCTTTTCCTTGGACGTTTCCCGCATACGTCGGTTTCGCTGGACGTACTTGGTCCTTAGTTAATTTAGATATTTCTGCCCGTTTGCGTGGCTTCGAAATGAGAATACTGACGCGATGCGTAAAGCCAATGCCTCCAAGATACCGACTCAAAACAAATTCGCAGAAACAAGCGACTTCTAGACGCAGACTAGCCCACCGCTTAACCAGAGTATTGGGTTAGAAGTAGCAATACCAAATGGGTTTTTATTTTGCATGGCCTTTAGCCATTTTTTTGTCCTAGCAGTTCATCGCCACAAGTATGTGTTTTACTTCTGTCTGGGGTTGTCCGGGCCAGCCAGCTTTAATCGGAGCTGTAGTTGGCGAAAATGAATCGAAAACGGTGGATTTTGGGATCGCACTTGTGTCTAACCAACCCGCTGTTAGGATTGGGTATTATATCTATCTTATGCTATAGATATAATACCCAATCCTAGTTAGTACGTGGCTATAAAATGTCCCTTTTAACACAGTATAGCCGAATATACAGTTGTGATTGAAGTACAAGGTCGGCTCACTTAGCAATCAGGCACTTAGCGTTCAAATCTCGACCTTAGAATCATTCCCGTTCGCCCGCATCTAATTCATATGTTTTTATAGGTAGGTCGATATCATAGACACTACAGACATCTTTAATATTGTTTACCTAGATAAAACATTCCTGTTTCGCGTATTACAAAACAGATATTCTACAAATGTTTTTGAAGTTACACTTTTCCCAATTGAATGAGAATAGAATCAAAGAAAATGCTTTTTACTAGTGAAAAAAATTGGTTATTGTTTCGTAAACTACGAGCCGGCGAGAGTCAAGCAGCGAGCGGTTAGGATTAGGGCTATTTTTGTGAAAATAGCTTCCTTTTCTATTATAGCTAAATGTTCCTTCGGACTGTTTTTCAAGTGATTAATAGAAGGATGGTTACGTAGTCTTTAAGAGTAGCCTTGAAATGCTTTTAGCAGTAGGTTTAAGCCACACATCTACACGGCTCCGATATACAAAACGGATGTTTAGGCTACTTTTTCTTTTATTAAACAAGAATTGGCCTAATAATTGCGAATCTTAACTATTGAGAGAGATTCGTGCTTCGCAATTGCTGCTTTCATCGCAGATGGGATCATATGTGGAGCACTTCCCCGAGCAAGTGCCTTGGGAGAAAGGGGCTTTCGACGAACTACGAGAAACTCCCGAGCGGCGCGAAACATATCTTCGGGAGTTTCGTCAGCGAGTTAAATAACTAGACGAACCTAAGCTTAAGTTGCTGCTTTCTACGAGTCCGAAAATTCGACGTGGATCATGCCCTCAAATCATATAAATTTTTTTTAAGTGCGCCTTCTCGATCCAAACAAATACTTTCCCATTGGACAAGGTACTCTAGAGTTGCGCGACAAATACAAGCTTGGAGGGGCATAGGACTACGGCGACGCAATCCCATTGACAAGACAGGGGTGATTATGCTCTGCGTTGGAGACCGGACTCTGTAAATAGGCTATGGTTTGTCCGATCTGTTTACGCCGGTCCTCTTGACCACACTTACAGACAGTATAAATTCCTGTAGCCATACCAAGATGGCCGAGTAACGATTTACGAATAGATTACAAGGTTCTTTTTTGTTTTATATTCGGTATCTGAGCCATCAGGCATTGTTGACTGGCCTCCGGCCAGCCCAAGGCGAACCGTGTGTATGTGTTCAAAAAATCGTACTAGAATAGGGTGCGTTGTGGGTGCCATACGTTCTCTGTTTAAAATTCGAAACGTCACTGGTCTATCTTGTCCTGTTTCGACTTGAACAATGAACGTACATTATATTGGAAGAGGCATTAAACGGATAAGAATGCCATCTGTGGGATATGAATAAATAAAAGCATATATTGACGCCATGAATGATGACGATCTTCATTTTTCAGTATCACAATATAGCATAGCTCTAGGTAAACCCAAAGAGTATAATGAAATGATACCAGTAGCCACTGCTAATGTAGATTTGATAGACAGTTGAATCGGCAAGAAATATTCTAAATTGTATTATTTAAAATACTTATTGTAGTTCCATTTAATGCCTCTCATGCTGCATGACTATGTAGATTTCAGCTTTTGTCAATCATACATTTTTTTTTCACCAAACAGTAATAATAATAAAAGTGATCACCGTATCGTATTATGTCTATGTTGAATCAGCACCAAGTCCGGGGTGGTTTTCGAAGAAGAGCTTGTCAAATCCAATAACAAAATGTCCGTCCCAGTTCATGTCGACGCATAATTACGAACACTGTTGTTAAGAACGTCCTCTGATAACCCAGCTGACGGTAAAGAAATTTAGGGCTATTTTCTTCTAATGGTAGCAGTGCCAGATTGATTGGCGTGAGACTTCTCGTAGATCAGTAGTACTTGTCGCTTCTGCTCGTTTTAAGGCTTTTGTCAGTGCGTGCGACTCATACGATCCATGCCCATATTGCTCATAATGTTCGATATGAAATACATACCTTCGACTTTGTTGGTTTCACGTGCATGGCGTGCACATGATTTGGCGTTTCCGCGGTCTCCATTTCGGCCATTTGAAGTGCTTTTCTCTTAGCGAATCAACCAATTATAGATAATGTGGGCTTCATTTTTTGCCCCAGCCTATATGCACATGCTAATTGCCTGTTAGAACTTGTTCGAATATTGAGTGCGTGATTTTATTAATGCGTTCGGAAGATTTTCTTCATACCGCTTTGCGTCACCATGTTAGTAAAGGTGCCAGCGCTTCCGCATGTGTGAGCTCAATTCGATTCATTGATCTGCTACCGGCAGGTTCTTCGTATTGTACACAGCTGATTTCATTGGAAAAAGTTCAGCTAAAGTATAGCCAGACATTGTCCGGTTCCATTTTTGCTATCGCTCGCAGCTACCGATTACGAAACCCTGCTTTGCGCCGTTTTATGTACCGTGGCCAAGCAGTGGGCCACAAAAGGAACTAAGCGGTGAAATAAACCCGCTGGTACTTTCCTCGTCTGTACAGGCGTTAGCTAAAGTCTTGACGAACTCTTATCGCTGTCAGGGTGTCGTGTTAAATAACTATTATGACTAAACTAATTCAATCTGCGCATCAGACAGATCATAACGATCAACTAGATTTGATTTTCCAATAGCGGAATCCAAATTTTCATTTGTTTCTAATCTCAACGGGTTTATATGGTGACATTGTAGGCGTTGATAGCCGTGAGAACGGATGCGTTTTCGCTGCGCTTCAAAGGTTTCCACATTCTCCAGAACCATATATTTTTCGATCGCCTCTTCGCTTTAACAAAACTCTTCTGGACGAAGAATATACACGTATGTACATGGCCACGATGCAAAGGAACTGCACGAGCACATACGTCCATTAGTCTTGCCTGAGATATATTCCGTACTAAGACAAATACGTAGATTCGTAAAGCTTTCTGCAATGCTTCTTGTGTCTAGTAAATGAGAAACACATTTCGAACATAGTCTGATTTCAAGCCTGTGAAACGTCTCACTTCCTAATCTTTCCGCCATGTGCAATGTTGACTATGGCAGTAAATTACTATGCAATCCAAGCTGGAATTCAGTGAACCCGGCCGAGGGTCCGGCTTCACGGTTTGATGTCAGGTTCTTGTCACAATATGATAATTAACTATATGGGATTACGCCTTATTATCTACATAGCATAACGGACAGATGCTAGGCATCCGTCAAAGTCAGTTAATTTAATAATTAATTATTTAGTAGTCCTGTTCATTGAGCTTGCCTCATTCAACCTAGTTAATAATTTTCCTGAAAGTGGTTTTTCCCACTTTCTTCATACTCATACAATTTATACGGTCGATACTATCGACAAGGACGTATCCTTTTTAACTTTGTCGCTTACTAAGACCCTAAACGCGCAGTAGTTCGAATGACTGAATCTCTGTAGAAACCGGCGGGGCTCACTGCCACGTATTTCATCAACGACAGGTGTGAATCAAGTAAACAGGGTTAAATCTTCAGTATTTTTTTTTGCATTTGGCATTTTACAGGAAGGTCTAGACGGTCCCTTTAATTAGCGTCATTTCACCGATACGCTATACAAAATACATGACAAAGTTCTTTACACGGCTGGTTTTGACGGACCAACGCGAGATTTCTATATGCGCGTCGAGATGGTGAAGGGGTCAGCAGTGCAGCCTATGTTTACTGAATTCGTTGCCGTAAAAAATGCTTCTAGTTTTACGTAACCGTTGAGCGTACGCCGCTGGAACATGTCTCAAACTCAGAGAACGGAGAGACACGAAGCAATTTCACTTAAATTGAACGAAGCACTACACAGGCAGGTAGTATGAAATGAAGATAGTAGTCGAAGTGACACACAGCGTCATTTTTATATACTGTTACTGTATCAGATATAAACTTCACGTTGTGAGGAGGCATTATTAAAAAAAAAAAAATATGGAAGCGGTCTGTGTATTTAGTGTATAAGCGTATTTTCTGATATGTACTTGTCAATCATATATATGGTTAAATAGTTTATACATATAAATGAGTTATAGCGCTTCTATTCCGTTTCGAAAGACATCCGTAACAGCTGATTCTATGGCTAAATACGAACCATTACAGGTAAATGTATAGTTCGCTACGCATCTGACTCATTTTATATGAATGCTAATTAAAAATATATATTACAGCCTACTATACCGCTTTCAAACTAAAATCTAGCTCTTACCATACTATTTCATCAGAGTTACGAAATCAGTAAATTCCTTACGTTCGTACGATAAGGGTTTTTTTTTAATAGTCGATCCTGTCTCAGATTCAGGACACAGAACGAGCAATAGCGTGGCCACGAATTGGTACTAGGTTATGATTGGCAATCGAAGGAGGGATAGGAAAGGAACCTCATTGTTTCACCTTGAATTGTAATAAAAAACCAGTAATAATAACATAAGAGTAGAAATTACGCTACTTGTTGAGAATGGAAAATCTTGTTTCAGAACAACAACAACAGCAGAAATAACAAGAGCTTATTATAATAATCTATTTATTACAGAGTGCATACAGTTCGATAGAAAATGGGCAAAATTAAAATCGCTTAGTAAATGGGGAATATGCTATTATATATGCAAGAAAACCGCCACATAAACCCGTTACGTTTTGCCCAAATGACTGATTAGCCAAAAATGGCGATGCTACAACGATCTGCTGTTTAACAAATTAACTAGGCGAGATCAGCGCACTAATGTATCGATAAGCCGCTTATGGCGGCCGCAGTGTGGGCGGGCAGGAGGGCAGAAATAACTCAAACAGGCCCAAGTAGAATAGTCAACAAAGGCAAAAGTCGGCAGGTAGGACGCCGGTGGGACCCGTAGTAATAGTGGTCCAGGAATAGAGCCGTTCTGTAGCTATGCGTCAGCAGCTAACATAAGAAAAGCGAAATTCGAAATGACAGAACGAAGCAGAAATGCACTCAAATGGTTTTATACTTTTTATAACCTAATAGACGAAGGATAGTATTAATTGGTCACGGTAGCATGCCTTGATAAGTGAAAGGTTAGGTCTGCCTCTTTCGCAAATGAGGTTACGCACGTGTAAGGCGATTTAAGGGCTTGTTCCTAGATAGCCGTAGCGAGCAGCTTGAACGACAGTTAATTGGACCACAGACGATTTCGGGTCGTTGTGACATTGCCCATTGTGTCTGGTCTTGACGCGCTTAAGGAACTCGACACGCTATCATTGCGACAAGCTCGTACTTTATATAAGCTTCAAAATACGGCCTCTTTCAAAAGGCTTTATTTTACGATAATGACCTGAGGATCCGTTCAAACTTTAACGGATTCTATTTCGCAAGATAGTTTTTGTTGACTGTTAGGGCAACGTCGCATGATAGAGTATTTAATATACAAGTGACACTTATAAACAGTTTTTTCCACGTTGCTGCCATCATAAAGTAGCTACGCATTCTTCAATGAACGACAAACCCCCGCAGCAATTAAGCCTAATGTATTGACCTGGAAGAAAATCGGACACGTTTATCGACAACGGCCGTTGCGTGGAAACGTTACTTCTTCAAATCAGTTCAAATAATCAGTGTCACGAGAATCGGATCGAGGAAAGCATCGAACTGTAATAAGGCCCAACTTTGATGCTAAAACTGGGTCTAAAAATTAGTGTACTTTTTATCTCAAAGACCACTCTATAACCATTTGCAGATCTGCGATGCGGTGAAGTCAGGTTAAAAGCTAAAAAGGTCGAATGGAGCTTGATTGACGAAAGATAAAACAAGGACACACAGTAGAATAATACCATTGCTCATCATCAGAGCTACTTGAATGTTGAAACACGAGAATCCACCTTTCAATATACAAAGCCGCCGCAAGCTGCGGAGGCAACCATAACACAAGCCATATTTCTAATCGAGAAGAAAAACAAAAATAGAATACCCGTTAGCAATGGGGCAAAGGCAGTCCGTAAAGAATGAACTGAGAAACGTTACAACTTTGTAGTGAGACTTGAGGCTGTAATAGGAATCACTTGATCCAATGTCAATGAGTTCGTCCACCCGCCCGTCGCTTGAGCAGCATGAACCATTGGTTCACAAAGAAATCTGTAGGCACACGGAGGTTTCCTCTTTCAAAAGCTACAATCTATGCGAAGCCCACCTTTATCGCTTTATTCATAACGATTTTAACCCCAGCTAAGATGAGGTGCGAAAAAATCGAGATCAGCCTTTCTTGATTGTCAGTGCCGCTTTTCGCAAGTCCGTTAGGAAATTAGGTGGTGTAGAAACGTTTTAGCAGACGGAAGGACAGGCCTAGTTTGGATTTTAAATCTGGCTGTTTTAAGCTTTTGAAATTTTCGAAAAGACGCAGATTGGACAACGTATGATAGATGCTATTGCGTTTTGGAGGACGGGCCCGTACCACGTGGACTCATTAGACACAATAGTTAGTCGGTAAAATCCTACCTAAATCGCGGATATATTCAGCCCAAAGGAAACGTTCGATTATAATTCTCAGTTGCGGTCGAGCTGAGTTTGATAAGTTGTCGAACGCTGTTAGATGTAACCGATGACATGACGTTATTTTCGGTGCACGGCAGTGTACTTTGGTGCGGAAGTTCGATGCTGCAAAAATAAAATTTCGACAAGACCAATGTTCACGCGACGGCAATTGATTCGCTTTAAAGTTTCGAGCTAAAATTAGTAAACAAAAATTGCTGGGAATGTTACCTAATTTTTCGAAATTGTTTAACCCGAACGGTACGTATCCATGATCGTAGCGGACAATTTCCTATCCAAGACGTCATTATTATTATAAGAAGATTCGCATGCGGTCTCCATGAGTGTAACCTAATAGGTGTCTAATGATATTGTATTATGTTAATTAGATGAGCATTCCTGTTGTGCGCCATCTCGATATATGCTTGTAGGCTTTTTTGCATGGGATTACGTTCAGTATATTACGACGAAAACTATTCGATTTCCCAGTAATAAGCCACATTGTTTATTGTCCTTCTAAAAAACTAGAGTTGCCACGTTCTTTGCTCTTCTTTTTTTCAAGTTAGGGACGTGTTTCACGTAAGTTGTTATTAACGTTCACACATTTTGCTTACGTAAGCCTAACGTGTACTTCATCGGGCGTGTTGTGATCACGCATGGATCCAGGGAGTCATCAATCGGACGAGAAACGGTTTTCTTCCAACCAACTGATTTAGTAGTAGCCCACATTGTTTCGTTCTATGTGGCATGATCGAGCTGTTGCCGAACCTCCAGAGTCATCGTTATATCCAGCAAAAGACCTTCTCTAAAGGTTAGCTCCTGGCTAGGCAAAAGCTAACTCATCAAAAAATATTATATCAATAAAGTTCACCCGGCTGGCATACTTCTATGCACGTGGATGCCGTTGAGTTTTTTCTCGCATGTTTTGATTCTTATAGGGAAAACCTGCGCGTTTGTATCTATATCGTACCTAATATATCGCCTGGTAGTATCTTTATTTATTATTACTTAATAATTTAATATTTATTTTGATTGAACTTCGGGATTATGCAGTGCTGCGGAATTCTCTTGGACTTTGTTAGTACTACCGCTATGGAAGCCACGAAGTGAGCACACTCGGCCTTGGAGCCACTAAGGCCCCAATCTTGCATTTATAGTTGGTCAGTTCTATCGCGTTCAAAAGATCTGTTTCGAAACTGCGAAGTGGAAACTGCTGCTCGAAACTTTAAGGCAGCCAATTGATGGACTTCTTCAGGACAAAAAAAGAGAAGGGCTGATTAGCTGCAAGGAAATCACGGCTTTGTTACTATACAACAGCATTTCGCTATCGAATAAAGCAGAAAGTTTTTAGTGAATAAATAAGGTGGGAATAACTCAATATACCTTGTCCAGCACTCCTCGCGATTTTTTGTAAATCGCAAATATTAACCTATCCTACGGGTGCATCATTTTTTAATAGGTTAATTTTCCGTACGCTTTTGACGTCGATCGCTTGTCCATGAATCCAAGTGACAGCTTTACATTCAGCCTAAACTGTTGCAAGACATTAGCGTCGTTCCATAGGATTTGTCGACTCGGCTTACATTACAGGAACAGCTTCCGCAAAATAAAAATAACAATCAAAAAGACTGGCTTGATATCTCCTGCGACAAAGTTGGTGGTGCTTGCTTACAAAACTCCATGCGTATGCCTTCGTTCATGTGTATTTTGTGAGTGCAACCTTGTAATGCCCGTAGGCTCTATGCGCCCAGCCCACCCGTAACTAACCATTACGAATTGGCCATGTCTTGCTTCAATCCCATTGTTCAAAAGCTTTGACTGACGAACTACCGCGGATAGAATGGTCTGAGTTAACACCATCGTCATCCTGCCCAAATCGAAGTGCATTAAGTTGTAAGTCGGAGAAGGTTGTCCGTGTTTGTACAAGACATCACCTCACCTAGTGTGTTGTCTGGCTGCATTAGGCAAAGGGAAGAGCTAGCGTTTGGTATTGTTGGTGTAGCCATCGAAATGGGCTGGGTCGTGAGGAGGCGTGTAGCATTACCCACAACAAAATATGATAAGATATTTGTGTGATCAAAAGCATCAAAGGCGATGTTTAGTTAACATCTATTAAACGGCGGCCAGAAGGGAGAGACTTGGGTATTGTTCTGATTTGTCCATTTACATATGTACTAGGGAAAACCGACGGGGGCGCAATAGTTATTTCTGGCTTCATCCAGTTGGTTAGGCCTGTGCTGGGCATTTCAGGATAATCATGGTCACGGGTTTGGAATAACTAGATAAAACCTTCACAATGGTCTATAACCGCGCGATGAGTAAGAAAATCCAATTGAATTGAATGACCCACAGCGACCGCGTGTTCTGATCGTGGGAATCGATAGTTTTTCGTGTAAGAAATCTTAGATTCAAACTAGTATTGGTATTGTTTAAGAAATCGGCCTGGGAACAAGCTTGTACCAATCGATCATCACTATATGTGCGGTGAAACGATAGGGTATTACGCAATTCAGTAGGGACATAAGCGTGAATATGATTCATATTTGCGTCTCAAATCACTAGCTACACTGCCGGCATTCGGGTTATATCATTAGAACTAGGACACTCAACAAAGTACCTTGTACTTCAGTAGCTAAATGTACTCTTTAGTTCTATATGATACATTTATTTAACGAGTCCAGTTCCGATAATTCGAGCCCTTTATAGCCTTTTGTAAAAAGCCCTTGATGCGTGTGGTCTTTCTAAACCTTCTTACTAGAGTAGCTGGTTTCGAGTTCGATTTCCTGTTAAGGCCGTCTACGCAGCACAAACTCATTGTCAAATACATGAACTAAGCTGGTTGGAACATAGCTCGAAAATCAGCAAGTGCAACCTCTGAGGCATGAACGTGAAAATACGTTTCAAGCACGCCAATATTCACACTTTCATCATGGCTGACAGAGACGTATAGCATGGCCAGCATTTCATCTCCTGAGCAATTGAAAAAAGTAAACTTTTTAAAACTCATCCGACGAGAACAGTTGAAGCTGTGGTTACTTCATCTAATCACGACACTTGGTCGTGTATATGCCGTTGAAAAGGCCAATACATGCTAGGCGACACCGTTTTACCGAAAGAGATCCAATGTCGGCGTCCATCTATGATTGGAAACAGTCTGTCAGAGACTAAAACTCAACATCGCCGAGTGACGAAAACAGAAATAGCCCATCGGTAAGACATATAATACCAGGTTACTACTGGCGCAGACGAAAGCCAAAGTGGGCAAAAGCCGGGGCTCAGGTGAAGGCGGGGGCAATCTTCACGCTGGTGAAGTTGATCTATTTGAGTGAGATGTGATATTTCCTCGGAGACCGGGCCGGTGACGACGAAGGCGACCTAGCTCATTTTGTCGATTCGAGATTAGATTCCCGCTCATCCCTTTCTCTGTGCCCATCAGGTTCCTTATGTCTGCTGCTGCAGCCCTGTCGGAAGAGGACTTTTTCTCCGGGCCCTAGCAGGAGATAAACGCTGCGCCTACAATGAGCCTACAAAAGACCACGACAAAAAGACATCGGGACTCAAATTGCTACGAAATGAACGAAATGCGATAGATTGATAGATATTGTATTGTTTTATTATAGGATACAGCGAATGCGAGAGGATAGCAACAATCAAAAGACAATTGGGATTCCACCAGAAGTTAGCGTCAGAGTTAGCAGGTGAAGAAGTAACGGCAACGAATACAGGAAATGCAGCATGTGAACGGCGTGTGGTTGAACTAGCTACACTGGAACGAGCATTGACAAATTGCCCATCAATGAAGAAATCCAGCTTTTGTTGAATGGAAAGACACGAATATCATAATGATTTGACAATATAGAAAAATACGTTATACATATATGTGTCAAAGGGTAAAAGATATGTGTGCATTCAATGGATGTCATGTAGAACCCACAATCACTGATGGGCCTGTGGATTTTTTTATATATATCATGTCTCTTGTCGTATTGACATGCTTGTAAAAGATTCTATTTAGATTTAGAGTGACTGTTTAGATTTTGACGTTATGCACCTATAATTATGACCGTATTTTACGTTTTAGATCTCCTAGGTACGATGTATAATTCACTTTATTACAAGCGTCAATAGAAATTTAATTTCATCTTTATAAGTGCTTTCTACTTAACTGTTTGTGTTAGGGGCATCGATTTCATCTCTTCAATCGAACAGTACCGTTAGATGCATAGTTGATAAGCCAAACTCTCAACATCCTTGATGTCACAGTTAACCCATTTATATTTGAGCTCCCATAGACACTTCAATAGGTTAGAAGTAAGAGAAGTTCAAAGTCATACATTTAACTGTCACCAATCTGGATCAATAATGAACAGACCACACTTCGCCGCCGCTTCACCCCGCCCACTAAACCAAACGCATTCAGGAAATCCACTTAAGTCCCTCACTTTTGTACGCACGAGTGCTGTGCAAATTGGAGAAAGAATCTTGGCTAGTAATGTTTTAAATATTTCAAAATACAGAAAAAAAAACATCAGCTGACTTTCCTTCACTGCTCATTTATTACCACTTTCGTTGACACGCTTCGCAACTGTCGTGGCTAAAAATACGGAGGGACAATGACGACAAAACGATACCGGGCGTTTTCCGGGTTGCAGATCAGTATCACTATGCCATTACTGGTTGGGGGTTGTCTGCGGTGCTGAACTGCTAAAAGTGGGTTTCAGATGTAAATCGCGTTAAAACGCACCCTGTCTTCGCTTTGATTTGAGCCGAGCGTGCGCCGCCTTGCTTCCGCGGGACTCCTCGACCATTATAACCTAACCCTTTCCATCGAAACAGGTAGGGTTGCTACTCCGCTTGGCAAAAAGTTAATCTTCTTCGGTAAAGTTCCACGCGGTATAGATTTACATTTATTTCGCACACGCACTCCTGCTTATTGCCTCTATCGTTTGCTCTTTGCCAGAGGATGCTCGCGTACCTTAACGACAGGCTACAACAGCGTAGAAGGAGCTAGGCTGAACACTGACGGCAGCGTGGAGGGCTCGTATAGTGAATCAATTAGAGGTTTAGCATCCTCGGTGGTTGAGTCGTTTAGAGCGGTATGCTCAAAAGTAACACCGGTACAGTTCGTAAAAACGTAAATATTCAGTAGAACCAACCAGCAAGCTGTCGAGATACTTGTTGTCGTTTCATAGTAATAGCTATAGCACTTCGTTAATGTTACCGGTCGACCCTTGCATGCGATTCGTCTACGAAGTTGTGGAGCATCCCGTCAACGCTCCTGTTTGCTAACGGAGAGAAACGGGTTTTTATCCTGTAGTTGAGAAGCATGTGCTCTTTAGATCTTATTTGATCGGAAGTAGAAATGCCGCCAGGTTCGACAGGTCGGTTTGTCGATCTCAGGCTGTGAACAAGATACGCAGGGATACGGAAAGCGAAAGCGAGGTATTTCAATGAGCGTTCGTGAGAACTGTCGCTGTCAACTATATACAAAAAAGGTGAGAGATGAGTGTTTTCATTGCTGATTTTCTTTGCCACTTCTGCTGTGTTTCTGCTCTTTAGCTCCTCTATATTCAGCGTTTTTGCCCCATTCTGTCATTGTTGCCCTTCACATGGATTCGTAACCAGGCTTAGTCGACAAGCCGCAGTGAAGCCCGCAAAGCACAGCTACGAAATTTCCCGGTACTAGCTGTTGCTGGGAGAGGGCGGGAAAAGAGGATCCAAATAATCGACTACCATGGTCGCGGTTGCGGCCCTTGCAACAAGCAGCTAACAAGTATAAAAGTGCAGAAAGCCATGTGAAGATCCATCTGTATGATGGTAACTACTTAATTGATGAGTTGCTTTAGCGAGTATGTTACACGGCAAAAGGGTTTCGGTATGATGATGATACCCGTTTTTTCTTTTGTGCTTGCCCTTAGCAAGTCTTGGTGACGTTGCTCCCTAGTTTTACATCCTATTGCCAACAATTTATGGGTCGAAATTGGAAGGAGCATTGCTGAAACTTGCATGGATGGCCTAGAATTGAGAAAAATATAATGAAACTGTTTTTTTAGAAGGAAGAGATAATGCAAAAGCTTTCGCTTTTCGGCTAATCCTTGAACTTGACTGCCTTACGGTTTTCAGCTTTGGGATCACTTGGACATCATCACAAAAGATGTTAGCTATATGCGTCTAGCTTCGTAGCCACGCGACCTTTACATACGTCTCTCCGAGTAAATCATTTTTAGGGTGCGCATGTCGGATCCATGCACTCAAGCTGGTCCGCACTGTAGTTAGTAGAATGAGCGAAACACAAGATCAACTTGGTCGTCAGTCTTTATTAATAGTGACTAATATTATGCTGTCTACACTTTTACAAAGAATACAAAATAGTGCCATTGTTGGAAGATCTCAGGGAAGTTTAGTTTAGCTTTAGACTAAACTTCCGGGCAAAAATGCTTTTATTAAAAAAAAAAACAAATTGATATTAGTCGAAGGCATATGCTTGTAATGAGATAAATGTCATGCAAATGCCCCTTTTGTTTTCATATTACATATGCTTTTGAGCCGCAAATTTCCCTGGAAAGGTAACGAAATGTCTACAATGAACGAAACGTAAAAAGGAATACATTTATTACTAAATTAAGTACAACAGCAAAAATCCACATCTTTATGGCCTTGGACCTCTTTATTTGTTTGGAAATGGACAAGCCGACATGGTACGGGCAAAACCTTTTTTCGAAGTTTGCGGTAAACGCCTTTTCGAAATTAATTTTTCAGCCCCATCCCAAATGATGACTACAAATATTATAAACTATTGTTTTGTTTGGCGCCTGGTCCTCAGTAGATAGGGCACTCTGTTTGAGCCCCGTTTTTAACGAAAAAATCTTTGTACTGCATCGTTCGCGACGAGATAACGCAACGATTGTATCGTAACGAGAAAATGATGTTTTGAGAAGCGCTAGGCACTTACTGTTTTTACCATTATTTGTTAACAGACGTTCTATTTTCATTAACTGTAATTAGAAATGAGCTATTTTACGTTATGCTCACTTTTCCGCATTCATCTATAGCAGCTGGTTTGCAATTTTGTACAGGGACGAACTTGTCATAGAATAACTTGTTTTCCATCTCTGGGAAACCGAAAGCACAGGGACACACAAGTCTAAATTCTAACCTACAGACCCAGAACTAGTCACTATGAGGCTATCACCACACGTGCTCATCTCTGCTTCGGACTACACAAAAGTAAAGGGCCATTGCAAATACAGACGGGGATTCTAACAACCCTACGAGTAGCGGCAAAATTTGTTTAAATCGAGTGTTTTTTTGTGGACTTGAGCTGTGCGTAGCAAAATCCGCCGACGTGGGGCAGCCCCGCCTCTTCGGGTCGATCCCTTGGCTCCACCTACAACGGGACGTTGTGAGAGAAGCTAAAGAGTTTTCTTGATGGGTTGAATATGGGCCATTTCGTTAATTATTTTCTCTTTAAGTCGCAAATACAGGAGAGTTAGAACATGAAATGCAACGTTGGTTGGTGTGTTTCGAATTCCGTCGTCGACAATTAATAAAGATAATATTATTTCCTCAAACACATTTTTTTTAATGTGTTTGAGGTACTCTTCTTTATTTCTGTTACACATTTGTCTCAGCTTTCTCGATTTTTTTTTTGCATAATGGCTTCTCGGAGTATAATAAAATGTAGTTGCCCAGAAATCGTTTTTTAAGGTATGGGAAGTTCAGTAGTCATACGGACTTCAACTGAGAGAATAAGTGAATTGTAGTCAACTTCAGTCTTTTTTTTTACTCAATCTAGAAAGTAAATAAGATATGTCGATAAGGTCTGGCGTTATCACCAAGCAACCAGACTGCACGCTTTTGAATTCCGTGACCACGGATCATGAGTCTCTCGAGGAATTCGAAATAACGGGCTGCGTTGATTTTTTTTATTTTTGGCGAATACCTCGTTTCGTAGCAGATGCCCGCGATGTTCATTACAAGAATTACCATCACCTTATACCCGAAGTTACTCTCTATTGTTAAACTCGATTTCTTGCTAGACTGCCATTTTATAAGCTGGTTCCTTACCGATCAGCAGTAGAGAGTAAGCCACGTTTCGTCCATGACCACCGTATGTGAAAGCGGCTTTTTTGCTGATTAAACTTCCGCCAATTGCGTCTGAAATGAATCACATGCTTCTTCAATTGGCCTGGAGTTAATTCACAGGGGAATTACTTTTTTACTCAGTGTGCGCATTTTCATTATTTGCGTTACAATTCTATAACACGATGCATATAAAATACCAGTATTGGCTGACAGAGTCCTTAGACTCCAAACCCAGCCTTCGTGAAAATTCTGTTCGGTTACGGATATGTGTTCGTGTCCTTTGGGTCCCGACATCTAGTTCTCCTTGCCGGTCCTTAACACTGAATTTTCTATTCTTAAAACGTTTGTACCAGTCACGTACTGTGCTTAACTTAAGGCCTTTTTGTCTAATGGATTCATCAATCTTTCATAAATTTCTACACAGAATACAAGGAATGAGAAACAAGAGCTTGACTAGTGAGCGTTGATATTCGAGACTAAGAGATTTTGCCTTTTTTACTGATTTGTCATGGAGTAAACTCTACCGGTTTTCATTTACAAGTTTTTAGGATATGGTGTATTTACTTCTAAATTTCGCTTGCTAACGTAATTCAAACATTATTCAATTTCAGAGTCCGTCGGGCTCGTTCGTAACAGGCTTAGCCTATCTAAGAAGTGCTGTATTTGAACGATCATTAAGTGTATGAGTCCTGTTTTAGGTAGAAGCGATGACTTTTACGTACGGAGAAAGACTTGTGGACGATTTTTCTAGACTAAACAAGCACATCGAAGTAATATTAGCGCAGTCCCGACTCTTGGAGGCGAAAGGATAACCTGCATCGTATCTTTTTTTTGCTTTCATTTTAAGCGTCGTTATATGTCAGTGTATTTAATCTTATATCAAAAAAAAGTCGTTTATTGGAAAAAAAATAGCTAGACATTTAGATTCGTCTATCTTTTTTTGGATAGAAGTGATGCGAAAGAAAACTATTGGTATTGTCAAATAAGCAATTATTGGTCTATCAGTTTAGATTAGCAGCAGCTTTTTAACTTCGCACCTGAGCGTTATGAAATAGGGTGGGGAAAGCTTACGATAGGATTACGCAAACTGTATGACAATTCAGATTGGTTTCTAGGTGCATGATATTGATTCTTAAGGATTAGTTATGGTTTAGTAAACAGTGGTAATATGCCATTCTAGGTTTTCTCAGAGTAAATAAAATTCCAAAAAAAACTCCAACATTATTCGCAAAAATATTGTCCCGAGCCCAAAAACTTATTACTTTTAAACTTAAAATTACAGAATTTTGGTATGTATTAGATGTACTCCCCTTTATTTTTTATACATTAAAGCCAGCGTTCTCAAGGTTTCTAATAGGTTGTATATGGCGACGTGTTAGTACAAATTGACCCTGCGATACGCTGTGACACTCATTGCCCTCCTCAAAACAATCATTGGATTCAAATTTGGAGATCACAACTGTGAAGCTATCACTGGATTCTTTTTTGCTCAATTTAGGTCGTCATTAAAGTGATGCAATAAATCGTGTTTTTGCTCAATTAGGTACTCTGTGTGCACCAGACATCCATAAGGATTTCCTCATTTATAAAGCATCATTGACCCTCTTTTCTTCAATACGCCAATATCGCGTTATATAAATTCCCTGATGTCCGTAACAACCGTCAACATTAGCTTACGCCCGAATTTATTAGGCATAATGACCGAAATCGCTTCTCTCATATACGACGCCTTTCGTATGTTTAGTCATTTTTTGGCGTACCACGAGTTTTTCCCGGCAATTATTGCGCGAATGTTTCTCACCAAACGTGTTATTTCTCGTCCTTAACCCAGTTCATGAAAAACCCATCTTAAATTTTTTTATTCTCAATATTCTCGTTATACTTCCATTACACATGTTGCGGAACATAATACTGAATCGACAGAGAGTATACCGTTTATATACTCTTTTGTTCACTAGCTTCCGTAAGCACGGAAATTAGTTTTTCCATTTGCGATCCTGAGAGGTAGCCGTCTCCTCTGTTGTCTTTGCTTTCATGCTTGAAATAACTACACCAGTGGCGCTTCTAGCGCTAGTACTTCGCTAGAAGCTTTCTTTCATACTGCTTTCACCTGTCTTCGATGGATTCCACCATTACCCTTACCATAAAGGAACACTAACTCAAATATCGGCCGCTGACTTCTAACAATAAAAAATATCTTTGCCTTTTAACTCGTTATTTTTAGTCAGCCAGCTTATTGTAATGGTCAACCAAAAACGTAGTGCAAATTTCTACAAGATTTCGTCTGCTGATGGCGCGTAGATTCAAAGTCATTAAATTTTTCGACCTGCTAAATAGCGTCGGACAAGGCTATAATTTTTCTTCCCATATTGCTGTTTGAGGTGCAGCAGGTATCACCGATCGTTTCGTTTGATAGCTGGAAATCATATAATGATAGTCCAATGTAAAAGTATTTTCAAGCGACTGTTGTGCACGAAAGTGTGGGGATGCAAAGAAAAATATGGTGGACAAATACTTAAACAATAGAACTAGCGAACACGCTAAATGGCAGAAAAGCATGACGAAGCACTGGAAATGGAAAATGGTTATAGGGTTATGAACGTTTTGTGATGACGAACAGAATTGGGGTTGTTGTGAATATCACTACGTTTCTATTCGGAACATTTCGGAGCTACAGATCTAGTCGGACAGCAATTTTTATATAAATGAAATATTAAATATAAAGTGTAGATTTAGCATGTTACGGCTAGGCGAAGTATGCGGACAAAGAAATGTATTAGATATATATACAACATTCGGCAAGGGAACTTGTTTTGTACTTTGATAGAGTTTTTGATTATCTTGTCAGTGAACTGTTTCTAAAAACATTAAGATTTTAATACCAAACAGAAACAGGTGTTTCGAAATAAATTTAGAGATTTCTTTGACCGTCAGGCAAAGCCTGTACTTGAAGCGTTGCACCGAATAGGCGACAATTGAAAAACTGCTTGCGACGCATTGCCGAAGTGGTCACAACGCTCAGAAATTCAACAATACAAAGACTTTCGTTCCATCTTCTTTTTTATTTTACAACGGCTAGCGCGTTTCGGCAATCCTATATACATGCATCTAACAATGGCAAGAAGAAGAACTATCGAAAATTTTACCATAAACCATTTTCCGTACATCTTAATGATTTCAATAATTCCTAATTCTAAGAGGCCATAATCATAATGGTACCCGCAGCAGAGGTGCGAGCTAACGCCAATACATAATGTGAATCTATTTTCCCTTAATCTTTTTTCCGTTTTATATAAAACACTAATAAAACAGGTATTCTTAGCAAGTCCTTTAATATAGGTGAATAAAAATAAAACAAGTGAATCTACTGAATGAAAGCCTTCTACGTGAGATACATCGCACTCAAGTGACGTGCCGGTCAATTACAATACTCCTTTCTTAGGATCGATGAAAAATAACATAGTCTGCGGCATATACGTTTACATAATAACAGTTAGTATCGCAAAAAAATTATTCTAGTTATTGGCTTAGTGTACTTTAAATCTCCATTATTTTTTACAAAAATATTAGTTTGTATATAAAATCTATTTCATCTCAGATTTATCTTTCACTTGATAAGCAACACATAGGAAACGTAATAATCAGTCTTCTTTTACTATTGCCAAGTCATCAACATTCAACTAACCTGTTTGCGCTTTGTCATCGAGTATCTAGTAGCTGTACCGAAGCAGTTAGGGCGGATTAGCGGTTTGCAGCGGGACCCAGATCCCGGGTTTGCTAGCGGGAGTAAGGGGCGATCGTACTGGGTGCTCGTGAGACCGACGAGGTGGCGCTACTATCGCTAACCCGGTAGTCCAGTGATGGCGAATAGTACGACCGCTCGAAGTCCTTACGCAAAAGGCTCCGCCCCTTACGGGCCGGCGAGTCCCGCCTCGAAGGCGTTTTCCCGCAAAGCTAGAGTATTGCCCGTGAGCGACAGGTGATTAGATAACCCACGGCCACCGCCAGAACAGGAAGGGGTCTTCGTGTTTATCTATCAACTATCCATAGGATCCAACACTGACGACTGCCGGACATCAACACGCTAAACGAGAGCCAACCGGGAGATCAACAGGCCTTATCAGCACAGGAACCCTATCATTATCAAAAAAACACTTTTACCTATACTCGGTTATGCAGCTCTCCACCCATTCGGACTTACTAAGTGAAAATTCGGTGTATTTCTCCTGCGTGTACCAACACTGGTAATTATTCCTTTTATGAAATACTGTTACGGGGCGAAACGCAATTCAGGACGACAGCGCCTCAAACAGGACAACAGCTGCCGTTACTGGGAGCCGCATCATTCAACTGCGCTGAAGGGTACCATCCGAAGGCTTCGCTGATTAAACAGTAATTGTGCCTGGTATAACGTCGGGCCGACGCTGGTGATAAGCCTTTTATGTAAGAAAAACAAAGGAAATCTAGTCACGATCGACATAGCGTAAGAAAAAGGTCGGAAGAATATGCAAGTCGCCGCACAAAGACTTTCTGACCCGCAGAATTCGATTTTCGGATAGATCAACCAGACTGGATTCATTCAAGCATGTAGTAGGTCATCCTTGTTAGTTCGGCTTTCTCAACAAAGCTGGTCAGTGAGCGCTGCTGTAGACCAGTCATCACAATAGCTGTAGCTGAAGAAAACGCTCCTCTTTGAAAGTTCTTTACCCCACGTATCGACGTAAATCAATCTTCAACAGTGTCCAAGAACAAATTAAAAACCAGTCTCTTTCCTGTTTATCTGTCAAGCACAGTCGTGGCCTAATACCTGCTATTCTGTATGCAACAGGTCAATAGATATAACTGTAAAAAGTGCGTCCAGAAACTGTGTCAACTGCCTGTTTACTTTAGATTCGGATAAGAGACTTCAGATCCCTCCGTATCCGACACGAGCAGAGATAACGTTAAGCTCCTTGAGGAGGCCTGTACTTTCTCTATTGTAGTTACCCTGGACCGCAAGATATACCGACGTTACCGAAGATTATACAGACATTTGTGGTTTTCCTTAAAAAGGACTTTCGAATATTCATAGGAGGGTTCCTCCAGGATAAACGCCACCATACGATTTCTGAGTACCTCCAAACTATCAGTGATTGTGGAGCCTTCGCAGATTTCAAGCTGCCCTCCGCACGGCGTGTACGACTATTATGGGTTAGTCGGCGTAGTTTCGGGGACACCTGTTTTGCAGGGAGGACCCCCCCCACCTAGGCTCAGAAGCGCAAAGCGTCAGCGTCGCCCTCACCGATCCGTTGGCTAACCCTGGGCAAATTGCTTCGCAACAGGCAACTGGCGCTAGACAATCGATGAATTGCAGCCCCGCTCAATCTTCGGGGCTGACGAGGTATGTAATTGCTTCAGCTGTAGCAGTTCTTTTTTGTCTACTTCGCAACGTTGCCAACGGTGATAGTGAGGTCGATTCCCATTTCAAATACTGCTAGCCAATGATTGCTGTTAGAAAGGCCAATATCATTTCACTGTTACCACTAATCGCGAGTAGAAGACTGAGAAAGTAAACTATTCGAAGATAAAACAGGGTCCAGTAATTTACCGTCAACTGATTAAACTCTGTCAGCTAACGTATGAAGAGAATTTTTTTTATCATATACTTCGAGTCATGACGCAAGTTACCCTATAACGGTCGAAGTTGTTAGAAAGTTCATTGTCCAATTTAAACAGTGATTTATTTAGCCTTCGGTACGCGCAGCAAGTTATAACTAAAGCAAATGAAACAAAACAATTAGTACATTGATATAAGCCGACATCTTGAACTCAATCTAAAGAAGAAAAATAAGTGCATCACGTATCCATAATTTTATGCGACCAAACGTTGATTTAGTAACCATTAGTAAGTTATGCTAATAACTGTAATACGGTTATTATGTCGGCAGGTGAAAGTTTTTATTTAGTTTTTTTTTTATTTAGTATTTAGGGGAAAAATTGAGTTAGTCGTAGACACAATACGATGACTACGGTCCTGTTGTAAGTTCCACTAATATGTAGCTATAACAGGATATTTTGTATAATCTATGAATTGTAGATAACAAATCGAATGGGCATTTGAGCTAGGCAACGTGTTAGAACGTTGAAAGACAACCGACAATGTTTGTGCGGGAAGTGCCCAGAAGCCTGTGCATGAAACATTTCATTTTACAGATTCTGTTGTACAGTTTTGTCCATACAGAAGCGAATTCTATATTTTAGAAAATATATATTGGGTTGCCAATGAAGCATAAATTGTCTCAAATACAAAAACTCGAGCGATAATCGTTTGGATCTTGCCACAGATTGTGGAGCTCCTTTTTCTTCATTTGCGTATTATTGATAAACTTTTTGTGACCAGTTATCGGTCGCTTTGGCAATGGCTCGCTTTAACAATTTCGTTGCGTTTCGGCAGATTCATAGATGCATTAAGATCGATTTAATTTTTTTGCGTCAATTCCTATGACGTCCAAACATCGGGCAGGCGCGTGTTACACTCTGGGAAATATGTGACCTTAAAGCCATCTGCTAGACAAGCGGTCAATGATTCTTCAACAATCCAACATGTATGTGCATATATACATAGTTCTTGGCATCAAGCTGATGGCATTATCTTCGCAAGAGCATGATTAGCTAGATATATGATAATTTTTTAAAGTTTATACTTCTTTACATCGCAACAATGGCGACGAAGTTTCTACTTTGAAAACAGTACACCTCTACAAGGGCTAAGGTTGGCATACGTTTTTATTTTTCACGGTCGATTTCATTTCAGAATATATTAGTCCTAAATACTTATCTGCAACATTCTTTAACACGTTTTTCCGCTGTCTACTTTATTTAGAGATTTGTAGGTACACAGAACTTGCTCTTTTGCCAATTAACGGAGGCGCGACATAGATGGCTGCGAAACACACTTGGTATATTGGCGACGGGCAATGCTAGTATTAATTACACTAGCGTAAATTTTTGGATATGCTTGGATTCAGACTACTGTTACATTACTTTTGTCACTGTCGCTAGGGTGGTGAATCAAGAAACATTTAATTTGCAAATGTTGAACTAACTTCAAAATCTCAAAAGTAATCAGAAGCACAAAGAGTATAAAGAGAGCCACAAGTACGCGTACAACCGTGACGGAGAGATATAGATCCGCTTCATCTATCCCAGAACAGATTATGAAGTTCTTCATCGTGGGCGTTTAAATCATCTTACTTTTACAGGTCCTTTCAGTTCAAGTCCACCTCGTTAGTCTCTCTGTTTATAGCCCAGATTCTAGCGATACATCATCTATCATTCTGCATGTTTATTAGATGTCATAGATCATGTGAATCCAATGAGTCCAACAAGAAATTAGTATCCTGTCTCTTGTACAACATAATCCATTTCGTTTTTTATCAACTTTAGTCTTCTTCCTGCGTCTGCACAGCATATATATATATATATAGAACACATGTGTGTTAAACGACTCCTTTAAACTCTCAAGGAACGCCTGCTTCGTCCTGTACATGTCATACACACGTATAAGGTGCTCGAAGAGCAATTGCTAGCCTTTTTGCGATAAGGCCTCGTTGTCTCGATCAGCCTTTTGCCCGGCATTTATTAATTTCCCTTGTTCGACGACTAGAATCGGGCTCTTTGCTGCTAGAATATTACGTAGAAAAACAGATACGTTCTGCTTTCCAAAACACTGCAATACAATACGAAAGCCCTCGTCTGTTGTTAGCTAAGAGGGAGGAGCCGTTATTATATGTGGTAAAATATGAAACATATTGTTAGCAGTGTTTCGACCAAACGTATCGCTATGTAGCTACGACATGACAAAAGAACATGTAATTTTTTTTATATTTGAACTGGTTTTCTTTGCTGAAATAACCCCAACGGCGTATTCAAGGGACCGTATTAATTGCACGGATATTTCTCAATAACGACTAAACGTGATAAAGAGTATAGCACTACGAATTGGGAAACATAATCAACGCTTGTTAACATAACAAACGCAATCTGTATAATCAATGCTGGCCGTATGCGTGATAACGATATCGAAGTAGGTAACGTGTTTTCCTGCTAACTGTGGACATCAAATCTGGGCGTAGCTTGGTTCGGGCTGGCAGGACCCAATCGGCTCCAGTAGTGCCTAACAGCTAACGTGCACGATATTGGGTACGAAAAACATCTAATATTAGCAGCATGCATGTTTCAGTCGGAGCGGTACAGGTTTGTATGACGACATGAGCAGTGGCTCTTCTAGACAGAATACGCCAACACCATCTGCATCAACGTCGACTTCAGGCGCAGCTGGGGGTCATGGATCCCTCGTCATCATCGGGTCAGCGGCCAACAATACTCACGGAGGGACTCCTCTTTCGTCTCACTATCAAAACTCGCAGACAGCTGGAGGCGGATTTCGGAGGATCATCGAACATCCGATTCATACCTCTGAACCAAGTAAAGCATCTTCATTCATTGATACGAATAACATCATCTTGTTTTATTGCTACAGGTAACCACTATCATGTAGGATGGAGCAAAAGCCTCTCGATAAATCATCTAACAGATACATATAATGTATACATACAATATAAATGTATACTAAGTGTGTGCGTGTGTGTGTATATACTGTGTACACGGAAAATGAGTGATCAAATAACTTTTTCTAACTGTCAGAAGACTTGCCGACCATGTATATGAGCTCTATACATTTTAGCTTGCTTGCTAATTATTTGAGGGATAAGTGAAGAATGTTCAAGGAGTTACTCTGTTACGGTGGAAGGTTTTGCGTTTCGGATGGATGTTTCCATTTTGCTGTTTCATTTGAAAATATCTTCTCAAGGTGATTCAGGCGACGAGGAGCGCCGGCGTGGCAGCGCCGTCACATGGACTCCTGTGAAAAGTGTTATCACTTCGAGACTTGGTAGGTTTTTCCTTAGATTTAATAATCATTTCAAGTGAAACTTGGGTAACATCTGTTACGTTCTGTCATGGCACTAAAATCAGATGATGCAATCAGTTTTAATTGCTCTTCGGCAGGTGACGATTTGCCTAAAATCATTAACTACGATTGTCCTGTTCAATCTAACTGTCAACTGTTTGAGCTCCGAGCAGATGCCGTGATGTAAATACATGAAACTAACACCCAACTGTACAGTAGCGTGTTTTTTTCTCATAGTGTAATATTCCATAGGGAGTTAATGACAGCGATGATCATAAAATCATCATTTAAATTGTACAAGATTGCTTTGAGATCAGTAAATGCAGTTAAAGTATTTTCAGCTTCATATACATGCTGGCATAAATTCGAAACGCGAACTCACCTTTCGACCCAGCGTCAGCGAAATAACATAGGGATTAGGTGTTTCATAATAAGAAATGAAAGCGACGTTCGGTTGCTGAGTCGCCTGTAGGCAGCCGTTAGCCGGTTACGCAACGAAATGTGTCGATGTTCCCTGAAACTTTTCAGCAGCTGAAGGTGACTCTGCGTTCGATGTGAGCATGAAGGATCTTCCTCAAAGAACGTCGATCGCTAATCGTGTCTAGCTTGAACTAGCCTTATTTTAGGTTGGCATTGACTCAGTTGGTCGTCATCTGAAGTCTTTTGCCAACGTAGTTCCCTGCACTTGACATGACAAGACAGGGCAACATTCGTGCCCAGGGTTTCAACATATTATTTATTATGAAACACTCAGCACCTTGTCAATTAATATATATATATATATATATATATATATATA
This sequence comes from Varroa destructor, assembly GCF_002443255.2. Classification (NCBI taxonomy): domain Eukaryota; kingdom Metazoa; phylum Arthropoda; class Arachnida; order Mesostigmata; family Varroidae; genus Varroa; species Varroa destructor. The sequence continues at coordinate 1,260,401 of NW_019211457.1, read as the reverse complement.
TATATATATATATATATATATATATATACTTTAATAATGGCGCGCTGCAAACCAGCACAAATGCTATTTATTGGAGCAACATCTCGCCCTTTTATAGCAGTAGCGTTTACTGATACGGGTCGTAGCTGGTAGTAGAGTTTCCTGTAACAACGTCGTACAATTGACCTCATTATTGCTGAGCAGTCGTTGTAGCTTTACCACGTCTGCTCAAGGCATAACTCTTCCATGGCTATTAGGACCATGTTCGCTACTGGACATCTGCACGCACTTTGTCATTCCTTACAACCGTGGAGTTAAGAAATCGTAGTTGCGGCGACGATTTCCTCCACACTCAAAACCCCAGTTTACTAGATTTTGCATCAGTTTCAATGCAACCGATTTTCTTGCAGGTATTTTTATATTTCGTGGAATTTATTCTAAATAATTGATTTCTATGAGACTCCTTGTTGCCGCAAAACCCCTCAGCTAGTTTTTAGTATGAGAGATCCTAGCGCACAGTACATACTGATAATAGGTACTAACAATGAAACAATTTCTGACATCATACAGTTATCGATGCATAAAAAAAGGAAGCTCATATTAATAAATATCTTTTTCCCTTTACCTGTGTCCACATAGATGTATTTTTAATGCAAGCAAATCTAGATTTTTCCCTTTGCCGCCGTCTTTGGTCGTAGTCTTGTAGATGGGCCGTTTTTCATAGCTAGCATCGTACAAAAATTCACATGATCTTCTTGCAAAATGTGTTACTCAAATGCGAGACCATCGGAGAAATTCTAAAATTTTAGTATCATTATATATTTTAAGAGAAGGTCAGCTACTCGACATGACCTTGCACCGCCATTCATCTTGACGTCCGGTAGGAATCCTTGCGACCCTCAGTTGCTGGGAACTTCAATTAAAGCAGCACATAGGTAGTGTTAATTCGAATCTGAGCGTAGACACACATTATAGTTTTTTGCTTAAAGTTCAAACGACAATAAAAAAGAACGCTGTCGAATTTAAGCATAATTCGTTTTCTTCTTGATTCTCTAAGGCTACCCTATCGAATCTCCTACCCGTTCCTTGACGGCCGTTCAATCGTAGTGCTAAACAGTGGTTTGACAATATGTTATAAAAACCAGTTTACAAATAAAAAAACGCTCAGGGACGAAAACATTTTGTGCTAGGACAGTTTAATGGTATAGATCAAAGCGGGCTTAATGTAACGATAGCACTTATTTTGTTTGTATGCTTACCAATCGCACAGTAGCAGAACGGTCGCGGACAACCGCCATCTCCGCAGTGTCGAGTGCTGGTGACGAATTGAATTTGCCGCTCTCGTCGTCAGACAAACGGGATACGACCAGCAGCAGCAGCGTAAGTAACGAGTTCCCCAGCCCAATTAGCTATATGGCAATCCTTCACCAACATACAGCCTGCAGTGGGTCTGGAGGTGGCAGTGAGCACCATAACAATCAGGGAACGGCCATGCCTCATAACGAAGCTATTCACCTACCCCAGCAGCACCATGCCAATGCTATCAGTGCTGCAAGTCACAACGGTAAGACGCTCATTCGGATATTCTAATAAAAAGTAGATACACGCATGTCGTTATAATCTAGTAATTTCAATTGTATGGCCTCCGTTCCGTCATGTAGGGCCAATGCGTTTGTCTAATTAACGTAAACACATATGAAGTGGCGTAAGTTCAAAATTTGGCATGATAAACATACGCTTTGTGATGAAACAACACTTGTGACGCAATGTTTAAGTCAGGTCTTCCCGCACGTCAAAGTAGCACATTTTTTAGGTTTGATCATACGACGTTTATTAAACTCGGTGTCCTTTCCTCTTGGTAAATATATTCTATATACAAAAATGCACAGTCTACCTAAAGATTGCTAAACGAAGTGGATTTATTTGAATGTGACCTAATTTATACGCATATGACATACTCAATAAATTACTTACTTCACACATATCGAAGTATCGTGAGCAATGAGGCATAAGCTAGCAGCAGGTTTTGACGATTTCGGTCAGAAGACTTCAACATATTCTTTCATATAGACATGTCGAGCTCAACCTAGATTTCTATCTCGTTTGCTGATGTTGCGCATGTCGCAGGCCATTTGACCTGGGAACGCAACCTAAGTGATATCAAGCTGGAGTACATGGACCTAGACGATTTCCTCCAGGAAGGTGGAAGCCGATGTATTCGACAGCCACAGCTAGCAGGAGGGGCACATTTACAACAACAGCGCCAACAGCAACAGCTCGTAGCGTATGGACAGCAGCGGCAAAGCAATGACGATCTAGGGGGCACGGCATCGCACCGATCGTCACTGCAGCGAGCACGCTGTGAGCAGAATATGTACTCAGGTCGGGTCCTAATTCACAGTCGATTTACAAAAATAAAATTTGTTTGATTTCAACAAACTTTCTGTTTTGGCATGCGCCGCTCATAAGGGAGATTCGATTATCCAAAGACAGTACTTGAATAAGAAACAAAACGAATCTGTTAATATTGTTAGCAAAAGGGTATATATATGAACATGGCTTTAAGGGGCCTTTTCTCAGCATTGATGAGCAGTTTGAACAGCGGATAGTCATTGACAGGGGTTATATTTTCTAACACTAAACGATATTTTTCAGGATACAGTAACATTCAGTCACTAGCGGAACAATTTGTCAAAGAAGTAAAACCAGCTCCGGAAGGTGCCGCATCTCTTGTGAACGTTGAGTGTACTTTTACTCGAAACGATCTGGCTCTCGCTACGATACCCGGTAACCTTAGTTCCAATGTACCTACTTTTGTAGTTTACTGGATAATTTTACGCCAACTTAAGTGCACCTTTACATTAATCACAAATTGCTATTGTTGATCGAGAAGAATTGATTGATTGAGATCGTTCAGTGAAACTGCGCAGCAAGGGTCACAAACCACAAGCTAGTTCTGGTTCGAATCCGTAGGGACATATTAAAGCCGATATTATTATTGAACTTGTGGGTTGTTAACAAAGATAGTTAGTAAGAATCCAATAAAAGCTCACAATAATCATCGTGGGTCGCCGGCTTGACTTAATCAATTATGACCATGAATTGACTTTGCCTTTACACAAGCAGCAAATATAGCACATATCATAATATATTCTTGATATCTACGATATTATATTAATAAGAATGTGAGCGATATTTATGCGATAAGCGCATCTAATCACAACACGATTACATTAGTTTGTCAATGCTGGCATGTCGCGCTGCATTTTGGTTTTTCTAGATTTATCTATATCTTCCAAAGTCTGTTTACGCCACAAAAAAAAAAACAAAAATATACCCCAACAAGGTACCAACGTTAATCGGTCTTATATAAAGGTCTACCATAGAGACCCTTTCCATGGACGCAAAGAGTGATAAAATCAAATACATTGGGAAAAATCGCTCTCTTTTTTTGTAAAAAAGAGCAGCTCCAGGCACACGTTCCTATTAGACTGAGCCTCAACGCCTTCTTAAGAGCATCGCGCGTCCGGATCAAAAAACCTTAGTAAACTGGACTCGAAACAAGTTCTGAAACGTGTTTATAAGGTTTTTTCAGTGCCAAACTTGACCGACGTTAAAATTTATACACAAAATTCGTCGACATCCTGAAATCTATGGTTTGTCCAACCCACCCCAGGAAGCATTCTCATCTACGGAAACCTAACGTTAGGAGATCCCACCGTACAGCGCAATGTAGGACGAACTGGTAACGTGCGGGCGCGACAGGCTGAGCCAGGGGTTCTCCGTCCTCTATATTCACAAAAAAGTACAAAATCAGGGGGAAGTATTCGATAAGAACGGTATCCTACTTAGGGTTATCAAGTGAATCTCAAGCAGCCCAGTCTTCCTCGCAGTATTTGTGAACTTCAAAGTTCCCTTCGACTTCGCCTCAAACTTCGTCTTAAACGTCCTCGAAGTTCTGGTGAATGTGCTACATTTAATAGCAACGATAGTTCTGTATACTAGGGCCATAGTAATGACGGGCATCGGACCTGCAGTTTCGCCCCGGGTGATAACTTGGGCCTTTTCATTTTCTTAGTCCTATTCAAAGATCTACTCAAAAAACAGGTCCAGAAATGTGACGGAAGTTCTCCTCTGTGAACACGATTCAGTTATTTACGGGAGCAGTAGGGTTACTGTATCTTTATTTCTTGTACAGCAGGGCCCTTGCCAGGTTACATTGTGCCGTTTGGGAACTGCGATTAGCATCAACCTATCTAAAGTTGCAATCAGGCGGGACAGCAGAATTGCGACTCGTGACACGCTACATCTCTCGAGCCAACCACTAACATATGTCCACCGATTTTTTGTGTAGGGTTGCTGATCTCGTATAGCAATCAAAGCTTCTGCCAGCATGTTAGTAAAAGATGCAAAAAGGCTTCGATAGCCTAGTATTTCACCCCATCGGTTGTCTCTCGACACCTCTTTGCGACTTTATATATTAGAGTTGTGCCAGTTGCCGCTTACGACGCGAGCTTGGTGTGGGAAGCTTTCACACTGGAGGACCTTGAACATTTGAAGTAAACAAAGGGCTCGTTCCTCGTAGAAGGCCTCGAAGAAACCAGTTTTGTCTACTTTCTGGTAGCGATGTCACTGTCCGCCGAGGATTTCTGTCGCCGTTTCAGACTATCGGTAGCTCCAGTACTCCAAGAAAGCTTTATAAAATGGGATAAAAATTTGCGAAGGTCAATCCCCAATTCTAGCAAACGGCGATCATCATGGACGAAACCCGGAGAGGACGAGACGGGTTTAACAGACACGCAGTAACGCGCTATGCACTGCACGACATTCATTATCTCTTATGCAGGGTACAAAAATTTCATAAATTTGATCAATATGGTCGGTGTATTAAATGTAGCCACGCTCGTAATATGTGTCATGCTTCTGACTGCCCACAAGTTCCACCGCTGGGCAGCTTAGCGCAGTAACTAACCGGAAAATGCCAAGTTCGAGTAGCCACCATTTGTATGGTATGAAATAACATATAAAACTTGATATGTTTAGTATGCCAAGTTGTTATAAATTTGTATACCAAACACTTGAAATATATTTCAAATGGTTGGTAAATGTTACCCAACAAAACTAAATAAATAAGACTAATAATAAAAAAGTATATATATATATATATATATATTCATTCATTGTTAATGACATTTTGGCAGGGCAAGAAGATTTCGATCCTTCTAATCACTCGTTTTCCGAAGATGAACTCAAACCACAGCCGATAATTAAGAAATCTCGAAAACAATTTGTGCCTCCGGAACACAAGGACGAGAAGTATTGGGCTAGGAGACAAAAAAATAACATTGCTGCTAAAAGGTCTGAATTATAGCTTTTCTTAGAACCATTCAGTGCTACCTTACCAATTATTAGATATCCACTTCGACAACCTATTCATTTACAATCGAAATGCTCTTTATTTGATACGGAAACAAAGAAAAAGGGCCTAGTGCTCGGATGATTGTCGCGTGGGCTACACGATGACGTACCATGCGAAGACTCCACAGAGACCTTGTTAATCTTTCTTTTAGTTGTACGCTTAATGCGCTTCAAGTGACTATGGAATACCTCATTCAGCTGCATGTTATTTCTTTATCTACTTAGCATGTTCAGATCATTTTTGCACGGTACCGCCATGACATCATTAGAAAACGTTTAATCGCAAACAATCTCACATCTGAAAGCAACATGTATGATAATCCAATATGGCTAAAAGTTCAATTGTTTCGTATTGCCTTTTAAGTTGACACCTCTAGGCATACAAGAAATGAAAATTAGTAACACAGATGGCTAACATTGGAGGTATAAAGAAAATATCAAACTAACCAAAGACACTCATCTCTTCTAAACAAATACTCGTTCTTTGATTAAAATTACAGATCTCGTGAAGTTCGACGCGTTAAAGAAAACCAAATTGTCCTACGCGCATCATTCCTTGAAAAGGAAAACCTCGCCCTTCGTGAAGAAGTACGCAAGCTCCTCCAAGAGAATGAAATTTTGTTGCAGCGGCTTCACAAGTACGAGAATTAATGAAATCTGTTGATCACTGAACGATTCCGGAATGGGTTTGCCGCCACGATTCGATCAGCCGATCCTGCAATACCACTGAACAAGAAAACAGAATAATCGCTCAATAATTACGTAGCTTTCTATTTTCAACAAAGTTTATATTAGGTTTACGCACATTACAAACAGCAACAAAGCGTTTGTTGTTTGTACAGGCTTACTTTAGTTGACGATTTTCATGTTAATGGTCACTACGGTAATTCTCACGCCCTAAGATCCAATTCAGTACAGATTCTCAATTGTGAACTAATGTTCATTGAGAAATGTCGTTAACGGCATGACGAATCGACCAAAGCACTGCCACAATGTTGATTTGTGACGTTGTCGTGATGAAAAGACCACCACTTCAAAAACTAGCTCAGATGACTCAAGATAGGATTCGTGCTTGCTAACGAGGTATTTAAGCGCAATCGAATGATCCTGGTGATATCAAAACGTCTAGCCATATATAAAGAGCCATTATCAGTATTTCAATAGTTACTTTCACGCTTTAATATTTGCTGCATAGATGGCTTTGACATACATTTCTCGTCAGAGCTACGCGGGCACAGGTTTCCAGACGAATGTCAGTTGAATGTTCCGAATAGCGAGCTCGGCTTGGCGTAAACGCTGCACGCCAATACAGTTTTTGTACGATCAGACAATTGGCCTGCATTAATCTTTGCCTAAGTCCTGAGGCTTTCGCTGTGTTAAGTCTCTTTTAATCTTTTAGTGCTGTACGCATTGCACACTAGATGTCTAGCTGGTAATTTATATTTTCATGACATTTTTTCTTTCAGTTTGGCCGTTTTCTAGAATTTACGTGATGATGTAACAATTGTGCAAGCACGTAAAAGTATGTAACAAGTTAAAGAAATTCATATAACGCAAGCGATTTCGGTTTTTAATCGTAGTGAAGTGGTCGCAGATGCATTTAGTACGTCGATGGCGTGCTGATTTTTAGACAGAAGTGCTTTTACTGCGTTGCGATGCTGGAATTTAATTAGAAACGACCCAATTCCTAATTAGATTTTATGAAATAACGCAAAATTAGTTATTGTATTGCGCACGTGTGAACATAATGAATGCGTTTTAACGGCTATGTTTGCTGTATA
>NW_019211457.1:1218726-1253123 GCF_002443255.2 Varroa destructor | reverse complement strand
TAGATGAAGTCCTTCAGAGTATATATTGAAAGCACTCTTAGAGAGCTATGGCTGATGGTCAGCTGTCACAAAACAAACAGATTAATGAGGGTAAATTTAAAACGCCAATATAAAATAACCTTATCAGTGAAATCATCACGAGTTGCGCATTAGTTATTGAATTGATCATTATTTGCACCACATTTCGTACCATAATCCTTTTCCATCCCGTTTGTGTGAGAGCTTGTATTGAAATTTATCGATTGAAAATATCGCTATTATGTTCCATTACCTTCTATCACATATCATCAATCTACATTACGTCATTTTAAAAGTCTCTCTTTCACGATGCGTTTAGTAGTAAAAGATGAACATTTCTATCTCTTTATGGCCCATTGAGGCTATTCTTAAATGAATATATAACATGCATACTTATAATTTATGACAATTCACTGGATCAAACAGGGTATATCTACACGCTAATATTTAGACTCGCATATAAGCGCAGATGTTCGAAATAGCCAGTAGTTTAGATAAAACGCATAGAAAATATTCATTGTAGCCTAGTGTCTCTGATGATGGCGATTATTACTATTATTTATATTACATATAATAAAGAAGAGTGAATCGCTCTATCTCCTGCAGGCGTGCATGCTGAGGTGATATTAGTATACCACATGTCACTGCTGTATAACAGGAGAGCTCAAATACAAATAAAAGATGGCTCACCTACGCGGAAGGCAGGCAAAGTAAGATGAATGTGTTCGATCGATGTAAACCGAATGCGCACTATTTCGCCTATTTTCTCTTATTTGAAGGTGCGTCTTAGAGGTATTAAATCGTTACTCTTACACTTATGGCACATACAATAAGAATGAACATTATTATTAGTGTTGGTAAGTTCTACGTCGCTCGCTATAACTGACTTCCAATAATTGAGAAGTTAGCTGCAAGCGCTGAATGCGTTGAGTATTAAGACTTACACGCTAGCATTTTTGTTAGATTTTTATTCACCAATTAAAAAGCTCTGGCGCGTCCCAAATTTCTTGACTATTCGCATCTTTTTGTGCGTTCGTTTAAATTTTCCCGAATTTTATTTAATGCTTGATATGATATTGATGACTGTATAATAATTACGGGCATTACGACTCAACACCAACAGTACTGAACGTAAATAAAGATGTGATGCCGTTAGACTCCTAAGATGAGTCTTTTTTCGAGAAAGAAATCACAAAACAGCTTCGTATCTGGTGTCAGATGTAGTAAGAAAAGACCTGGCGTAGAAAAATACCTACTACTTTCTACTCTCAATTTACTTGTCGATTCAATGATAAAGTTGACATAGATTCGTTTCCCAAAATATCACGAGGTTCTTTTCAGGTTGTTTTTTTGTCTTGAAGACAGAGACAGAATAGCCAGTCTGTCTGCCACCCGGTAAAATGCAGAATAGAGAAATAGCGATCGATCTGTTGCAGTCGCAGTGACCTAGAAACGAATCTTGAAGCACTTTATGTGACGTAATAATATTATAACTATTTGAAAGCGTTTCAGATTTTATGTGACAACTATAAATTAAACACATTAGCTAAAAACTTCACAATATCCATATAAAAAGTCACGTTTTATATATAGCGCCAAACTTCTTCACTTCATTTATTTAAATTTTTGTTTCACCTCTTCATTTGGCATGTTTTAGCGCTTTGGCCACAATTTTACCGCAGGCGTTTGAAGAACATTATGTGTCACTTCAAGAACTTTCATCTATATAGATGGTATCGCGGCCGTCAAACAGGCAAATGCAGGATTGTCTCAGGAACCTAGTATATTTTGAAAACAAGCAAAACAGCTTCATAATTTATAAAACATCACATATATTCAGTTCACGTACGTAACTATATACAAATTAAATGTCAGAGCCGACTTCCTACGTCTAATAGTAGCACTCCGAGAACCAGTTAACTCGATTTTTTCTGAAAAGAAAACCTTCCTGTGTCCTGAAAATAATTTTGAAAAAAAAACTCTAGATTGTCCCCAATAATCAACTTGCAAATGGAAAAAAATGCCAGTGGAGTCGATCCGAATAAGAATATAATAAAGGTTGTCGTAGCAGACAAATCACGTGTTGGACAATTCTGTGCCACGTATGTTAATGTGATAAATAATCTAATTTAAAAATGCGTACATATCTTAACTAAACATGATGATCAATTCAAGTTTAAAAACGTTATTTGGAAAAATCTTGAAAGAGTACCCGCACTATGGTAACCAAAAACATACTTAGCTAACTTCAAACAGGATAACTAATCGGTACTAGTCGTATCGCTGATACACGTTTTTTCTTATATTATATACATCTATACAATTATCAGTAAGCGCGATAAGCTCAACTTTCTTTTTTTACTGTTTCTACTCCCAAAAAAACCAAGGTTAGATAAAACAGATTGAGGTACTTGGTTCACTATTTTTTTCGTCCTTCTTAAATTAAATATTATATATATATATGAAAGACGGGACATACCTTACTTTCCTTATATATATATAGCTTCAAATCCCCCCTCCCCTAATAAAAGTGATTAGCTAAGTATAATCAAAGCCATTTCATAAATGACGGTTAACCCAGGTGTTACCGTAAACTTGCTCCTTCGATGTTATCTGCCACTGGGCAGTGGTCACTGAAACCCCGTCCCCAAAAATCCTTTCCGTTTTTTTGTTTTGTAATATATGAAAATTGAACCAATTAACTAACTCTAGATTTAGTCGCAAACATCTGAGCGTAGCTTCAAGAGCGTATTACTACATGGAAGTGGCGAGCAACGCAATAACATATTATACGGAAGAAAAAATATGCAAGGTCACCTTCTAAAAACATTATATAGAACCAGCCGAATATCGTCTTTAGCCACGACCCAACATGTGAGCGTATGTGAGAACGCATACGCCACAACAATACGTATTTACGTATTTGAAATATTCACATGGTTCGTACAAATAGCGATTGTCTCTTACAAGTGTTTTGTCCCTACCGATGACCGACTTTTTAAGACCTTACAATATGTACCTGTTGCAATAGGTACACATATAGCTGAAATGTCTCAGTCGGAGTTTTTGCTACTGTACAAATTTCCAAAGTTTCACGCGATTCTCGTACGGACTCTCCCAAATGACTTGCTCGCTCTTGTCATCCCAGACGCTTGTCCCTCGACCACCAGAGCTGGTCGCGATAACTGGCGCCCAGGGATGAAAGCTGAGGCCATTAGTGGCACTGCTCTTTGTCAGGCGGACATTAGCATGCGGCGTGAAGATCAGATTTGGTCGACACTTTGTTCCATTTTCGCCAAATGTCTGCAGTTCATTTCGATTCCAAATGAAGGCCGTTCCGTCCGTATTCCCAGTAGCTAGATAGTTTTCTTCGTAGGGCAGGTCAAAGTGAATACGCTGATTCGTAGTGCATTGTCGGGGAAACTCGTGGATCACTTTACTGAAATTTCGCAAATCGCGACACAGAATAAAGTTGTCTTTACGCGCACCAGAATAGCATAAATTGCCATCATACGAAAAGCGGATCTGTGTGACACCTCCTTTATGACCTTCTTCAGGCCTGTAAGCCATAGTCTTGTCACGAAGATCGTACAACGCAACCGTATTACAGTATGTGCCGACGGCCAGCAATTTCTCGCCATTGGTGTCCAGCGCTGATACGATTCCTGCTTGATACTGTTTCCAGGTAGCGATTTCATACCAGACGCCAGGACACTCGACATCAAATATACGGACAAATTTCTTGAAGCCAGCCAGAATTTGCTCTCCTGTCCGGCTGAACTTCAAGCAATAAGCAGAGATATGCTCATCGAGATGATTCCTCGCCACATAACTAGACAGGAGCTTCACTGTTTGGCCACAGTACAAATGAATTGGCTGAGTATTGCAGGTTGTGACGAACGCACAAAACTCGTGGCTAGGGTGCCACGCGAAGTCATGGATGGGTTGTGCCTCACGAACGCTGGCTACGATCTCGACGACGATTTTGCCAGGCATATTTGTACCATCGAGTAATCCAGCTGTGCGACGCAGATGGATTCGGTTATCATCAGTGCATACTGCGAATGTCTGTCCGTCAGGTGCAAATTTCACGCCTTTGGTAAATGTCGAAAATTTTTCGTCATAGATTAGCGAAGGAACCGAGTCGAATACAGGAGGAATGTAAGCGATAGGTAATTCAGTAGTAGCAATTGTATGATCGGAATCGATGTTTTGTACATCCGTGTCAACAGCGCTGTCGCTGCTGGTCGTAATACCTTCATTCTCAGCTGAAACTAGTTTGTCTAGTTGAGCGGATCTTGCCTCGTTTAGCTGTTGAGGTGGTGATTTACAGACTTTGTTTGCACTTGTGTCGTCCACCCGTTGATCAAAAAGTAGCTCCAGAATTTTCTTCTCTTCTTCGGCAACCAACTGCTCAAGCTTGGCGGGTTCATCTACAAGATCATTCATTGTACGTGTGAGGAAGTGAGCTGTCGAACAAAACGAATATTGCTACCGTTAGATGTGTGATCCCGTGAGTGTGGCGTGATAAAGTGATTGTCTACTGACCTTAAGGGCAAATTAGATGGTCTAGGTTTAAAACAGGGTGTGGATATACTTCGTTAAGTGTCGGGGCTACCTGCCTCAAGCTATGTTACCCTAAAGTAGTACCGAAAAAGGAAACTGTTGATTCGAAAGCTTTGAAACCCGATGGATAATTGCTGTCCAGCTACCCTTTCATCACTAAATATTGCGAACTCTTAGGTCACCGCTTTCAGCAAACGACCAGCACTATCTTTGCCTGGGTAGTATAGAACACTAACGTACCAATTGTGCGTAAGGTGATAAAAATAATAATCAACTTTTATTAAGGACAAATGGCGAAGATAAAACTGGCAACCCTCAGTATGTCATAATGATCTGCACTTAATTGTTAAAAAAGAAAATGGCTATATTTCAAACGTCACAAAGGACGATCCTCACATAAGCTATGTGAAATTCTTTGCTTAAATAATTTGCTTTCACGGCTAATAACCTTAACAAGTTTAGACATATAAAACAACCTGTGCAAAGACGCACGCCAACTACATTCACCTCAACTTGCGTAAGTATTCTATACTCACAGATTGAAACGTCAAATTCCAAATAGATAGGTACAGTAATTGAGACGTCTAGAAGTAATAAGTTTAATACATATGTAATAATTTGTATGAGATACTTTTTCAACAAAGAGCTTCTGTCTATAAATTTATTACTAATTATTAGTTTGATCGACAATATAAAATGATAATAATTTTGGACCTGGTAGAAGGGAGTTGTTTCTTTAAAGCATGTAATTATTGAGAGGCATTTCAGTAAGAAATATGTTATACAGAGATATAGAAAATGAATGCTAATCGAATGCTATTAATACTAATTAAGTGTTTTATTATTGCTACTACTAATGTATATGTCTTTTTGGAGATGTTTATTTTCATAGAAGATAACTCTCAGAAAAATAATAAAGAATAGGCCTATTACATTTTTGCGTTTTGAAACCGGGGTAAAACATTGTAGGCGAAGCATAATTTTTACACACCATATATCTTTACCTTTATTAACAGTACGTTGCTTTCAGAAGAGTTCGTTTACTGGCTGTAAGCAGAACACATGTGAACTGTTCAGACTCCTTTATTGCCAGGGGGGAGTTCGTCCTTGTTGTTATTTGAGAATGCATCAAGTCTTAAAAAATAGCATGTAGTGCTATTTTTTTATCATCAAATCAGTGAATCAGAGATTGTTGAGCACTGCGTCAACTACGTAACGTATTTCTAATTAAGAAAAAATTGATATTCCTCTCAGAACAGTTTAATGCGCACCAGTGAGGGCATGTAGTGGTTAAGAAGGCGGGCGCCTTCAACTGTTTATTGACATTTTGTAGCAGACGAAACGGCGCGAACAATTGAATTCCAATATGACTAACGAAATTGGCAAGCCATGAATGTCACGTCTACGTAAATCGACAATTTAAAGCTATTACATTAAACGTCATGGCAACGTGCATGGACATATAAAAAGCGTAGTGGAGTTCGGAATGTAGGATGCGTATGTAAGTGATAACGGCAAAATTAATAATACTTGAACTAGTGATGCAACACAATTTCCGGATTTACTCAAGTTTTATTGGTTCTTCTCAGTGGTTTGGCGCACGTACGTTTTTACGTTGTTGCTTTTGAATAACCCATGAGTTTTCAACCTGAATAAGAAGCGAGTTTATTGCAAGTACTAGAAGTACTTATCCTCAGTGTCTAATATGATTGCTAGTACAGCACCGAATTGACAGTGGTATAATTTACGCTAGTATTTTATAAACATCATAAACAATAACAATGCCAACCTTTATTACTATAATTATGTATCTGTAACATCGTGGAATCCTAGTGTATAAGCTAAATCGAGCTTTAATATTACTAGACTTTATCATATTGTATTATGATTAAATATAAACATAATCTTCAGTCAATACTGAGATCGAATAAAGGTAGTAGCCAACATCTACATATTAGACCGTTTCAATATTTTTTTATGATAATGTATTATTATTGGTTTTTATTATATTGGTAAGTATAATATATATATTATACTTACCAATATAATAAAAACCAATAATATATATATATATATAAATATAATAAACTTTATAAAATAAGTCGCTCGTTCAGAAGAAGTTTCACTCAATTATAGATACGCAAGTCTGTCCAGTAAATTTATAAAGTGCAACCGATATTGCCTTATGAGGTCATTAATAACTAGTTTTATAATTGCATGTGGTGGCTTCACTAGTTACAATGTTCGGATAGAAAGTTACAACTTTGGTAATTCTTTGATAATTTGTGTAAACAGAAAAAGTTTCTATGTTAGTTCACTGGATATGATGTTTCAAATCCTATGTACTTTATTAGTAAATCTTCAAGTCTGATGTCTGCGTCAGTTCGTAAGCGTCCTTACAAAAACTGCCTCACATGCTAATAAGCATCAGAGTGGAGCTAGTAAATTAGAATGCAGAAAGAATTTTGTAGCAAAGCTTTTCCCCCGTAACATTTTACGCGTTGTCCACCTAAATTCAACAACTTTTCATAACTATCTCAGGGACAAAAACATTTCTCAGGTAAATGACACAATTATGTTAACGCCATTGAGAATTTGGCTGTAGCATCATCGCTACGAGTTTTTCCAGAAAGCTGTAAATATCTTGTTTACATTTTTCAGAGTATTATTCACAAAATTGTTTTCTTGGGTCCGGAACAAATATTTCTTACCATTGTTTAACTGTAACCTTTCAATTCAAGATGTGTCAAAATTCGATGGGCACATTATTTCCTGATGTTAAGTTCTTGATCTGGTAGTGCTACAGATGCTCAAGATATTTTGCTATACCTTTTTGGTACCTCTTCTTGACTTGTGTAACTTACAGATGTTCTTGGTAGTTTGAAAAATTGTTTATGTGTTTAAAAAATGTTTATTTAAAAAAGATCTAGTCGTTTGAAACTTATCCCTATTAGTTGTAAGTTCTCTAAACGAATTTGCCTGATATGTCAACCTTGCACCTCTGCTATGTTTTATATTTTCAATAGCTTTGTTATATAAAATTTGAGCCTTCAAAAGCTAACCATGGCCCACTTATTACTTCCAATGAATTACACCTTGCAAATGCGTAATCAGAACGTTATGACTTGTTAAACATTGTACACATTTTTTAAACACTCTGAATAGTAATTAGCATATAGCTTAACGACTCATAATTGTTATATAGTTCCTAAATAATCTCTGTTAATTTTCTTTGGTTGACTAGAAGCATTTTTATGGGCTACTTGATGGTCACATCGTGAAAATAGCGAGTCTTATCTGTTTAGCCGTCAATTTATTTAAACGCGAAGTTTTTGACTGGCCAACTTGAGAAGACTTTGAAACAAGGGTGGCGATATATGAACAGTTTATAGTTGGGCAGGAAAAACAGGATTAATAATCAAGTCAAGTCTAAGTACCGGCGTTCTATTATTTGGCAGAAAATTGAATAACTCTTGATGAAATGATACCCACGTCATGAAGAACTTTAGCATAAAATGATTCGTTTCTTTATGATGGAAATTAAGTATGTAGCATGTGTTGACAGTCGATTAACACTCAAGCCTACGCACGTTTCGAACTTCGGTTCTTGTTCAGAAATCTGCTAACGCGTGGGCACATCGACAGGAGCTTCGCAGTCGCAAATCCTCTCCGTTCAAGAAGGTCAAAGAAAAAGAAGTACGGCGAAATGAGAAAAAAATGGGAAAGTTGACTGGCTAAGACTATACAAGCGACATCGAGAAGCTTCAATGGGTCGTCATGTCGGATTTCTTGTAAGGTCACCGTTAACAGAACATGATCCCATGACCTGAAAACAGTGTTGGAAACCAACACTCTTCACAGTGCCAACTGATCGTAGTGTACAATACACCATTGTAATGTAAAGTCCAACACAGGCTGAATGCTACGTGTCTCGCCACAATAGAATCTTTCTACTGTAGACGAGTTGGCTGAATGATGACAATAAACCAGTGAGAATTGTTGCATATAGGTCTATACTCGACAACCTACTCAAACAAGTCCAGGGCAGGAAGACTATTTGTCAAATCGAAGGAATAAGCTAATGGAACCACTCCGAGCTTTTGTTGCGTAAATCTGAAGCATCGTGTTTGTTATAGAATATAGACCTCCTCTTTTTTTTAGGGTATCGATGCTACAAGAATAAGAGGAACAGTAATTGATCATATCACTTTTAGTATCATTTATGGCATGTCGTTGGGCGATTCAGTGATGGATCTTAATATTTCTATCTGTTAAAATAAGTGTTTATCAAAATAAAAATCGCCTAACTCAAGCAATATTTGAAGCGATGCAGCAGATCAATGGAATAAATCAATCTATTTTGATGATGATTACACATAGGATAGTTTTGGAGTTCTGCCTCAATTACCTTGATTATAAACGGCTGACCCTCAGATTGGCAGCCAGCTGTGACGTTATTACTCGAGACATTCTTGTTTATTATATCACATCTTCCAGCCAAATTTGTCGGCTGTCGAAGCAGTATGTTCCAATGCCACACATGAAGTCAAAACCAAGTATGTTTCGTACGAAGGTCTTATGAATTAATGGCAGGACACTACCTTCTACATGAATTTGATTATTGTTTAAGGAAAACGAAATCGTAAGTACCTAGAATGTATTCTTGTTTGATGTAGGATGTAGCATATTGAAATAAACAAAAAAGTTATGGCCATGTGTGTAGGCTACAAATAAATCATGTGATATGACCAACCGTATGTGCTCACATTAGATCTGCTATGAATATCACTCTTATGTAGTGTACGTAAGATGTTGAAGCGTTATTTAGTCGGCTTTAAAAGAAGCTTATCTCTTATACATGGTTTAGTTATCGAAAGCTCGATTCTGGCGCATTTTCTGCGCTGGTCTATTTGTAGGTTTCATGGATGACTTGTGACAAACTATATTAATTCATAGCACAAGGTAGGTATAATAAAATAAAGGAAGCTTTCTATTGTTTTTAAGTGTTCAAGTATGGAACTGCTTAAGAGCGTTTATACGGCTGGGTGGGCCAATGACGTTTAGGATTTCGCATCCCACTCAAACATCTTCAGTTACCTGGTATTATACCTGCTATCAATATAACTTTGCTTTTTTCTGGCTAACCTAACTATTTACATACAGACAGTATAAACAAATGACATTTTCCGCGCATGAGCGAACGAGCTGTCATATTTATTCATAATTGTTACCACATCATTTATTCGTATCGTTTGCACTTAGGCACGTTGTGCATGGTAAAGAGACGTCCCTTTTGGTATTGGGCGAGGCTGGTAACGTCGATGGTGCGTTTGGCACGAATCTGTTTTATAGCCTCTATGGCAGCCCCGTGATTCTTCTCGAGGCAGATAGATTCAACGCGTTCAATGCGGAGCACACCCTCATGGTGGTAGCCGAGCTTGCAAGTGGCGATCGGCCTGGAAGAGAAACAGACGTGATCGTTCTCGATAGACACAACGGTCTTCAGGATTTGACGTTGCTCTTGCTCCTTTTCGGAGTCCCACTCCTCCTCCTGTCCATGCTGTTTTCCCCAGAACTGCTCGTTCTGTTGCTCCATCCAGAATCGGTTGAACTCGTTCTGCTGCTGGCCGAGCTGTTGGCTTCGCTCATTTTGCTGGGTGTAGCTGTCCTGCATCTGTTTGCTGAGCAGCTGCGTCTTGACCTGCTCTTGGCGGCGGATCTGCTCGATCTCCTGATTAAGAATCTCCATCTGCTTCTCGTGGCTGTTTTGAGCGGGGACCTTGCACCGCTGACCGATGCCGTAGGCGGCGATAAACTCGTTGGAACGCTCGTATTCGTGACTGTTGGGACCGATGAACTCGTGTTTTTGCTCGTTATCATTGTTGCCGCACACACCGTATGTGGAACCCTTGTACTTGCCGTTGATGTACACCTTGGCGGCGTGACCATCAAAGTGGACCCCGAATTCTTCGGATTCGGTGTAGAGGTCTACAACGGGAGCGTCGTGGGGGTTAGGGGTCTCGTAGGCGTTGAGGTAGACGCGCTGGCCATTGCCGTAAACGAAGGCGATCGGCTTATTGAAAGTGAGCTGGTGCTGATTACCGTTGATGATGACTTGGAAATAACGATCAGTGGTAACGAAGGGAATAAATTCAATGACCTGGTCGTATAACTGGACCCGGATCTTTTTGGCAAAGCTGTTAGGCTTGACGACCTCGAAGGTAACGGTAAAGACGGGGTCGTTCTCAGACTGGTGACGGGTCAAAACGTACTCACAGCCCTGCATGACGTCGAGACTCAAGGTCACATTGTCGTATGTGCGGACGTACTTGTCGCCAAGGACGCAAACGTTCTCATTCTGCCCGCGGTAGGCAACGTGTTCAAGCTGCTGCCTACTGGAAAGTTGCATATGGATGGGACGGAGACCTGGGAGGCGGATCTTAGAGAACATCACGTCCTCGAAGGGCATCTCGAGGTGGACGTTGTAGAGAAGGGACGAGGCAGAATCACGGGTAGCGTTAGCGGAGATGTAGATCTCCTGTTTCCCGTTTTGATATTTCTGAAGTTGTTGCTGACGCTCCTTGTGGCTGACAAGCTTAGACTGCATCTTCGGGTAGAGCTGGTACTTGACGAAATCTAGGGTCTGATAGGCGAGAGACTTAGCCTTGGGGTCGACGTTACGGGGAAGATGGATAGTCATGCTCATGGCGTCGAGAGAATTGGCCTTAAGGATAGCCTTCTTGCAAGTATCAGTCATAGTCTTGCCGGCCTTCTGCTCAGCGAGGCACCGGACCTCGAACCACTCATAATTGGATCCCTTCTTTTGCTCCTCGGACTTGACAGCCTGGAAAGAAACACGGTAGGTCTGCTCCTGCTGGCCCTGGAACTTGGCGATGAAAGTGCCGTTCATGCGCTGATCTTCAGAGAAATAAGTGGGGTCGTAGTGGAAAGGAGAGCCGATCTTGGGGTAGGAGACGTTGGCGAAGAGCTCGATATTGTTGTTTGACTCTTTGTGCTCTACGGCGAGAGCGTACACCTGCTTTGTACTTTCAAAGTTGTGGACCTTCTTCATGGCAACATTGATAGTACACTTGGGCTGACCCTGGTGGCTACCCTGGATCTTGACGAGTATCTGACTTTCGATAGTGGTCTCATCGATCTCCTCATTGGTGTTCTCGAGGAGGTTATCAACTTTGCGGATGACCTCCTGGAGCTCAACGTTGATGGGCTGCTGGCGAGACTTGTACTCAGCCTTGACCTTCTGGATTTTTTGCGCCTGCTCAGAGATGGCAACCTTGGCAAGACGTTCAAGGTTAGAGTCTAGATCAATTACGGCAGACCACTCGTTGATTGGCTGTCGCTTGTCGGGCTCAAGGTAGAGAGACATAGCGTGGTGCTTCATGCCGTTGTTAGCAAAATGGTTCAACGCAGCGGCAAAAAGACCCTCCTGACGGGCTTCCTGAGAACTGAAGGTGCCAGGACCTGACCAGGACTGGTGAGACTCACCGGCAAGGCGGAGGACCATTCCCAACCACTGTCCA
Source organism: Varroa destructor (assembly GCF_002443255.2). Lineage (NCBI taxonomy): Eukaryota > Metazoa > Arthropoda > Arachnida > Mesostigmata > Varroidae > Varroa > Varroa destructor. The sequence goes on along the minus strand of NW_019211457.1, from coordinate 1,240,998 downwards.
CCTATCTGCTGGTTGCGATGAATAGGATCGTACAAGGTCTTGATGCAGTTGCCGTAATCAACAACGCAGGCATAAGGTTCAGCATCGATGATATTATTAGCCTCAAGCTTGAGTTCGGTGCAGTGGCCAGAATGGAAGACACGGTCGAAGATGGGCTTGATATGGCCATAGAAGCGGTGCTCGGATTGGATGTAGCCAAGCTGGAAGCTGAAACGAGGGTTGAACTCCTTGATGTCAGTAACCTTCATGGTGGGAACGCGGTGACCCTGCCTCTCAGCAGCGAAGACACGGGTTTGACGGAAGGAAAGGATGGTGGGCTGGACAGTTCCAGTGAACTCGAACTTGTAGGGAGCAAGTTTATTATATTGAAGCTTAAGGTTTTCGTAGCGTACAGAAAAGACGACGGGGTGAATGGTGGAGTGGACAATGGGAAAACCAAGGTTAGTAGGCTCGACGTGGAAGGCCTTGGTAGGCAAAAACACACGCAAATAATGACCAGAAAGACCGTTTCGTCCGAGACTGGAGATAGTTCCGCGAAGCTCATCGTTAAGCTCCTGTAGGTAGTCCCCATCGATTGGGATTATAGCCTCACCAGCGAAAACGTTCCAGTAGAGGACAGCCTTAGGGGTTTCATCGTTGTACTTGTTGACTCCCATACCTTGAGCAATATCCTTAAACAGGCGACGGGCATCCTGCTGACATTGTTGGGTGTGACCACTAAGGACACAAGCAACATGCTCAAGAAGATCGTTCTTACCGACGACTTGTTCCCAGATACTGTTGCCACCTTTAATAAGAACCTTACCTCCGAAGACAGACTTTATGAAAGGGCCACGAACCTGCTCAAATTTGGCCTCGGTGTAACCAGGAGTCATAGTCGTGTTAGAAGCGATCATCTTCCAGATACCGCGGATACCGTAGTTCTCAACGTCTGCACCATATGGAAATTGAAAACAATAAATCATGGAAAAATTATGTGCAATCCACTTTGAAGGCGTAATGCATATAGAATAGCTGCAAGCATTGTTTGAATGATAAGGAAAATCAATAGTACTCATCCATACTTACAGCTGTAGTAGCCCATGGAACGAAGCTGGGAGAATTTCATACCAAAATCGAAAGGACGAATTTGGGTCCAAACGGCGCGGATGCGCTCAGCCCTGCTCAAAAATCATTAAAGTGAAAATTCATTGAATAATTGATTTGTAAAGATTACAGCTTAGAAAATATCCTAAATGTCAGGTTTCTTACTACACGCTCAGCGATCCATGAGTTACAATACATACAAGACATTGCAAAAATCTCTTCATAGTGACGCCATGAACACTTTCTTTGTATAAACTATTTTATTTGATACGCCTAACTGATGTAAAAGTTACCAATACTTACAGAAGCTTGTAGCACGGCTCCTGGGCGCTCATGGCGGTTTTGAGGGCAGTATATACATAATGGGTAAGCTCACGAGAGGAATCTTTATTAGCGACCTGCATAACCTTTTCAACTTCCCACTGGGCGGGTTGGGTGTTCATCCAGACGTCGAAGGCAACAATACGGGTTTGCACTTTCTCGGTCGTGTTCTGATAGATTACGCGAACAATGGGATTAACCTCTTTGGGATATTTAAAAGCAATGTTGCGAAGAGAGAGTATGGCGACGCGACGCACAAACTCAGTGGCCTCGTCTTCATCTTCACCTTCTTGCTTGACGAACTTGAGGTTCTGGGCGGTGCCTTCAACGTAGCTGATAAGCTTAGGCAGGGCCTCGGGCTTCTCAATCTTGGCGAGACCGTTGATATAGGCAATGATGGTTCTAAATTCAGTAGCCTGTGAGAGAGCCTGGCTAAGACGTTTAACGTACTGCTGGAGCTTCTCGGATGTACAGAGGTACTGAGGTTGAATGGGTAAGTGACCCATGGTCAGACGATACTCGGAGGCTTCGGGCTCGACCTCGTAACCATGTTCACTACTATGGATGGTTTGACGACTGCTATTGATGAGCTTCTTCTCTTGTTGGTGCTTTTGGGCCAGTTGGTAAATCTTGGAGTTGCAGCCCTTGGAAATGATCTTGCCAGCCGCAACGCAGGCGGTAGCCTTGCCAATGGAGGTAAGACTCTGTCCGTATGCCTGGCTTGTACTTTGGAGACAGAGGTCAAGGACCCGCTCGATCATGTCAGTGTCGGGGTAGGACTGGAAAGCAGCGATGTCCTGAAGAATGCGACGAGTTTCGGCGGGAGTGAAAATGTTGTTCTTAATGAGTTCAACGGCAATCTTGACGGCGGTTTTGGAGCCTGCTTTGCCGAGAAGCTCAATCCAGAGTTGGCGACGGAGGTACTCTTCCTCGTCAAGCTGCTTGGGCTGTTTCTGACGAACAATAGCAGGAACGGTCTCCTTGAGTTCGTGCTCAGTCATGCCAGATATAGCCTGAATAAGCTCTACGAGGTAAGCGGGAGCATCGTAATTTTTGTTTTGACCCTGATTCTGGTGCTCCTTGATCTGACGAAGCTCATGGATAACAGTCTCGAAATGTCTCTGGAAGTACCGGGGATACTGCTGATGCTGACCATGCTGTTTCATTAGGGCGTAAATAGGGATGGCAAGCTCGTCCTCATGGGGCAAATGCTGCTGGAGAGTATCGTAAGTCTCTACGTTCTGGGGCTCGTCGAACATGGGTCCCTCAGTTTCGTTATGGTGAAGATGGAGAGCGGTGAAAACCTGAAATCTGTCACCGAACAGGTGGTAGATGTCAGTGTGCTCGGAGTGAGCCCCGTCGAGATAGCCCCAGGAGACGTTGTACTTGGTGACAGTTTGAACAGTGACGAGGGTATCGCTACGCTGCTGATTAACAGGGCAGCCAGGGGTGGGCTTCATCTCGTGATCGGTGCGCTCCTCCTCGTACTGGCCGAGAAAGTTCTCGGGATTGTGGTTGTCGCATACACCAGCACAGCCACGCTGGGTGTCCTTAAGGTGAAGGTAAACAGGACGACTTAAGCAGTCCTTGTAGTTCGTAGTCTTGGTTATATTCAACACACCCTGACCAACACCGTACTCGGGCTGAGAGAAAACCTCGTATTGGACCTTGCAGTTGCCGGCTACACCATCTTCGTATTTATAGTCAATGTAGGGAATAGCCATTTCGTAGGGTCTTTGAACTTGGTTCTGGAACAGGGTGAAGATGCCACGGAAGATATTAAGCGACCATTGGCTGTGCTCTTTGCCAGCCTCCATGCGGACGACTTGACCATTTTTCATGTAGAACTTCACAGGTTTCTGCATTTCCCGTTGATAGTCATCGTCTTCACGAAGAGTTTCGACAAGACGCTGCTCCTCAGGTTCGAGGTTACCGAAAGTCTCATCCTTAATGTTCCAGCTAATCCTGTCGTACTTGCTAATGGTGAATTGAGTGAACCTGGCCATGTACTCGCCCTCAACGACTTGTAAAACAGCAAGGACACCCTTGTATGCGAGGACGGCCTTTTTGCCCGTCAGCTGGTTGGCTCCAACAGTGACGGCGCCATGAACGTTGTACAAGGTCGAGCCTTGGCCATTTTGACCAACAAAGTGGAACATTTCGGCACTAACGGCTGATGAAAGGCCGTAAAAAACAGGTCCATGTTAAAAACTGGTTGTAGCAGCATTTGCATAAGTATTATATTTAACGTCCTAATTATTTTAGGTACCGTAAGTGATATTGTATCAACAGCATACTGAAAGAAGGGTATAAGAAGCTCCACCCATTTCACTGTTTCGGCTGGCGAATTCTACCGGAAGCTAAATCTGTTCTGATTTGCTATAACAAAGCGTGGAACGTATCTGACAAAATCAGCTACGTATAGGGCAAATTCAATTACGTGTCTTCTTTAATTCACATACTACTCTATTCCTATAGATATTCTTGGCTTGTTTGATCGTTCCACCCATTTAAAATAGTTATAGTTAAAATTAAAAAAATAAATAAAAATTTAAATAGCATGAAGCTAATGCCGCTGTGCCCCTCCAAGTACGCGATATCCAGAAGCATTCACGGGATAGTAAACTAAGAATATAAGCAATCTCGGTTGGTTACATACCCGCAGCTAGGACTAGGGGAAGAACAAAGAACCTCATCGTCGACGGTTAGCTACTCTTCGAATCATACCTTCCAACCTGTTCGTTGCGTCTGCGAGACGTGCTTATATACCCGACCGCCCAGACGCTATCACTGTCATACGGTCAATACGGTCAGTGAACGAGTTAGAGAGACGAGAGGTTTGAGCTGACGCCACGAAAACTCTCGGCATCTTGAACCAGCGCTGCGCGAATAATTGATTAGACCCCTACGACGCACGCTGACGTAAAGAGAGGCCGAAAAGCAATGGTTATTACCGTTCTATATCTGTCCTTGCATTCTCATTATGAACTGTCTTACTATATTTTACAACTAACTTGTAGAGCCATGTTAATTAAGAAAGAACTAAGCAGGAAATTATATGTAGTCGTCCTAACTTTGTACCTAGACCTTTTCGATATTTTTTAGGCCGAGGACTACGGTCAAAGGCTGTTGTATTGTCGACATAGTATGAGAATATTTTGACTTTAAACCAATTACATTTTTCCTAACTGTTTAGAGATGTTCAGCGTACTTCGTGTGTGGAAGTGTTTGTCAGCAGGTTTTTAACTTAAATCTGTTTCGCTCTGATCTAGTTAGTGGCTGCAGCAAAGCCATAGACTTGAATAATAGCTGAATGACATATGTATATAATAAGCAATTTGAAATATCGGAAAGCATACTTTTAGATTTTTATACAAGTAGACGCGTTTGTTACTATTCAGTATACAATATGCGCAATTAATGCTCGTTGTTTCGTCAAGTTCACGACTTTCATATCAGATACTTAAAAAAGAAGCCAATACCAAAGTTAGGAATCAATAACGAAAAGATTTAAGGCAACAAAACCCATATATTTTGCTAAAGGTTCAGGTTGGTGCAGGCATACGGTCTCAAGCTTGAGATTTTAGGACAAAATTCTGCAGGACACATACGAATTGCCAATGACGATCAGCAAATACGTGTTATTGATTGAGATTTGTTAGTAAAGTGTATCGTCGAACGAAAACACGTTTTAAGTGGAATGGCGTCTGATTCGCTGTGTTAACAATAAACTCTTAGATAAGTTTGATATACGACTTCAGCTACAATAGATTGTATCATGTCACAGTAACAAACATTATGAGCAGAGAAGAGGGTGTCAATGCATCCAAAGTAGTGATCACTTTATTCCCCCCTTCGCCCTTTCAAACCTAAATACTGGCAGGCTTTTAATATTTAAAAAAAAAGGCAAATATCTACGGATTTTAGTTGCATAGTGGAAACTAGCCCGTTACTATTGTCAGCTCACAAAAGCTAGGCATTTTATAGATTGTTTTATGGTGAGCGTAAGTAATCGGACTTACTATCGCAGAATCTTGCCTTTCTCTTACCAGCTTGAGTTAGCTAATACGTTCATAGACACAGTTCACAGATACTTTAGCATATACTACAAGAAAAATGCCTGAAGCAAGGTAAATTTAGTTAATACATTATGCAGACGCTTTGACACCCACTGGGCAATGATTTTGTTGAAAAGTCAATGTTTTGTTCATTGATATAGTCCATTGGTAACGTTTCTGTTAAAAATGACTGCTAAAAAAGGGTTTAGAATACATATCTATACCTCATGACTATTAACTTATCTATCTTAACATCTCTTATTAATCTATCGGTAATCAACAACGTTTACTACCGCGAAACACAAGCTAAAGTTGAGTAGAAAAAATGCCATAATCCACGTTTGTCGTTACGCCTCCGGCCAAGCATGTGTTAAAGTTTTGCTGTGGGAACTTTCTGTCATTAGGTTATTCTTCACACAGTCTGACCGAACTGACCGTCCAGCTCACCTCGAAACTGAACTAGGTTATTCGAGGTAAATTTTCAACAGGATCCCGGTGACGGTGCAATGATAACACGTGTGCCTCCTACTAAACTTGACCAATACATGAGACCATATAGGTTCAAAGGCATATGTAGCCGTTCAAAGCCTATTGGCTAGTTAAGGCAGTAACAGACTTGGAAAGAGTTTAAGGTCTTTGCTTTCTCCGGAGTCAAACTGTGATATCATTCAAATAGAAGTCCTGACGAATTTGGTGTTAGACAAATGATCTATTCAGGACAGAGTTAGACAGAATCAAGTGAAACCCATTCATATATACTTATAACAATACAATTAAATAAATCGCTTTGATGTTTTATTAACTTACTATCTCGTTTAATGAACTGTCTGACTATCGTAGATTTAGGTTTCAACAGAATTGATGGCCTTCAAGTCCAGCCAGCGGTGCTAACACTGCCGAATTTGTATGGATAATGAAGTTTATTGTTTAATATTTTTTTCGTAAAAGGCCTATAACTAATAAATTTAAGTAAAATAAATTAATCTACCTGTTGATAACTAAAGTCTTGACTAATATTCGCTCCTATCGGTAAGTGATTGCTTCAGTGGCAAACCATATCAACTGAGCTCCGCAAGGCAAATGTAATATTCTCTATTGAGGCATATGAAGCACTTGTTAACGGCTAGATTTACAATGATATGACTAGCCAAAAACTGTTTCATATCCTTTCTCAAGAAGACGCTTGCACAGGCCGATTCGATCGTATCGTCTAGCAAGCAAGAGCAGCTTCGATATCGATTACGAATATTGATTCAGCTTTAACGGGCTCCGGCAGCTCGTATAATGCGCGAACGTCGGCGTATCAATCACCACCGTTTGATATCTGTTAGCCAAACTTACGCGGTATCATCCTATACAATTGTACAATATAGTTGAAAAGCATCATCTTGTCTTTATTGCCGTCCTTAGCGGTATCGATACGGGGTTACATGTGCCATTAGCAAAGGAGGGCTGCCCCGAGAGGTGTTCGCGGGCAGCTAATTCTACAGGCTCATATTGGCCGCATACAGAGAGACTGATCGCAACGTTCATAGATAGACGAGCTATCAACAATCGGTAAGTTGACTAAGATGTCAGGTACGGTGTTTCCTTTCCAGTCTGTAATATGGATTGATTAAAACGCTTATTGACTGTTCTATTTTCGAAATAAGGCTAAGGCACTTACGCGAACCAGCGCATGTTCAAAAAACCAGCCGATCCTCGTTAAACATCAACTAATTGCTAAATATAATAACGTAAATCTGTGATTATGTCGAACCAACGTTCGTTTGTGTACGAATCGTAAGGACGTCGATACGATACGGCCATGTTTTGAATGATTGGTCTGAACTATTTCGGGACAAAAGTTTCTTGAGAGTTAGAGAAAATTCACTTCACAGGTATATATATATATATATATAGTTTTAATTACTGTACATTTTTATTTACACATAATTCCTATTCGAATTAGAAAAGAAGTTATCGTAGTTATTCAAAACTATAATTGTCCTAGTCAATACACCATTGGTGATTTGCAAACATTTTTTTTTATCTTGTAGCGCATTCTTGCTTAAACCTTCCATTATTGTCAACTTTGACGTTCGAAGTCACTCCCTAAGAAAAGGTACATTAAAAGAATGGGTAACAGGCAGGGCATTCTATAAGGCCTCTACGTTCGACCCATCTTTTTCATGAATATTTGCTTTTACATCACGAGGATAGTGGGCAAGTGCTCCATCCCGTTGAGAATAAAACTCACCGTCTTTATTATTAAGGTCCTCTTGCGTACGTCGATTTTTGCGGCAACTTCAAATAATACTGTCAAAAAATAAAGGTCCAATTTGCTTAAAATGCCACACTGTAGCTTCTGCTAAATTCACATCGTATCCGTGGGTGACATTGCTATTTACAGTTAACTTAAATGCCCGTGGAAATCAATTATTTGTGCTATTTGACTTGAACGTAACTTTATCACTCCAAGTAATCTTACCTAAACTGTGCAGTTTGTAAAAGTTCTCCCAGTACCATCCGCAACATCGTTTTTTTTTCGGTCCGGACCATCTTGATTGATTAGTTTCCATTCACAACCTCTTAAAATGAGATAGACGACTTGGTTGCACTAGAATTTCATATTATATGGCTATAATTTTCCTGTACTCTTTATAAGCTTATAAAACTTGCTGATGTTCGTGGTCTTCCAGAACATCGTCTATGAATTTGCCAAACAGCTATTAAACCTGAAACACTTAGTACATTCTAGAGAATTTTAAAATAAATTTCCTTTGTGTAAACATTTAGCCCGCTCATTATCTACAATTTACTACACACTACAGAGAAAACGTAATGAAAAACACTAAAAGGTAAATACATTTTTTGAAACACCACCATCTGTCAGGTACGGCACCTGATCGGAACAAACTTTAGGCAGACTGGTTGTCCTAAACGGCATAGGCTGATCCACCTTCTTTGGACCTTACTGGAAGAAATCCTATTCTTCTTAGAATAAAATAGTACACTTATCATAACAAAAACAATGCGCTATTTTTAGAGTCTGAACAAAAATCAGCTATGGCCCGATTGCTGCGTGTTGAACGAATCCCCATCAAGATGACAAACGTTTTTTTGTCCAAAGTGCACCGTCTGCGTTACTGTTCTCCCATTTTTCATGTGGTTTCTGAACGATCCGGGGAAGATATATGTGACATAGGCCGGAAGAGTTTTAATAAAGTTTATATGAAAACGACTTACATTTTTGATACATTCGGATTTCTCTCATGCAGAAACTAAGGGTCGTTCTGGAGAAGAGAATATCACTTACCAGTCGAACTGTTCAAATATGCTTCAACAGTAGTATTTTTAGATTGCATGTCTTTTTTTTTGCACTTTCAGAAAATCTTTTTGATCGTTTTAAGCCCTTACATAGCCTGCTACAAGCCCGGCATTTTATTTTTCTAGAATTTTTAATATGTATAGTATTTGAGCGAGACTTGTTCAAGTGTATCGTAGCGAGTTCTCACCTACCAGTATTGCTGGAGGCATTGCTATTATTAAAAAGATTGTTTGCGGATTAAGAAAGGGATATTTTGAAATGCAGAAGTCCCGACTTGCAGCTGTAATTCTGGTGAATAGTGATTGTGTTAAACAAAGATGGTCATTAGGAACGACAGATTTATGATTTCTGTTTGGATACATTCTCAGAAATAAAGCGTAAGAAAAATCCTCAATTTAAACATACAACAGTGTATTGTTATATATTCCTAATAAGCTCAATATTTAAAAATATAGCCCAAAACAGATGAGTATTTCATAAATTTTGATAGCCTTACTAATTATAACACTGTTTTTTGAACTGTGCTAAAAATCACTTCACAAAAAACATTTTTAAAAATATAATAACGTTGTACTTTTATCCTTTTGTACGTTTATTTAGCCCATGTATTGAATCAGTGAGCGTATATAGTAACCCAATACATGATGCCATTATATACCAAAGCGACAGTTACTCTAGTTAGAAAGGCTACCACAGATTTGAAGCTAACGTAATTGCAGAAGATGACAACCTTCTACATCCACCTAGCATGTAGCAACAGGTATACCTACAATGATTAGACCCGTTTGTTTCTTTCCATAATAATTATCAGAATAATGATAATTTCATTGTTCTTTAATAATAATAATAATAGTTGTAAACCGTAATTTCTAATTTTTAACATTTTTCAGAACTACTTTTTGTCACTCATCTTGAATAAGGTTTTTTTTTTTGCTTTTTGTTCCAGTTGTCCATTAGACACACCTATGTGGGTATTCCTACTACAGTCGGCTTTTAGCCGTGCACACCCTTGGGTGAATTAACGTTCACCGAATTTATATATGCATATAACATGTTCTAGATTGAATCATTTCTCTAAATCCATTTTATACTTTTCTAGCGTTATTGAACTTTTGTTTAAACTAATACAAGATTCCCTATTTACAAGATGGCATAAAAGTTATTTACGTTTACCTTTATTTTTATAATATAACTATGCTGTTTCCTAATTGATGGTTTTACGAAGTATCAAAATTGTATGTATTGGACTTTTTATATCTCACTCACGTAACTATTTTATGCAAGACAGTATCAATATCATCTATCATTATAAGTAATGACACAAAGGTATATGCTAGTAGGATTTTGCAAGACTATAACAACTATAGGTCATCACGATTGTAGACGGAGTTTTATTTCCTGCGCTAATTATGATATTTAACATCTATTTGTTGTTTTGAATATTATTTTTCGTATATTATCTGGGAATCATCATTGATGGCGATGAGAAGCCCGACTACCTTCTAAAGGAAACGTTCATTTCAATTATCTTTTCGAAACGGTAAATAACCTGCCTTCACGTTATGAGGAGGCTCTATTTGTCGCCTTTTGCATTTCCCTTTTTATGATACAACTCAGGACATACTCTGGATTTCACAAATTTCGTAGGTCTCCCAAGCTAATAGGTTCTTACTTTTCCTGTAGCGTCCACGGGTAGGTTTTTGCGCTAAGTTGCTGCTATTCCATATTTTGATTTTAGTTCACAGTTCCTTTTGTGATCTGCGTATATATTGCGATCACCTAGTCACATGCAGTACATGTCACCTATGTAGGATAATGGGCTGCAACGCAGCATACACACGGGCACTGCTAATAGGTTCAATTTATATGGGTCTTAAGGGACATTTCTACTACAACTGCTACGACTACCCGAAGCTAAAAGCTCAATCTGTATATATTTCTTGATTTTTATGGCCGCATAAACTTCTCCATATCAGTATGTACTTATAGGTCACCTCCACGGTTCAGCTTCATTTTCTCACAAGTATTCCCCATTTTAGCATCGTAACGACTAGAACAAGTTTTAACTAAGTGTAAGTAGGAATAATAATAATAGTTGCTTTAGTAAAATTTTTTACTTCATTAACATCATCCATAAAGTGGTGATCATCAGCTCTGCTAAATAACAAAAAAAAAACAACTCAATACGAGTGTTGCGCGTTTCTTAAGAGGCGCAAATATACGTAAGATCTGTCCGTTTTTCCGTCTGACATTCTTTCTTATGATTAGTTTAGTTTTTACGAAATTCAATCTGAAAATGGTTTGCGACGATACCTGAAGGTACTTCCACTGGATCTAAATGGTAAAAGCTTCATAGCATTTTTTTTTTACGCTTTTAATAATTTGGTGTCCCTTGGCACGCCTATACTTCACTTGGCGTGTATGTCTCTCTAGAATAAACGAAATATATTCCAGGCTATGTTATGCCAAATCTTAGATCCGGTCTGAGTTCTACTCTGTGATGATGGGTCGTGAAGGTGAAGCCGGTCACGGTTTTTTTTGTCAGTTTTTTGTATGATTTGTCATGACAGTTTATTGTACTCCTACTTATACTGGGCCAAGCTGTAATAAAAATGTCTTGTGTACGTTTTACTATGACATTACTCAAGCAACAGGAGACCCAGCTTTTTTGCACTCAGTTATGTATGCAAATATGGATACGGATACCGTACACATACTCTAAGTTTATTTTTTGTATGTTCATTCAAATCTGTACGTATCTACACTAGATAATGGTTACGCTGCTCTCCCTTCGATCTTTTTTCTTTTGTCTATATACATCTATATGTTTCTATAATGTTTTTTTTTCATTATTCAACTGTGTGTATATGTACATCATTCTTTTCCAATTGTGTTTAACATCTTCTCCTTTTATTAAGCATTGCTCTTATTTATCTATATAAACTCAACTCGACAACTCATTACTATAATCATATGTGTACTATAGCACCAGACTGATAAGTCGACAGACGAAGCATTCGTTGAAAAGATCCACGGAGAAAAAAATTTGCCCCCACAGCATCACGATGCTCTTTTGTTGCTCCTATAAAAGAATTTGCTTTTGACATAAACGCCGCTATACTCAGCTAAGAACACTAGTATACTGCAATGAATGCTTTTATATAATGCAAGCAATAACAATACGCTTGATATCCTTACCAAACAGGTAATATAAACAGACACGAATAGGTATGAAAGGTAAAGAGGGGGCAGTTTGATAACAAAATGTTGCATATTCACATGTAGGGGGAGCGGGACGTCCCTCTTTCTTGCAGAAATAAAGGACATGTGCAAATAAACTGAATTTTTAAAAAAATTAGGTCACAACTCTCTTAGCAACTCGCCGGCCAACAAGTTACTATTAATTGATCTAAGTGCGCGTGATTCAGTGAGGTGTTGGTCATATTCTTGCGTCGTGCGTTCTTGAATCGCTCACTGTGAGATACGAATAAGGAAGCTAAAGTTACGTTTATGATATAATTGCAACGACTGCAATTAATCATAAGCTCCAAGAATGCTACAACTAGCTGCCCCCACCGATGCCCTAACATTAAAGATGGTTCTGCCTGCCACGAAACATTGCGCCGACGGCCAGCCTTCGAAGTGCATAAACCGATTTTAACTGAGGATACCGTCTTAATATGAGACAACCATAAAGTCTGTCTTTTTTTACTGGGTGCTAGTAAAAAGACATTCGAGAAAATAGATTTGTCGACAAGAACTATTGTAATTTCTCAGTAGGGAGGTTTATTATAGTGGTAGCATAGCGTTATAAGTACAGATATTTTGCGAACAAACGAGGCCATTGACAAAGTTTTCATAGCTTTTCGTATCGGCCACAGCAACTCTGAACATCGCTATCATTTTTCTAATTTTTACACATGCAAAGTGATGTCGCTATATACGCATGCCTGTATTTTATCGCACGGCTGAAAACAGCCGCCAAAACGTCGGCTATCGGTCCACTTCCAGTTCGAATAAGGCGCCGTTCAAAAACTATTGTGTTTAATGGACGAAATCGTTTTTCCACATATATATATATATATATATATATATATATATATATATATATATATATATGTAAGGGCTGCTTGAAAGCCAAAACAAGGATTTTCTACCAATTCAACGCTCAAAAGTCTTCAAATCACGCAGTTGATTATCGTTCTGCTAAAACGGACAAGGCTGGTATGCTTTGTTTGTAATGCTTGATTCTGTGCTTTTTTTTTATATCAGTTGTTTATCCGCGACAGGAGCTATAACCATCACTTTCATAGCACTCTAGTAAGAAAATGGTGATAAAAACAAACGAGCTGTTGAAGTAAAAGTAACTGTCATTCTAGCTAAGTATTTGTTGTGGTGGTACAAGCCACGTTTGTAATTATTGATGGCCGAAATTAAATGGGAGTGTTTGAGTTAAGTACAATCGAACCGAACTAGGTTCTGGAAGGCTTGGCGAAATAACGAATTCATAGAAAGACGCATTGACACTAAGGCATATTTTTCTCGACTGAAATAATTAACCGAACGACAAAAAGCCCTCCGTTTGAGATTAAGAGACAATATATTAAGTATTAGCAAATCTGTCAAAAAAAAAATAAACAACATTTGATGAATCATCGCAATAGGAATTGGCGGGTAGATCGCTGACGGATCATTTTTGTGTGATTAATGTAAGTTAAACAACAAGCGTTTCTTGGCGACTCCCTTGTCGTTCTAGCATCAATATACAGGCGAGCCTGCCGGTTTTCATTGATGTTCCACATATTCACGCACTTTGACTTTTCTCCTTATCATTGGATAGGCGACAACCTTTTTGAACAAAAAATATTACTAATTAAGCTGTCGTTATATCTATCGTAGGGCCTTCTCAGCATTGTTGCATAAAGTCATCATGATGAAGGCGGCCACTGTTCGCTTTTTATTTATCGAGCTGACTGAATCAGAGCTGGCGGGTAAATCCAGCGGAGGAGCAGTTATTGTGTGTAGTCTAGTTGAGGACAAAATGGGTGTCTGATGCCTATAGCAGAAGCATACGGAGCGAAAAAACGCCTCTCGATGGCTGCCATCCGTTTCGCCACGGCTGAACGCTTCGTACTTCAAATATACGCCTTATTATACATCTTATGCTGCCGATAGGATTCCTTTGGTACTAGACTAAGTCTTCGGCGCGTGAGGCCTGATCCAGTGCACTAGTCCACCTGCAAAATTATAAACAATTATTATATCCTAACCTTAACATAGAGAAACATAATTTTTTCTCTTATTATCGACCACGCAATACATGATTATTATTGATATTCGCAGGTTGAGAGAACATAGAACTTTAATTTTTTAGGCCAAAGGTCAAATCAATCCATTTTTCTAACGGAGTTCACAGAATCATAATCGATAATTTCATAACTGAACCTTAAGAAGATGACTTACTTCCGCTGCTCATCACTATCGGCCGCTTGGAAGTAATAGGTCTTCTTGACGTGGAACAATTTAAACGCGTGTGGCGTTTTCGGATCCACTGCGTCACCTTTTTCTAGGAGGGACACTAGAAAGCCTGGAACAGGCGTCGATGTTAGCGGCAATTTGTCCTATGAAAGAAGTAATAGAGTGAAAGACAGAATGCCACAAATTTCGCAGAAAAGAAATAGTGTTAACACAATTATTGGCATTACCAAAAGCATAGATCTATCTAACATAATTAATATATTCATGTATAATTAATTCAAATGACATGAAATTGTGTAAGCAACAAACCGGTTGGTATTAAAGTAAAGCACATAGGAGACTCAATGATAAATCAACGCGCGATCTTTGGAGATTTAACAATTTTTGAAGTGCTATACCTCACAATATAAAAAGGAAGCACGTACAGGAAAACAGTGAAACTTTGTTTCTATAACGCCATTTTTGAAGATCTCGAAAATTACTACAACAAAAATTACCATCAGGGTTAACTAATATTAACGAAATGATATTATTACCAATTACTATTATGTTATATCTGTAGCTACCGATGTATTAACTCTTGCGGTGCATACACAACACTAAGACAACTTGCTTGAGGAATAACCATATTAGAAGAGAGTACTCATGTAAAAAGGCTATAAAATCAAATACTGACCTCCTGATTTTTGTATGAGTAGAGAACAAAATCGGGCTGTAACGCAAACCATCTTTTCGACCAAGTTGATCGGCCATTTGTCCTTAACCGGAGTGGACCGCACATAACGGCCTTGTCCGCATGCGGTAAAATCTAAAATCAACATTAGTTAGTTTAAATTGCGCCTCTGATTGATAATGATATCACGCGCTGAAAACTGTTGTACTTCATATTCAGTATCCTATAATGTTTATTACTAATTACGATCGATAATGATAATTGATTTCATTATTGGAAAACGTACGCACAAGTACGTTGCACTGTAATAGAATGTTCCGGGCCTTTCTGTCCGAAACTACCGTTTAACTTTATACTGTTAAATGAAATATTTCCATTCTCACGTCTGTTGAGCTTTCGTTCATCCATATCATGTCAGAGAATAGTGTCTATTCCTTACATCTGGAAGATGATCCAATTTGAGCGTGCAATTTTGTTGGCATCTTATATAGACATTTTTACTTCACAGCTTGGCAGCAATAAAGAGTCGGCGGTTCACCATTTCTAGCGCTAGCACGAAACACGTGTCTATTTACGAACGGTTTCAAACCTAGGCCCCACCTCACCACTAGGTATCCCCAACAGGCAAACACTCTATTACATCACACGGAATACCTCCAGTATGAATTTCTTTCCCTGCGGTGATGCGTGACGCACAGCCGCCACCACTGACTGCGATGTACCTGGTACTCACCGCGCAATATAAGATCTACAAACTTATCGAATCCGGGACCGGATCACACAGACCGTGTTTTCTTTGCCTCGGATTTCGAACGCACTGTACTACCCGTTTTAACTATGAGTCATTTTGACACTGCTGACCTATCGTTGCTACTTACGGGCGATTCCGGCAGTGAACGAATGTTGCACTGATCGCTGTTTTCATCGGTATCGTTGCTAGCTGATTGGACATCTTGCTGATCTACTCCGGCGCTTTGCACGAGCAGCTGATGACACCGGTCACAGACACGCAGCAGACGAGAGGCATCATACGCCAAGCGCATTTTCTGAGATAGACATTTGCGACATGCCACCTAAACACAGCGAACAGCAAGTAAAAAAATAAACTCAGCTTCTCTCTAGTCGCGTGACAGGGGGGATTAAAACGAGCGGTACGAATCAGTGAAAAGAATATATATTCAAGTGGTAGAAAAATAAAGGGCACTCTTTGCTCAAGAGGCTCATTCAAACATAATCTAAATGTGTCTTAGCTAGAGTGAATTGATACGTTGAGATGTTCGATTAACTTACAATTCCACAGGCGTGGCAATGGTGTTTCCATCGGCCGAAGGTGGAAAATGGCGTCGCACAGTTCATACAATGACTAACCTGGTCACTTCGAACTAGTCGGGGAGCTGACCGGCCAAGATCGAGGCTTGCCATGGGACTCTGAAATGTTTTTTGTAGTTGAATAAGTTAAATTATTTTCAAACTATTCATTATATAGGCGGTCATTTAATTCAAAACTTTTTGAACTAATGAGTAGCTTCATGTTTAGTTAACAGTGAGCAAATCTTTTAATCTGTACTATAAGTTTCTAGAGCCTTGAAACAATATTTTGGCGGCGGTGGCTTTTCCGAAAAATGAGGTAATTCCGAAGATTTGTTCACGTCGAAGGTTATCTGAAAGCCAACTCGGGACACAACAGCATTCGGGTGCTAAACGTCTTTCAAGTTGAGCCCACTCAAAAACACTATCAGTCAATTCAGATTGCGCCCCTTTCCAGAGCAGTCGTCTTTTATGCTATAAAAAAAAAGTCAAAAAACTAGGGAAGGATCGTAAGTTTTAACGAATGTATATGTTGTTTAATCGAAGAAACAAGGATTTTTCTTTAGCATAACACTAGCTGACTAACATGGTCAGTAAATAGCACTATATAAGCCCCAAAAAACAGGGTTAGCTGGCTTCAGTATTCACGCACCCTACCAAACGTGTGTTTACAGTAAATCACAGCCTAACAGATGATATTAGCCAAAGTACCTATCACGAGGCAGTTGTACGATGGTGCTACGTAGCTACAGGAAGCTCAGGCTCTACAATGCGTTTCGAAGCGTTATTGAACTCGATTACCAGGCATCAGTAAGATGGAAGCAATATGGATTCAACTCTGAACAGGGACTGTTATTCAAGTAGTATAGACACGCCTACCGTGGAGTTTAGCTTATTTAAATCTAAGGAAGCACGAGCGCTGGTCCATTGTGCCGGTATTATTTGCTCTCAGACTATGCTCTATTAGCCATGGTTAGATACGGTGTTAGTACCTTCATACTGTCACACTGATCATTTGAAAGCTGTTGTTGTGATAAGTCACCCTCCTGTAAGGATAAGCCATTTCCATTAGGTGAATTATCTCTGTGCACCTTGAGGGAACTTTTTTTCTGCGCCAGGTCGTGCACCGCCTTAGCCAGAACTTGCATCCATTCGAGTTTTTCGCCCGAGTTACTGTCGAAAAAAGGACGTAATCACATAAACACGATGATTAGCGCTGGGCAACCTAAAAAATATTTACTTTTTACAGAAACGTTCTTGCTCTGTGGACAACAGTGAAATAGCTAATTGGGTATTTGTAGAGACGGCAATACGGTATACATCAATCGAATATGATTTCTCATAACCGGTTAGAAAGTATTTATTACACTGTTTTCATGATCCTGCGAGTGCTATGAGTGAGGTTAGGTTTTTTTTTGCCCAGCTTCTATGTGCTACACACTTACCTGTTCCATGTGCCACTCATTCCCGTTTACACTTGCCAGGCTTTCATTAAGATAAAGATATTATTTAATTTAATTATGTGAAAAAGTGTTAATTAGACACATATGAGAAACATTACGAGACAACAGCTTTTTTACATGACACTTACGTTGTGCACAGTTCGATGCTGCGTCCGGTGTTTCGAATGTAAAACGTGTTAGGCGTTTCGAGATTATCACCCTCTTCGACGATTAAGCCGTCCATGTCAAGTCGGGCACGAACCCGCAATGGGGGACCAGCTCCCACACGCTGCGAAATCAGCCGTTGACTACATAGCAGTACTAAGTCGTTGAACTGAAACCCGCGTCCCACGACCATCGTTAGCGATAAGCCCCACGCACGAACATACAACAACAGATACAACATGGCAGTCGCCAATATATGAAAGCAGAAAGAGTCGAAAAGCTAGCCCATTAGTGTTAGTATGTTGACCACGAACGACATATACATACGTAAAAGGTTATTAGGCTACCAGTATGAAGTACAAGATGTAACCAATAGATCAAATATTATCGCCTACTTCATATTGATTAGGACAAACGTCTCTTGACTGTTCGAGTCCTTTTTTTAAAAACGCAACATATAAAAACCTGTTAATAGATGTTTGCCTCTTTCTGTATATCTGGCGTCTACCTATGAGACATCTACTTTCCTTGAATAGTTACGGATGAAAGCTTTATAGAAACTGGCATGTTTTTTTTCTAACTACCCAGAAGAATTATATGATTAATTAAAATAGTCACATTTGTAGAACACAATACCGTACGTATAGGTTGTAATAGCATTATTTACGGGCTAGCTCTCAGTATTTACAGTATCTATGAAGGAAGTATCACTGTTTAGTGAGTCTATGAGACAGAGAATCTCACGTGCTTAGTACGTATATTTTGCATTCTAAAGTCTTGAACAATCCATAAACTTTAGAATAGACTTATTCGCAGGGTTTTAAAGCTTATGTTTTTCTAAGGTGACTGATTTCATAGAGAATAATATTGTAAACGCCGCCACAGTTTACACACAAACGACTATTTTTGCGAAATAAACTTAACCATTTCACCAATATACAGCGTAATTTTACTGTTACGAGCTATTCATATTCTTTTTTTTTTTTAATTAGAGGTACATCGTCGCTAAGAAACCGACCTATTAAAAACCGGGTAAGGCAAAAGTCTTTTGTCAATTTGAAGGAGGCACTTGACCGTTTGAGCATCTTCATCTTACACCTACCAACCTAGCAAGAGATTAAAAAATTATTAAAAAGAAAAATAATAACGAAAAAGTCCAATGAAAAACGTCAGGTCATTAAATAGCTTCTTGTCGAACTGCTGAGAGATCTTTGCTCCGCCCTGTACTACTAAAAGTATAATTGATAATCGAACATGACCTAGGGCTCTGTACTTAACTTCCGACAACAATTTTAAGTGAAATTTTATTCCACTTTATGTGACACCGACCTCTATTTCGTTACTACCTGATCATGATACGTTATCGATTGCTCTATACATACAAATAGATAAGTGCTGTAACAGTGCCTAGTACTTACGACAAACAGATGTCGCTCCTGTGTATCCCCACTACGAGCGGAGATCTTCGTTACGCGTCCCTCTTTCAAGAGCTCCCTAGAGGGGCTCACCAGGTCCATGACCCCTCCAACGAGATCTTGGATCTCTAACAATTTCTTAAACTTATGGATTTTTTTCATCGCCTCATTAGCATGTTGAGCTGCTGTTGACACCAGTTCTAGAGCCTCTGCCGCAAAGAAACGGTATATTGACGAAACAACATTTAATCAATGAGCCCACCCAGATACCCTTTAGACTATAGATCGATATGTTCAGGTCGCTACATTGTAGATATTTCGCATTGTCGCCTATGATTATAGCGGCCATAAATGCGAAATGTACACATTATTATCATGCTACCAACATCAGTAGTAACTATTCTTTCATCGAATTTCGAATCCGGGAAATGAAATAGCTTACTTTGCGTGTTGTCTCTATCGGGAGAGTCTTCGGGCAGCTTTTTGAGGTACTCTTTGAGCAGCAGCTCGTAGCGCGGAATACGTTGGACCGGTGTGAGCATATGGTGTGATACCTGCAACTTACCGCACTCCGGTAAACTCTACAGGGGCAACGAGATGATAGCGAAACAAGACGACAATAGAAACGACAGATTTAAAAAACACCGTGAGCATTTGTGCCTGCCTCAAATTTTGGCTGATCTTTTTTTTTATTGAAAATTGAATAGATTCATTGAGACATCTATCAGCATCGAACGTGTGAGGGTAAATAACGATCTAGGACATACATGTACATAATCCATGATGGCTGCGAACCGAGGCTGTTTCTGGTACCACGTAGCAATTAGGTGCATGGCTGTATCATAGTTCTTGACATACTCTGTGTACATTTTAAGGAAAGGCGCCAATTCGCGCATGAGATCTCCGATGCCTTGCCTTAGTTCCCTGTACCGGATAAATGAAAGTAACGAATGTATATCATAGGTGTGAAAATTATCGAGCGCATTTAACTAACTATAATTATTGAAACACCATACACTACCAGTAAATAATCAGCCTTTTCCTATTGGTTCCAAGTTTGATTTGTTTTGGATGTTGCAAATTGGACTACGCAAGAGCCTATCGTTTGGTGTGGAAAAAATATTAATTTTTGCTAGAGAAATCCTTTGCCGGATTTGTCTGGCGAGCGAAAGAAGACAAAACATAAACAAAGTAGGAACTGCTTGGCCTAGCTCAAAGTGGCTACTACGTTCCATAATTGGCCTCCCACTGAAGTCTGCTCTACTATTTCTATATGTTAGGAATCGAACGTCGGTGGCATTTATTCAATTACTATTCTAGTGATAATGGCCCTGCAGGCCTTAAATTTTCAATGTGTGCAGAATTAAATTTCAAAAAAATTGAATAAATACATGTGTCCACCGAGTAGTATTTGAAAAGCTTAAATCTTGCGGAACTGCAGCTCTACGCCCCGTAAATATTGACCGTTAATAGTAAAACTTGCAACGATGTTTATAATGAGTTATTTTAAGGTGCCGTCACTAAGCAAAGCCTCTCATATAATGGCCTTTCACCACCGCAAATATACTGTCATTAGTGACAATTGAGTTCAATCTCAACATCAGCAGCCCGCAGGGTTTCTGCTGATTTTGAGCGGAATCACAAAGAACGAAGTCGTTACCAAAAGCGGGGCGGTAGGACTGCGAAGCCCCTTTTGCCTGCCTAGATGGTGGGAAATCAAACGCGTGCGCGGTAAAATTGAAATCGAAGTCACAAGATGGCGAACAAGAGTGATAGCAGGTTCTTTGCTGATTGAACTTCTCCTACTTCTAAAGAGAGGCTTTGGTCGCTAAGAGAGCTGTGGTATACACAGAGCGCGATCCAATCAGACACCGTTCGGGCTTCTGATAAGCGTCAGAAGCGCGAACGATAGGCCGAGAACCTGTACACAGCTCACGTCTTCCTAGGTTACGGGCTAAACGTGTGCGGTGGAGGCTACGTGGTCATGCGGCCTGGTTATTAACGGAAGGCCGAAAGACGAGACTCACAGTTTGGACAACAAAACATTAGGCCAAGTACCATAGAAAAATAATACAATAGAGTTTAAAGAACGGCGCCATATGAAGGCAGTCGTTTGAAGATAGAAGAAGGACCTAAGACAGACAATTAGGTATGAGCGCCGGTTGAGACGCCAAAAGGGTCTTGAATCTATTTGAGTTTATTGTTCATTGCTCTATGATCTTATTAAAGTATTTATACAAACCAATTCTGAAGGCGTTCCTCGAGTTTTGGTAGGACAAAATCATTGTGGAGCTTGTAAAGCGACTTCAGATTGGAGAACATTTGGGTGATGACCTCTTGCGAAAACATCGGTGTTGCTCGATTCTCTTGATCGACACGAAAATGGAATACCTACAAACAGATGCAAGAATGAACGAGTAAATTTCTTTTCTAATAGAAATTATAGTAGATTTCAAGGATAAATGTACTCTTTGAACGTTTCGAATTAACGTCTGTTTCTGTAAATTGTGTTACATTTTAGATATAAAATTTTTGTTTGTCATAAAACGGCTTGTATCTCGCGACGCAGCCTCATCAAACCGGAACGTTAGTCTAGGTGAACAAAGAGCGCAAACCACCTACTTGGTCCAGCAACGTCAAAATTGCGACATAGGTTCGTTCCGTCGTAAGTAATTCGTAGGCAATTTCCCGGAGCGCGTTTTGGGTTTTCTGTTGGTGCTGAAAGGGATTATTATGAATCAAAAATTTATTTGATGATCACGTAATCACAACTGCAATCTAATGTTGCACTTAATTACCATGCTCCAAGAAAAAATATGCAATGGAGCATTTCAAAGAATCGGCCAGTTAAAAATTTACTTTGCTCAAGTAGAATAAAAGAGTTCTATTATATAAAGTGTATTTCTTCTCCTGTCAGTATAATTGTCTGTACAATAGACACTATTTGTGGTACTCAGCAGTGCCAGCTGGCAAAGATAACCCTCGTTTATTTCTCATCGGAAATCCTATTATGAAA
>NW_019211457.1:1216050-1218626 GCF_002443255.2 Varroa destructor | reverse complement strand
AGAGAGAGAGAGAGAGAGAGAGAGAGAGAGGGGTACCGTTTTATGTATGTGTATAAAGAATGGTACTTTTTATTAAGACATAATATGCCGGCCTTTTTTTTACAGGAATAGACTTTATTTCTACGATCAGTCCACAGTAAACGGGTGCATCTTATATTTTCTTCGTGTTACTTAATTTAATTTAATACTAAATAATTTAATAATCCCCCTGTTGCACCAACCGACTTCAATCGTAGAATTATTCAGCAAAACGGTTCCTTGCTCTGCCGCGTAACAATCATTGTGCATTAGTCTACAAAAGTTGCCCACGCACTAAATACGGGCCAAGCCGGACAGCTTCTTAGTCTACGTTCATAATCCAGTGTTGTTGTACTAACAACAACAGCATGCCCTTAAATCTCGTAATCAAACACATTGCTATTGCATAACCAGTAGCTCATCTAGTCATGCGAAGTATCGTAGAAGCAAATTTTATCACTTACGGGTGATAAAATCCGCATCTGTTTCAACTGAAGGGACTCCTATGCCTGATAGTTCAAACCATTGATAGTAGAGTTCGTGCAAGTCGTTGCAAATGTCCCTGAACAATCGGAAATATAATACAAAAACTTGATTGTCAGCCAAGGGAAACCAAATGACGCTTGGAGAACGCTTACATAACTGCGGCGGCGATTTTATTGGCAGGTAAATGCGTATAAACGTTGAGGATTGCGATAACTATTGAGCGCAATGGTGGGCATACGCATGGACTGAACTCCACGTGATTATCTACTACACGGCGCCTAACTGCCGGCGGGAGGCCCTGCATATATATATATATATATGTCGAGACTTATTGGGGTCTCACATAATAATGTTCTATACATAATAACATAACGGGTTAAAATCTGGGCATTTCGGCGGCTGTATCTGCCAATCCCAGAACAAGCTGGTGTTCTCAAGCAGCCAACGCTTCATTAATAAGCCTGTGTAAGCTAATACACCATCCTGCTTGAGGATGTTGATAATGTCCTCATTGAT
Organism: Varroa destructor; assembly: GCF_002443255.2. Lineage (NCBI taxonomy): Eukaryota > Metazoa > Arthropoda > Arachnida > Mesostigmata > Varroidae > Varroa > Varroa destructor. The sequence continues at coordinate 1,217,606 of NW_019211457.1, read as the reverse complement.
GCGTTGAAGACATGAGCTTCGGCCGAAAATTTGCTTCTACCCATCACAGGCTCATGCTTCAAATAGCGAGCAAGCCAACGATGATTTTTGCGGTTGATAGTTGAATCGATGATGAAAAATTTCTTAGAGAAAAGTCGGAAATGACCTGCTGCTTCATTCTTCGGAGAGTTCATTAACAAAAAACACGCAAAGAGCATCTGTTTGGCTTTTATGACCCATAAGATGTACGTAAGATCTTCGTAAACAATCCGTGACATCCTACTCATTTAGAATATCTTCACTAACGCCTGATTGAAACCGAAGCATCACTCACTTTTGTGCGGCAGTAATTAACTTTGAAGTCTGCATTGTTCCCTTTATGTCGCGGACTTTTCGTTGTGCTCTGCTAAAGCTTGTCCCTTCTGCAGTCGCATAGTCATTTACGATGCTGTACGCCGCCGATTTCGGGTCACCCCAGGAGCTAATAATCTAAGTAAGGCGTTCGTCTATAGTACGGAAATTAGAAAAGAGATGACTTTGTTTCAAAATTTCAAAACGACACACTATTCTTTGCCCTTACGAGCTCCTTGATCTATTACAAAAGGAACTGGTTTTAGTCTGGTAGCGGAAGTAGCGGATGAACGCATGCTCGTTATAACAAACAGCCCGCCAGTCTGACTAATTACCGGTGCCCAGTGCGTGTCATTGCAATTCGTAACGTCCTGGTGTAGAAAGAAGCACTTCTGAATCAATCACTCACGCCCCGAAGCGTCATTATATTCGCTGTTAAGGAAGGCGTCCCCGTCTCAGCAGGTTGGCCGTTCGATTCACCGTTACATTGCACTATTTTATCTATATTGCGGAGAGACAAAATAGTTACGACAGAACAATAAATCGGACACATCTGAGCTGAAGTGTTCGTTGTCTGCTGAATGTACGTTGCACCCTGCTGAGTGTGTCGTCAGGACACGTTCCGACTCTTCATTTCAGCGCTTTCTTGGCGCGTGATGGCAAACATCTTGACGCTCTATCGATACGAAACAAGATTCATGTACAAAGTATTTAGCGACTACAGCGAGAGTGCTTGGCCTGCCAGTAAACGGCTTCCAGAATATTCAGGAGAACGTCCTATTTACGCGACACGAATACGGGGGATTAGCAGCGGACAAAAAACGGAGATCAAACTAAGATGAAATTGTCTCATAAACAAAAGCCGTAATGGGCATCAACATCCATCGGGGAATCGACACAGTTATTGACCCACAAACTATTTTTTACGTACATGAAATATGCTTGTTTGGGCCCTGGTATTCTTTATCCGTATTATTCAGAAGTTTCGAAGGAAAAACGATCCGAAAAATCGGTATAAATAATCTATGCTATTATCGAATAATGGCTGAAGTGACGTATTTAGAAACTGCGATCGTATTCTGTTGGGTTGCTTAGCAACGTGCGGGTAACACCCTTAAGTAGAATAAAATATTATACCCCAACATGTAATATCTACGAAGAACATTCATAAAATTCACATTCTGAACGAAATTCCAATTTTAACTTCGCTCAAGAAAAACTATTAT
>NW_019211457.1:1105298-1215950 GCF_002443255.2 Varroa destructor | reverse complement strand
TTTTTAATATAATTTTTTTATATAATTCAAATGTTGTCCTTTACACTCATTTTATTCAATATAGCCTGCATTCTAACCTCTACAACTGAGCCATTTTTAAAACAATTAAACAACCAAAGAGTTGAAAAAGCCGCAAAACAGATGAAGAAGCTAATAGTTAGAGCTTATCTGAAGGACAAAATTAACACTTGATATCCACTTCTCTAAAACAGTCGTTAATTTCTGTATCAAAGATATAAATGTATCAAAAAGAGCATTTGGCCAATTTTAGTGAATTTAGAAGTCCTTTAAATCCAAATCTATTAAGGATCTTCGGCTCATAAAAGGTTTTCTAGTATCTTTCAGGAGCCGCATCAAATGTGGGAATAACGTAGAACGTCGATTTCGGGCAAAAAAAAAGTTTTCAATATCGACGAAAATTTTCCAGTCCTCGAAAGATTATATAATAACTAATATTTGCTCAAATTTGAATACAACACTAGCATGGGTTTGTCTCTCTTCCCTCTTCTTTGCTTCAATGCCAAAATTAGCAGATAAACGTATGCTCGCTACGGCAAATAGTCCGCGTATTTTTTTCGCAATTTAGACGCACCGGCATATACACATATATAAGGACAAAAGTCTCTTGATAATTGGGAAGTCTTCAAAAAATAAATTCGCTATTAATTATTGCAATAATATTTGGACCTTATGCTACTTCAGCAGATGCACAGTTTCAACTACTAAGAAATCTTTAGCTCATCTTCTATATATATATATATATATATATATATATATAATCTAAATGTTCGTACCTCTAAAGCGTTGAGCGTCACGCAAGATTCGCTCCGGGATGTGACGTTAGCGTTGTTCGTCGTCGACCCACTATTCGACAGCTGACTACTTCCGATTCCGGTCGTCTCGATACTATTACTGTCGATAGCCCTCAACGAATCGGATGTCTCCGAAGTGCTCAGCGATCCCTGAACACCTATGAGATTGCACTTGCTCATGCTGCCACTGCCATCGTTCGTGACGCTCACATTGGCCATAACGTCGAGATCTCTTCGATGACTCTCGTCATCGCCTTCGTCGTCGACGTCAACCGATTCCTCATCCTCACTTTCACTGACACTCTCATAGCCCTGCTCCGAAAACGACGAAGATACGTGCTCTGTCGAGAATTTGAACGTGTTGGTCTCGCCTAATTTTGTTACGCAGTAGAATCAGATAGACACAGTTAAGAAGACAAAGACAGTTTAGTTCGTGGGCATCATAAATACTGGCTAAAAGATACACAGACGGATAGTAAGAAATCCTATTGACTTAATTGTAACTAGCGATTTTTACTGCGGGCTCCGTATAAACATTTTCAAAGTTAACAAACATGAGATTCTGTGTATGCTTGAAATAAGCTACGGCAGTAGACGGTTTGTGGCCAAGTAATTATCAGTTATACTCGAAACTACATTCAAATGTTCGAACCGGAAATAATTATTGTCTTGTTTTTTTCTTTTCTCTTCAGGAACGGTAAAGTTTACGAGAATAAAGAATGAGAGCATAATTTGTCGATGGTTCCAAGTTTCCATTTTCGAAATTTGGACGCGAAAATGTTTTCTCGATAGAATCGAGGTTCGAAATCGATCTCAGCTGGTAGATTTCCTAGACCAAAAAAAAAATCACTATCTTTTAACTTAATCTTTCCCTAAACTTTAGCTATGACTATATTGAAATTATTATATATTCTTTTTTGTTGTGTTTTTTTTTTATTAATTATAGGTTCATTAGTTGATAATTTGAATGCACTTGGCAATACCCACACGCTTAATAGTATTCCATGAGATATCAGAAACGTTCTAAGTTAAATTTTAAGGCATCTCATTTTGATTTTTTCGATCACGAAATTCAACGACAATTATGTAAAGTTTGGCAAACACCATAACAGCGTAGTAATTTGACTTATGAATAATAGCAAACACGCCTTTAACTCAGGACTATCTTAAAAAACAAGACAGGTAAATCTGCTTCTCAACAACTGAAAAGTTCTGTAAACTGAAAAAGTAATGTATTACGTCTAAAACAAATATTTATGGCCTTTTGACGCGATCATTTACGGAGCATTTGAAAATCTAGAGCAGAGGATTCGTTCCTCACAGAACTTTAAATTTCTCCAGAAATATTTTACAGTGTGAAAAAAAAACTTAAGTAACCCAGTTGATTTATAGCAAATTCAACTTTGTTTAATTTCAGGAAGATTAGCTCAAGGAGAACAAGTGCCCAGAAAGACTATAAACTCGAAGAATACGGTGGACTACTCCAGACCGAGGGCAAGCAAGTAAAAAGGAAAGAAGCAAGAGATATGTACAAGAAGGATTACCTTGCACAATTTTTTTCAAAAATTTCCGAAAAAGTCTGAAAACAATAGTGGAAAACCGCTAGCAGAAACGCACACAGCAATAAAAAAAAATTGCACAAACACGCAAAGCAGCCCAACAGTTAACTTTATTTCGTGCGGACGTAAAAAAAAAACCTCGTTAATCCACATAAACTGATTTCTGGCCATATTTTAGTATCACGAGAAAAAACTTCAAGGTATTTTCAATTACAAGCACTCACCACAGTATTGGAATCTGCTCCTGGACGTGCTACTAAAGTGGTACGAAGAGCTCATATTTGCTTCGAAACCTGTCGACATTCGTTGGCAGCCAGGCAATTTTGACCCCTCTGATGGTAGAGGCGGGAAGCGCGGGAACTCAGACAAAGGGCGCTTCAAGATTGCAGCCCTTAGCTGTGGCTCTGATGAAGCCGTTAGACCCAATCCGACGTTATCAGGATGGCGGAGCGCGTCCGGCGGAACGTTGTTATCGCCGTTTAACTCAATGATCGTTTTGAACTCGGGATGCGTTCCTGAAGTTCGAATCTGCGACTCCGTTCGGTGGACCGTCGACATCTAGATACGAAATCGGAATGATTATACGCGGCTCCGTTAAGCCCGGTGAATGAATGTTGCGCATTTGTGAAAAAAAAAAAACATATAAATAAGAAAAAAATGACTTCGTTTAGGGAAAATGAATTGTCCACAAGGTTGCTTGAGTTACAGGCAACAGCTATGCAGAGATTCCGTCATCGTTTAACTTGACCGCATTAACTACTTAATAAGTACTGTGCACGACTTCTTTTGAATTCTCTAATTAAGCTCGATAAAAAATTAAATGCCCCACTGTTAAAGATGAAACTTCTAGAAACATATAAAATGATAAGAGGAATCATTCCAAGGAGGAATCATTCTCGGGTGAGTAAGCCCATCGGTAACTTGCATCTCACCATCTTTCGTCATGGTACAAAAAGAACCAAATCATGTTTTTCGTGCCAACAAATTGAACTTTTGCTGGCATCATTCTCATTCTATCGTAAAGTGAATATTGTGTGTGCAGGACATAATATTGTTTCCCTTCATTATTATAGTAATGTTTGTACATGCTAGTGTATTTTTGGTCTATTTATTTCTATTCTACGAATAGTAAAAAAAACCGCCGTGACTTGAAGAGTATGGATAGAATTACTCCAAGAAGATACCGTTCGAAGCAAAAGTAACAAATTAAGCCGTAGTCTCGGTAAGGACGAAGGGCTTAGAAAGGCATAGGCTACGCGAGGTCGGCAACACCAATTTACGTTAAACGGAAACAAAAGCTTTGAATTGCGTATGTCGAAACATGCTATCATCTTACTTAATTGAAATGAAGTAACATCGTAATGGTTGGTCTTAAATAAGCTGAGAAGCAACATCACATAATTTGTTAGTATTTGGCTAACTCGGTGGTACTCGCAGTGTCTCACGGCTTCCTGCATTCAAGTTCTTCAGGCGATGAAATGCGCGCGCTCGACTTCACACGCAGTTTGCACTGAATTAGCCATTGAACTTTCTAATACGTTGTACCATCCCTCCTAGATCTAACCCGGCTATCTAGGAAGTCACAATATGTTTTTGAAGGCTAGTTTGTAATGTCAATGATTTTGTACAACCCATTTTCTCCGTGTGATATTTCGAAAAACTTTACTTTTTTTTTTCTATTATTTCTTTGTCAAGCCCTGTAACTTCGTTACTTCTCAAGGGCTACTAAGTACTGGGTGTTTTGGCAGTGATGCAGTCGCAATAACCTCATTTATGTCGTAAGTTTCAAATGGCATTGAATAAACACGACAGCTTTATCTTAGTAAGCCTTGTTCTCTCCAACAGCCCTTGGCAAATTCATGCGGCCACCCAGATTGACTAAGTAAGTAATATAATTTTAATTAAATTGAACACTTGTGACTTATTTGTGTGATTATTTCGTTCTTTTGTTAGAAAGAAGATTGGTGAAGTTAGAATTTGGAGGATACATTGAACATATAAAGTCAGTGGTAACAATATTCGTTTTATATCTTATACTATATTTTAGTAATATGTCATGTCGTCGGCCGCGATCACTGGTTCGGGCCCCATCAATGATACGTACTTCACGACAGCTGTGGTTAATAATGAAATAGTAACATAGAAGCATGATAATCATCAACGGCCGTCAGTCTTCTCACGGCTCATTCTGTACCAACTATACCCCACAAGACGCATTTGTGGTGACATAACTCTTTAATTGTGTTATACTTCAATAACAACGATTTGTCCGAAAAACTCTCCTAGTCGGGGAAATATGGCCCCACATTAAACCCAGTTAAAACAATGCAGTGAGAGATTTACGCTGCCCAATGCCTGCAAGCGTTTTATAGGCCGACAATGATTTTTCCAATTGACATTTTGGCATTAAACGAGGCAGGTTGTTTCAATGGCGTTAATGACTAAAACTGTGAATTTGCTTAATCAAGCGATTATACGTTGATTGGCAATTACAAATATAAACTATATGATGTACTATAATAAATATGCCTACGTATCATGGCATGAACCGAGAACAATATACTGTATCGTAGACTAACCTAATCCATGGGTCCTAGCCCTGAAAAAACATATTGAAAAACGGAAAGAAGATTCTTTTCTTCCTAACGAAAAACGGTAGTCTCAATAGGTTATATTAAATTAATAATGTTTAGCGTACGCAATTCCTTGTAGAAACTTCTATGATTAAATCTAATGTCTCTTCGTTTTCTCGAAAGTCTTATCCAGTAAGCGAAACAGAAGAAATCATAATCACATCGAGAAATACGGATACTCATCCTTGCACCATCTGAACTCATCGTTTTTATTAAAATCACTGGCAAATAGTCGCAAAAACCCTGCAAAAATGGGTATTATGCTAATTTGGTCAAAAAATGAGCTGATTTCAAATAGACATGGTTGCTACTTTAACGGTAGGTTTGTTTAACCTTTTTCCACTGTGAACCTTTATTTTTTTAGTCTCATTTCGGGGGATGCTGAAAGCCCCGGCAAATGACTGTGATTACAACCTCTTTGTGCACGCATCGCACGGACAGATGGGCATCTAAGTGTGGCGTACCTTATGGACGTTGTGCGAATGATTGTCCTGAGAGCTCGATTTGACTATGTGAAGTTGTCGCTGGGAAGCACTGGAGGAGCTGGACGGTCCTACGGTGGTCGGTGACGGCGCACTTGATGCTGGAGAGACTGAAAGTGTTGATTTGGCCGTATTGCTTCCACCGCTGCTCGTGCAACCGATGCTGTCTTTGCTTTTCGAATGGACAATAGCCGACGTAGACTTTGAAGTTGCTTGGAAACTCGTCGTCGATGAACACCCTCCAGTTGATGAAGACATGCTGCCATGCTGCTGGATCTCCTGTTCAGTAAACACCCCGCTATCTCGATCGACTAAGCGTTTGCTGCTAGAACACCGAGTCTCCAGAAACCTGAAATTGAACCGATACAGAAGTTCAATAAAATGGCCATATGGAAATTCAATGGTGTTTGTGTTCGGTATAAAGAGTATCTATAATAATATAAGTCAAATGAAAATCCTATTGCTGGCCAAGATAGTAAGTACTTAGGGCACGCAATCCATTTATCGATAATTAAAAATAAGTAATAATACGTTTTTATATAGTTCTAAGCGAAAAATTAATTTTATGAGACACATAAGCATCTTGGTGTAACAAGCATACGCTCGTTTTTACGATGCAAGAGACCCGACCTTTTCTTGCAAGTTTTAATTAATAAGATTAGTTAGTTGTCTTAAGTGCGTATAACACAACGATTCGATGACGTAAACTAAAAATAGATATTCACCTGAAAAAGATATGGATTTTCTTTTGATTTTGCACATCCATCAAGCCCATTCTATTGCCGTAGTTAAGAATTACTTCCGACGACTGACTGCCCCTTCAAGCGCGACTCAAACCGTCGGTCTTATATATGGTCTTGAATCTTATATCGTGTTTCAGATTCTATGAGAAAAAACACAGCCTTATTGCTCTCCTGGCGATTCGCCGTATAACTATTTCCGAACCATGTTTATATTGTCTTTTTTAATTCACTACTTGGATGGGTCAAATGCACTGTTTATCCACCTGCCAGTTGCCCTAGGTAGTCATTGACGTTGAGAAGCGTACCCTCGTTCACGGCTGAGATTTCCCATTCTTGGCGGCGTGTTTGTTGAACTCTCGTAGCGCCTCTCCGAACGACACAGTTCAGTGGCATTAGGTTCGAGCTGAATAGGTGTCTACACATGCTCTGCACGAAGGTTTAACATATTTCAGTCTTAGCACGAGTGATATATTCCGGCTAGCTATTATCACCCCTTGCCAACTGATCGGGTCCTGAGTAATGAATAATTGCTGTTTGCAAAAAAAAAAAGCAAGGTTCTACACGAAAGTTGCGTGGACCTGACGTATTCAAGGACATATTATGAATGATGCACAGCTCGTGTTGACCCTAGTGGGGATCGGCATTGGGTTTGTTCGGAGATTTTTGCACGTTTTAAACTATTATGAGCGGAAGGTATTGGGCGAGAAAGAGGAAACGGAAGGATATCATCCTAAATGTAAGATAAACTCTAGTTGGTGGATTAAGCGGATTTTAGAGCAATACGTGACGAAGTATTGTTTTATTGATTCGTCTAAAGAACAACGATCAGAAGCACTTAGATCTGTCCAAAGTTCCTGCTGGTAGGATTACAAGGTTTTCGGGTGAAATTAATATCTTGCCTTGAACGTCGAGACTCTAGCCGTTAAATGTTGCTCAAAATGGTTAACTTCCGTTATGCATGAAACAAACCGTGGGTTTACGCCCGGATCCGAACCTGGACTCTCACCTCATTGACTGATCCTAAGCTTACCAGGCCCACAATTCACCAACACGACATCACCGGAGCGAGATCCATGAATGTTATCTGCAGTCCAATTGTTCCGACGAACCGCGTCATGTAGATTACACCTCAGCAAGGATTATTGCTTTAGCTAGTGCTGGTTTGGTCGACTTTGGTTGAATAGATATTTTTACCGGTAAGTGTAGAGAGTGCTACCTTATGATGTCGAACTGCCAATATGGCCTATACTACGCTGTGCTGTTTGATTGATGTACCATACAGAATCGTTAAGATGCTTGATGCAACGGCTGTTTGTAGTTACTGAAGTTGATTTCAAATAAATAAAGATTGCCGAGCTGTTCAAGTTTTTAGAAATAACAATATATTTATCTTATATATGGTATATTATTTTATAAATAACGACCCAGTTTAATTTTCGAAACGAGCGTTTAAGATGGAAGCTATCGTCTAAGTGACGTTTTTCATTATCCATACGCTTTCCCGTATGGATGTAATTGTAAATTAGTTAACGAATTCGTGATAATTATCGTTACCACATTTTTTATCTATAGTACATTCGTAGTATTAACGTAGCAGTATTTATTGTCACTTTTATCCGGAACCCAGCTTCCACATGTATAATGTTCTTCCCCGTTTTAATTTCGGCTCAATTTACCTACTATTGTGTATGTTTTTACTTTTCATCATCCAGTCAGGTCCTGTATATATCATTATACACATACATATTTACAAAAACATATGTTCTGCACATATAATAGTAGTAAATAATTTTAGATATGAAATGTCGAACCTCCTCAGTTTAAACATTTACTGTACAAGTAACTTGCTTTAGAACGCAATAATCTTCGATGTTTAGCATAATGCCACGTATGCGTTAAAGATAATGATTTGAGCCGCATCGTCCTACATCTGTGAAGATCAATTCTAAATCTATGACACTTCCAATTCGTTCCTGTGAGAATGCGAGACCAGTGACTTTGTCCGCAATGGCGTCCCAAGGCCGCTTGTTGAGGATACTTGCAACACGAAGTGCTACCAACAGAACAAAGGATGACAAAGTTTACATCAGCGCCTACCGCAGGACGCATATAAGAACAGGGAGTAGCTCTGGAAGATTATCAGTCTTTGATGGCATGTTTATTACTACAAAGTTGGTGATGTTACGCGCTCAAGCTCTACGTACAATATCACCAGAGCTAAGGCCTGGATCGTCAGCTTCAAACTTTAATCGGAGCTAATAAAAGGGTATAAGTGGACAATGGTAACGGTCATTCTTCGTACCACTAATGGTGTTTCTAATGAATGGCCGTGATTTTTTTTTGTAGAGTTACGTATGTCGACTGAAGTATTGACTTAAATTGTCAACTCAGCCCTACGTTGCCGCCTAACGCTGTCGATCCATGATGGCGGCAACTTGATGCCGTATCGGAATATGAAAAATAAGACGATACTGTGAGAAGCCTTGATTGTATTATGCCCGGCAGGGCAAAAATCTCTTCATAGCTTAAAAAGCATCTCTTTACAGTTTAAGAAAAATGTCTTAAATTGGACTTTTGTTTTAAGCTGTCTAAAGGTGTTTGCCTCACTCGGCATATTGGAAAAGAACGGTGCACCTCTTTAGCCTGGGGTGTTGATCGGTCTTCAAATCACATTAAATAATACTATAGCCAATACTAAATACGTGCACCTTCCCTACGTTCAATGGATTCCTTATGTTGGCTTACGCACGGAAGCTGCATGCGTAGGGCCGAGAAGGAGAAACCGCGGTTTTCTTAGTGATAAAATACCGAAATAAAGCGAGAGATTCCATTAGGTATTTTCTTTTTTTTTGTGGCGGTTGTTTATTATTAACAAATTTTGTACAGTACGTGTGCACGAACGGAGACAGCTTTGTCGTCCTTCAAATAGTCTTCACGTTTTTAGATGATACCACAAACAAATAGGACGGGAAGGATGAATAACTATGGTAGTAGTAAAGCGATGAGGCTCAAATGAAGCTTGCACGCCAATGAGCACCCCCAAATATATCCACATATTCCTGTACAACGAAATATTCGAAAGCAGTACATTCTATACATAAAAACATCAGGAAAAACTTGAACGAGTGCTGTAACGGATTGACGGTGATGCCCCCAACTATAGGCGCCGCTATAAGTAGGACTAGGGTAAATAATAGCAAAATAACCATACGGCTAACAGCATGTCTGGCTCACATCTTCTTTAGTTAAAACCATAGTTAGTTAGAAATATGTTAGGAAGAGAAAGAAGAGCTAGCTAGTTAAAACAGGTTTCTGTTACCTGTTAAATGACTCGCGATTCCTCTGGAGGAAATCGGCGAACTCTTCAGTGCCTGATTCAGAACATTTCGCTGAGGCTTCCTCAAAAAACTTGCCTAGTTGCCCCGACGAGCTCCATGGACTTGCGTCTTCGTCCAAAACACTGCCGCCCGACCTGAAAGTGAACGAGAATCGTGTCAAGATAAGCCTGCTTTTTTCGGAAGGAAGATTTGCCCTTCCATATGGTAAGTGTGAAAAGGCCCATAATTGGCTTCTAATGTCCTTAATCACATTGGCATTTCTAAACTCATTTAACATCTATTGTTGGTACATCAACAAGCAATCCCTAGCCAAAAGCCATCATTAGTTCTGCAATTTTACATTATGTGCCGCATAGTGAAAGTGTTTTTTTTTTAGTAAATCAGCTAACTGCCTCTGGCATTCAATTAGCCTATGTGCATATCCCTGTAAAACATGATCCTTCTAAAACCCAATGCAGCCTATATTGGACTGTACTATATAGTCCGCGCATATATACTGTGACCTGTTAGAGCACTCCACACAGTTGCCACATATTTTCTTGCTTATAGAATTTCATTAAACGCTTACACTATAACGAAATGCATTTTTCTATTTTTTGTTTGGAACCCACCATTATTACATACACTGTACGCTTAGTACAGGTGATACTTCGAAAAATTCGATACACATGTTTACGGATAAGAAAAATTCGGAACAGATTCGGATAAGAAAAACCTTCCCGTTTCGGACTATCTAATATTGGTGCTGGCACCATTGGACCCAGCTGTCCGGCTGCATTTTACCATTTCAACGCATAGATTTAGCATGAATTTTATTGGGACCAGGAATATAAAACCATTCTCGTATAGGATTAAATAAGTCAGATCCGTCGGAACACCAAGTACGTTTAACGTGGTTTCTGTCAGCCAAATATATTACTGCGTTTTAAGATTTCATTAGCAGTCTAAGGTATCACCATTAGCTGGAGCCGACATTGGACACTCACCACCCTCCACAATGATTTTAAAACGAATGCCGGCTGAAGCTAGTTTTGATAACGTCACCAAGCACGTCGGTCAGAGAATAGACAGAAAAAGAATTGGCTGAAAAATAGGGGCGTACCGCGCGCAAAACGCTGAGCATCAGTAGTAACCTTAGCGTTTGGGGTTTGGTAGGACAATCAGAGAACAACTTACAACGGCACTACGACGCGTTTCGTGATCTTACATAGTCAGTTGTTTCTTGTACAACCCTCCACTTCCTAGCCTGCTTCCTGCGTGAAAACGCATAAGAAATTATGTTTTCCTTAGCTCTTTTTTAGCGTAAGGCAGCATGAGAGCACAATGCTGAGTTGTTATATCACCGGCCCGTCGGTAAATATCACCGTTAATCATTGATTGGTTAAAGAAATGAGATTGGAAAGCGCCTTGTTTTTAATATTGACTACACTTAAAAATTACAGTCTTATATATATACGGTCGCCTTGGCTGTCTTTATTTACTCGAATAGAGACGATCCGATCTCTTTAAATCTATGCGAATGTCTTATTCAGACACTGACTGAGAAATAGCAAGGTTACTGTGGCTATGTTTTGGTTAAGCCTTTTGCACAATTATTTTTCTGAAAACTCAGGTATCATTATTAACTAATACACTAATTGTAAAATACAATTTTTTCGAAGTTATCTAACGTAAAATATATTATAAATACTTCATTGACTAACCCAATTAGTCTTGGACTTCTGTAAACAACAGACTTATTGAACATGCTATACATATACACGACGAGCGGAAGTTTAGCGAAAAGCATAATATTTTCTATTGATTATTAACAACAAACCAACTTATAGAATACGCATAATATATATGTTAATAGTTGTTATTAGTAAGCACTATGATGTACTTACATTGACCGATTTTCTCGTATCCTTTATATCAATCATTGCAACCTCAAGTAACAACCAATCAATAGTAAATTGACTATCTGTTTGTCTATTTGATCGAACTTCTTTTAGTATATGTCGTTGGCGAGGCCTGAATCAAAAAGAATCAATTGATAAACAAATAGCCATCAAGGAAAAAAGCACTATATCATAATTTTTGTTCTTAAGGTTAAGCAAAACAAAAACTGACAGCTCTGATGGAAGCTAAATTATCTGATACAAGCAGCTACGGCAAGCGCAATCATCGGCCAACTTGCAATAGACCGTTCCCGGTGTTGCCGTCCGGCGCAAAGTGCGCCCATCAATAATATATCATGCTAGGACAGAGTCCTTGACCGATCTTTCTGTCTCGTCACCAATAGTTCTGGGCTGCAAAAGGACTGACATCAGTCGCCGGACGGTGAAGAATCGTGCGGTATAAGGCCAAAAAAATTTTGAGTTGTTTTCTGCTCGGTTATGTCTCGTTGCGAACTCTCTCCTCCCTCTACTTGCGCCTTCCGACAGCTTTGTTGCTTTATGTACAACGTCGTACTGAATAAGCACACGGTCGTTTTATTGTGCATGTCATAAAGGCCGGAATGACAGTGAATGCGAGAGAAAAATGTTTCCGTTACTGCGCTTAGCAGCATTGGTACAGAACAGAGACAAGATGTTTCTGTTTATTGCTCATTTGCTTGTCGCTTAACGTTTGACGTTCGTTCCGCCTATGGTACAGCGACATTTTAATGGTAAATACCTACGGACATGTGGCTGCTATACATGAAGGACACGCAAGCTTTTAACGTTCGTCAAGGTGCATGGATGCCGGCAAGCGGACATGTTGGTGGTATTTTACCAAGAGTCTTTAGGAACAACGGAGGAGGGAAGACGAAGCCAAACGAGATAGGGCAATCTATTGCTTAATTTGATATGAATGTACGCCTGTGATTAAAAATGATAAACGACCAATCAGTGAGTAAATCGGTCTGATTTTTACTTCAACACTTATGCTACGTTCGGTAATTTTTCGTTATCTTTTTTTTGTTATCTATTTTCGTCCAATATATTTCGGAGCGTCTGATATTAAGAAATCACTACAGCTGTTGCAAGAACTGTCTGTATGTAATAAGTACATGTGATAACATCTGCCCGTGTTTATGGCGGTGCCCTCGTAACGCGATTGCCTCCTAAATCTAGGCGACCTCACGCCTAGAGGTATGCAAGGTGGTCTGAGTTTGAAGTCGACCTACAATACTACGTGAATGTCTTAGAAGTAAAGTCTGGTTGGCATATTATACTAGCCCTTAATCTCCTTTAAAAAAGTTTGAAACCACAAATACAGCCCGTTTTGGGTTGAACGGGAAAGGGCAGCCGTCTGAAGCAAAACAAGTACCGGTTAGGTAAAACTCTTAGCATGTGTTTTTATCATGATCTGCCCACCTGAACCACTCCTGGGTATCCTTGACTTGTTTCTTAAAGCTTTCCTGCCGCTCCATTGTCTCAAAAGCGAATACTTCAATCTCGATTTCTTGTGCGGATGATTTTCTTTTGTCTTTATTTCTATATTGTTTTCCAACAAGTGTTATGGGCCTCCCATCAACGGTGACGATCAACTCGTCAAAAGAAAGATCGTGTTTGTCTCCACGAACGGCTTTTCGGCGAGCTCTAAGCTCGTCCTCAATTTCCTGAAGTAACAAATGCTGCTGTTCTCCTAACACTACTCGAGAACGGCTGCTACTCCTGAGTTCGACGGTCCCTCTACGAAATTGACTATCGCCATCCAACCATTGTCGGCGATTTTTTTTATTCCCTACAAAAGCTTTACAAGTGGCTTCAGTACTAAGCTCCGAAGGAGTTCCAATTGAATCCTTTAACGTTGTGCCCTCCTCGACGTCTCCGATTCCCCTTGAATGTCCATCGGGGTCAGTCGCGATCTCGAAGGGATCATCAGATACCCCTAGGACTAGCCGGCTATTGGTGCGATTCGCGAGGATCTCTTCAAGTTCAGATGAGGATTCGCTTCTTGACGGACTCGTATCTTCTACTGAATGAGAGCGTGGCTTTACTTTTCGGAAAGCAACAAGCTGTAAAGATCCTGTATCGTTGATTGACGGAACGGTGCCACGTTGCAGTGACCTAAAGAGGAAAGAAAGTCAACAAACGCAACGACATAGGGAAATGTTAGTCAGCGTACCATATATATACTAGCAGCTTCATCCATACATCGACAATATCGGAGATTTTGTTAAATGGCGTTCAATGCATCGCTCGCCTAGCACGACAGGCTCTTGTGCCGCGAAAAGATCACCTTGCCATTTAGGGAAATTTGTATAAAGCAGGTCAACTCTGGCAAATTTTTATAGAATCGTGGTCCAGGTAGACAATTTCAGACGGCGTTCCCTTTAAAGTGAGGCGCCAGTTAGGTGTGGGTTATCTCAGATATAAATTGAGTGACTATTTGTAATTCGTTGAACTAACTCTAGCCACTTGTCTATTACTCGAAAGTATTAAGCTATTAAGAGAATATATTATGCTATATTAAATTTTTACTGAGAAAAGAGACCTTTCTAATGCATTGTATGTTCCAGTGAATGTATTATTAGCTCGCTTTAAAAATTGGGAAAAAGTCATAGGAAATTCCCGAAACCTTTTTGTTTCGTGCTTCATACGAAAACATCATGATATACCGTTCCTGTTGTTGATCCTGTGAGAATAAGCATTGAGATACGACGAACTCCGTCGCTTGAGCAATTTTTTGGTTATAACAATCCACTACACTCACGGAATATACTCTAGGGAAATTGAAACGCGGTAGAAGAGACGGCAAGGCGACAGACCACTGCTGCATTAGAGCTAATCGTATTACAGTTAAGAAAAATCTTCATATCACGGATTGCTCATCGTTATGTCATTGAATATAGAACAGTACTTAAGTCTAAAAGTATGGACAAAGGCTACGTAGGGTAAATACTAACTTGTCAAAAAAGTACCACAGCTTTTCTAGCTAGATACCTCAGGTAACAGAGGCTGCATTGGACCGACGTTGGCGTCATCTGATTGCTCTTATGCAGACTTAAGGTAAGACAGCCCATAGGTAGCCATTATATTGCCAACGAACTAACATCCACGACTAAACAGTTTTAGGCAATCTCAAGGAAAGCTAGGTACGAAAAGGCTCGATCCTTGGGCGCTACAGGAATTGACGTAAAATAATATACTCGATCATATTCCCATTTACGAATGATTGACCATATTTGACGATAATGTGCAAAGGAAAAAAAAGAAAAGTGAAAAATATGCTTTGTAATGTATAGCAAAGCCCAGACTGATGCCAAAGCTGGTGATGCTATGTGTTTGACGATATTGAAATAGAATTCGGCTTTACGAGTTTTAGCTGCTTGGCTAGATAATGCTAGACCACATAAATCTCTAGCTACATGGCGACAATAGGAAGAACCTTGATAAAAAAAAATATGAGGCATATGCCCTATAGCCCGGATCTTGTACTATCAGACTATCATCTTTCCCGGTCTTTGCAGGACTCATTATTATGTAACGGAAAGATGCAAAAATCATTTGTCACAATTTTTTCCCCCGAAGCCACAGGAGTGATACGGTCACTAGAAAGATGGCCAAAAATCATAACCAAATTGGGGCATATTTTGTTTAAAAGTATTATTTCTTGCAATATAAGAAATAATTGCTTTAATCTTGAACTAAGAACTGTTGACACTTTTCAACAACCCTGTATTTCGATCACTAGTCTTGATTCGTATTTACACATATGCTGTAAAAAGAGATTTTACCAAAGAAGTTAATTCTCGACGACCTACAAGGATCGACAGTGATCACTTGTTAGAAATCTTATGGAGAAATAACCTCTTTTCGTTCCTGGATGAATTATGGCCCTTTTGTGACAATATTGGTATTACAAAAACTAGCTTGAAATTGTTGTATATTTAAGTGCTATCGAGTCGCTACAACGTTTGCCATATTAAAGTACTACAGCAACATTGTTTTCAGGTATTTTGCTTTCGACATGCATAAATCTGTGTCGCATTCAATGACCATGAATGCCTTTCGTAAACGAAAGAGTCGAACTGGCCCGCTAGAAATAGTGGAGACCAGCATGAAAGCGTGAGTTATTGAGAAGTATCCCGACGAAGTCGGGAGCAAACAGGACGCACTTGATGATATGTGTCATGTCTACTTTCTTGTTAACAATTTTTCCCATAGGGACGACCACCGTTCCGGACTAAGAGGGTCGGTTATTCTCGTAGCCCTGCAGGTCACCAGCCTTACGTGTATTAGCTGCGATGAATCTACGATGACCCGTTACCTTGAAAGCATATACGAAAATGAATACGGGCAGAGTGTACAGGGGCAGCTTACTGGAAACGTGCAGGTACAAATACATTGCAACCCTCGCAATGTAAGGAGAACCGGGCACATAAAGAACTTCTAGTAAAAAAGGATTTCGATTATTTGCTTCCTGAGGTGCATCAGGTCTAGCTATGCTTAGCTTAAAAAAAGTATTATTGCAAAAGGTTCGTGTTTGCTCGTACATTGTATTCATTGCCGAAGCGCACATTCAAAGATACGGCAGAAACCATTATTTAATATATTTAAATGACGTTCATACGTTCAGTCCTCTTCTTCAGTGAAGCGGAAACACATATATGAAAATATTAGGACATGTTTAATAGTTTAGCGCAATATTATAAAATATTCAAAAATAATATGTGGGCATTAAATCAAACATATTTTTGAAATGTACTGAAAGGGCTCATTATTAGTTTCTTTCGTACCGTAACTATAATTACTTAGCAAACAATTAATATATTTCTATTATTCGTCTCTAACTGACAATTACCTCGATCTGCCGTTAAACTTGAATCTGATACCTCGTTGCCTGTTACGTTCGTTCCGCAGCAACAACTGTGACCCGAAAACGTTGTCTCTACAGCCACAGGCGTCCTCGTCTTCGTCGTTCAACCTCAACTGAAGTTGCTGTAGAAGTTCGAAGCTCTCTCGGTGTCGTCGGCGGCAAAGGCGCGAGGCGGTCCTGCGTACGGCAACGACATTACACGGTCGTGGTGCCACTAATCGTGGAACAAGATGGCATGTGGAGGACCTTGTCGATGCTGATATGAATAGCGGTGAATTCCTCACTGGGAAGGTTCCTTTCGTTTTAGTCAGTTTAGACGAACTTGTGGTTCCTTCTACGTTGTGTCCGACGGAGCCAGCAGCTCTCCTAATCAAAGGACTTCTCGTAGAGTTGCTGTTATACACTGATTTTGTTGCAGGAACACTGAGACATCTAAAAAGTGATTGTTTTCCTCTACGGCCGGAAGGATTATTGGCAGCGAAGACAGGGTCCTCTGCCACCGCAATACTTGGCGCCATCCGAGCCCCTAAAAAGATGCGCAAGGGGATAATTGTTATTAAAGCACAATAGAAATAACTTCTGTTTCGGAAGATAAATAATTCCACTAAAGTCTGCTTAATATTCACTCATGATACAATATTACAGTGTACTACCTATCGATGACCGATCATGCTAAGCAACAATAAAGCATATATATATATGCCTGATTGTACGACCAATGGTTTCCAATTTTGAAAAGTGTTTTTCTCCTATAATTGGTTGTACATTTGGCATATCTGCAACTTAATCGTTCACTTCGTAACGCTTGGATATTGAAAAATCAGCTCGACAGATGGCACGGCCAGATCTGTAAAGATCCCATCAGGGGGTCATCGTATACTTCATAAAATTCGTTCGCGCATTTCTAGCACTCCGCAGCGTAAACGCTAAATGTGATAGCAAAAGATCATAATTAGCGTTTGCGAGAAGGCTCGATTAGCCTGGAACATGAAGCACGATGCTTCATAGGCATTCGCCTTTTTTCAAATTTCAACGAACGAAAAAATAATGTTTGATTACGACAACTGTCGCTAAAAAGATCCGCAGGATTGATCTCAACGGAGCCTGACTGTAAAGGTTGCTTGGTATCTAAGGACAATGCACCTAGTGGGGTGATGAAAGCAAGCTATATAAGTGATTTTTGTAAGTAGGCTATGCGATAAAGACAACTTCTAGTAAGGTATTCAACAAGTAGTGTGAGAATCTTACTCACTAAATTCAGAACTTTGTAACCTTAGACCCAGACTCTAGAACTTGCATATTCAGATTAATTTTGGGCGATAGAATATTGAATGTTAAAAGGATACTAAGATGTATAAGTGATCTATAAGCATCATGGATACGATAAAGTGTCATTAGCACTGAAACTGTAAAGTTGTTCGACTTTTTTGTACTGCCATTGCCTGCTTTTGCGTATCGGTCGGCATCTTCTGCAATTAAACAACAAACATACTAGCCTTCTATTGAGCATACTATTGCCGGAATTTCACCTCCGATCTCTTATGTCCGTTCGTTTTTAGGCATCACTTTTTTTCTAGGGTGAAAGAGAGAACCAGTAGGAGCGCAGACGACGACAATTCAGGTCGCTTATTACAGCAGACGAATTTCCAGATGCTCTTGTCATTAATATCATTGTGCTGAGGGGGCATATCTACCTGTCTTATGATCTGGTCGGCAGCTACTGTAGCAGCAGAACTGAATCCTCGCGCGTCTAATGCCTGTATTGTTTTCCACATCTGTTGGCAACGGTTTTAAATACAGACGATGTAAATATAGAACAGCTAAAAGGATAAACGTAATGCAAACCTGTTTCCTTGACACACTAGCCACATAAAATATGCAAAGGAAATTATAATGTGGCAAGCATTGATGGCTCGCGTCCTGTATCCAACGTGCGAAGCAGTCGAAGGTGTCAAAGCGAAGTGTCAATATCAGCTTTGCCGTGCAGTTGCTGACAAATGTTTCGTCTGCTAAGGACAGACAGGTTCGTCTTTAAACGTCTATCCATCGTAGACGTGCCGTTAGCGCGTTCAGTTTAATTTGAATAGCCACTACGTTACTCCTTTGGGGGTCATTAGCGGCGTCCGCGTTGTGGATGACGTCGGGCGGTTTCTGTTTTGCCGATGTACCGGAACTAGTTAGTTTACTATTGTACCGTCCTTAAATCCAATCAAAAAAATGAACATTGCTGGTTGAAACAAACGATGGAGTTTAAATACGACATAAGGCCGCGATCAACTGGTACATGTGGTAGATGCCGACCTTGTTCTTCGTTTTACTATCTGTTCTACGTGTTCAGGTGTGGAACCTGGAAAAGACCATTCAACGAATAGGTGCAGTATGACGGTATGGTGCCGTTCTGCTGGAGTGTGTTAGGCACAGTGGTACAAGGAAATAATGTTATGTAAAAGAAACTGTGGCCTCGTGAAGACTCGCCAAACCTCACATTTCAATGTTACATTATATAATGAATTATAAACAATTTACTGCAACGTTACATAAATAGCTCTCAGTCCTTGTTAAGTTTTTGAATAAAGTGTTTGAATGAAAAAAAAATTTTAATAAAATGTCGTTTTTTATACGATTTAAGATTAAATAGAACGCGAAACATATTCAACAGGAAGGTTCTCTAGCTTTTAAGCTCCCACTGCATTGCTTTTCGAAATAGTCTGCAGAAGCTGTAGCAGCATTCAACTCAATCCATCAGCACTTCGTTTCGTATTCGGGATGCCTGGGCTGACCACCTTTTTGCCGAGTACTTGCAGAAGTATAGATAATAATACGATTATTAGTACATTACGCCGTTAAGGACCGTAAAGCCATATAAAACCTTTACACAGAACTCGACTACTCTATTATAACCCTTCGAGAATCATGCACACTTTCCGACTGCCAACACTCCCTAAACCCATTTAGCATTAAAGGGCAGTACAGGAAGCCGAAGAAAGTACAGAGTATACAGGCAACCGTACGTGGTTTGTATCTGGAATCGATTATTGCTCCTCCGGTTATTCACACGGCCGTATTGCGGGCCGTTAGCGGGGTCCAAACCAATTACCTCCACTGGCTTTTCTTAGCAAGAGTCTAATATGTTAGTATAGAAAAACCGTTTCCACGACTCCGACGTGGCACATATGTTCCTGTATACACACATGCAGATACTGGCCGCCCGCTCTTCCTCTTGCGCCTATGGAACACTATTTATTCGTAGATACCGACTAACGTCGAACGACAGCTGGTAGCGAGCCAAGGTCAAGTCTTTTTTCGTTGTCAACTTTTGACTGATCAACAACTTATAACAAAATAGGCAATTATCATATACACCTACGAAACTCGTTGGCAAGTACGATGCCAATAGTAACATTTTATAGGGCTTTGCTGAGGGACCCGCTGAATCATCATTTCAATGTTGTCCTACGGCCACAATAGTATCCTAATTAGATGCAGCTGAATGTTGATTTTGTGGAAAATTAGCCGAAAGTCAATAAATAATCACATATATAATAAATGATAAAATAAACTTTATATAAAATAAAATCCATCTCTAATGAATATGGGTAAAGACATTGTTCGTGCCACCATGTAGCGCTTAGTAGTTACTTTGCTAGTGTGGATCGTTATTTATCCTACAAAGTATACAAATGTATGTAATTCATAATGGTTATCCGTAACTTTCGCCACCGCTGTCGGTATTTGACAGCTCGTTAGCCAATACTTTGCCTCTAGCTTCGTAGTTAATAGCCTTTAACCTGTAGAATTTGCGATTGGCTAGGCAGCTTGCGATGCATTTTCGAGGGTTGTGTAAATTTTCTAATGTATAATCTACTACAGAATGTCAAATACTTCCGTGACATTCAGACGAACGTTAAGTTAGCGATGCTCTCTGACGGCCGATTGATCCTAGACGTGGCCTCCCCAACTAGGTGGAAGTAACGTTTAAGGTTTAAGGTCTAGTTAGTAAGTCTTCGCATGGCCGCACAGTGTTGACCTCTGCATACAATTGAAGATGCGTTAATGAGTGAACGATCGATTTTGCCAAGTGGACAGTATTTTCGTTTCAAATTAATCAGAACATAAATAATTCGACATACGCTAATTCTTATACGTCAGGCGTGGCGTACGCATCGAGAAAGCGTTTTTCAACTTTTATGTATAATAATGTCCGTTGGAGCAAATACGTGACAGACGTGAATAAAAATCATATAACGGACAAACATGCGGACGGCGTAAATATTTTGCTCACGCAAGCTTGCGTTCTCTACTTGTAAGCTTCCTTTTCTATGCAGTGGAAGGAGATTCTATCTTTGATGCATTTAATATTCTGTGTATGAAATAGAGTTGTATAGTATTGGTCCTCGCGAAAAACAGCTATCCTCACATCATACTGGGCTGTCATTATATGAGACGGAGCATCATTTGGTGCTACTGCGAACGCGGAACTGACAATGTCCGCTATGCGGAATCGCCATGCGCTATGGGTTTTCGAGACCAGAAAGCTGATTGGCGATTCCCGGCCAAACCGAATCTGATTAGTATGAGCTGACGTGAACACGTCGTGATGTGCAGAGATACGTAGCTAACGCCCGACCAGCTGGGTCCACCGCTACCAATCGCTAATGGCAATATGGCTGTGCTAACAATCACTCTAACTGTTCACCGTGCATAATTGGTCTACTGCAGATGATGGACTAGGTTCTTCGAGCTTCTTCGTCGACGTCCAGCGATCAATAGCATCGGTATTAAGATGGCCTTCATCTAAAGACGCATGAACGTGTCGGCTGTATAAATACTGTTCTAGGGATAGCACTGCCGTGAGTACTTGTTATTTTAACTCATTATATATAGATATAATCACTCCTATATGTAGACATATGCGTCTACTCGCTTCCCGTGTCGCCATCCAAGCTAGACCATGTTGGTGAGTCTACATTTAGCTAGCTAGAGCTGATCGGAGCAAGCAATATATGACTTAGGAAAAATTGTAGGGATTTGAAACGTCAAAATTACGCGAAATTTTACGAATATTAAGTTACGTAAAATTACTTATATATTATATTATGTATAAATGTATATGTATATATATATATATATATATATATATATATATTAGTTAGTATTTGCTTTGGCCCATTTAAACACAAGTAAAAATGGTTCGTGTTTAACCGTTGGGTGAAAAGGGTCATACGAAAACAGACTATGTAAGAACTTTCTTGGACATTTTTGATCATACCAGATCTGAAGAGAGCTTAGTAATGACCAAAAGTACCTATCAATAAATGACTGTAGCCAATGTCTTATATCACTACGACGTTAACAGCTCCACAGCCTCGGAGTGATTGAACAGTCATAAATTCGATCAGATGAAAGGCAGTATGATATTAAAAACTCTCTATAGCAATCGTTTTTACAACTACTAATCGTTCATTATTTTCGTGACTCTTTCGATCTCTAGCTCTTTCAATTCACGGTCGAAAGTGATGCTGGTGAAGGCGCGCGCTTCCGTTGAAACGTCGACTTATTCTATACATTTGGGCCTGTGCGTTTCATCTGAAAGCCTCACTCTGCGAATGTGAGCCTATTTCTGAAGCTGTACACTCAGATCCTTAATAACCGTTCGTAAACAGACAATATCCAGATGCGAGAGGCACAATCAGACGTATGTACTTGGACCCACAGCATTTTCCGATCATTTGGGCAAATGCATAATAAGAGTTGAGATCACGACGGTAAGCGTATTAGCTAACAGATTCTGTTAAATGTTAATGGGTCCACGTGTATCGAACACTGATATCGCCTGTACTTGTTATACCGCCGTAGATATTTCTACAAGATAAATTTGCGCACGGCCTCCCTGTGAATGTAAATAGTATTAATGGAGTAAATAAAAATCACAGTCTATGCTATTTAGGTATTTATTTATTCTTTTTAATCTAAGATCTACTTGAACGATATTAAGATCCTATTTAAAACATCCGATTTAAGCCAATATTTGTTAGCACATTTAACAACCAGATACAATTGAATTTAATTCTGCTTACATCGGTAGTTTGTATGTTTTTATTATTATTATTTTTTTTTATTATTATGTATCTTCTTTTTTATTTAACGAATGCGTCAGATTGTTTCTAAATTTACTGAAAATAAATAAAGACAACAATCAATAACATGCACAAACTGTTATCACGCACTCGGCCAGTTCCGCACTCTTATATCGTTGCTGTATTTCTGCACACACAATGCTCTCCCTATACCACTTGACCCTCTTTTCGTAAAGATCCTCTAGTTACTTCGCTTTAAGTAGCTCCTCGGTTTCGGGTGGAAAAGAAGGTGGATAATCGAGATTCATACCCGCTGTCCTTTTCGTGCGCGTGCAACTTATACGAGCACAACAGCACAGGCGCATTGGCATTCTACCACCACGCACAAAGATTAGCATATACCATACTACTTTCCGCGGTCGCCGTTGGCCCGCGCTCTACACTTACATTAGGCCTAGGTGGTCCTGTCTCTAAGCTGCGACTTTTTTTCGTTTCTACTTGATGCCGATGTTCGCAAGCAGATCACGTGGAGTTACGCTATCAGTAATTTATCCTTATTCTTTATAACGACAGCTGTATCTCTAAACAGCCAGAATTTACAATTGATTGTTTAACTTTAAACTACACATTCGCTCTCTACAGTCTAATGTGATATAGTATCGAAATATGGTACTTGTACCGCGGCCGTGGACAACTTTACGCGCCCTCACTGCTGTACCCTATTCTCTTTTATATGCCAAACGTGTAGTACGGCATCAATTTGTTGGCTATTTTAAACTTCTTCTTCATCTAGTTGACAAATCTTATTCCCGTGCAGCTGCAATAGGTGACGCAGTTGCCTACGGACACGTAGGGTTATCTAGGTTGGAAATCGGAAGTTCGAAGCCAGCGGTCTCAAGCAATGTAACTAACAATGCAATAGTATCGAGTGTAACTTTTCCTAAGTAAAACACTTAGATATACAATGTCAACATAATCGAGTATTACGTATGATAACGGTGTTCATATGAAGTTCAGCATGGGTTCACTTGATTCGCAATATGCCCTGTGGCATGCCATGTCTCATTTTCACAATCACTCAACATATGAACCTATCTATAACACAGGATTACAGACCTCTATCCGTATTATTTATGCTCTATGTGTAAAGCACCTTCTCAACCATATTAAATCCTTATACTTGCACGGCCTATGCATATCCATATTCTGCATCAAACATCCTTTCAATTATAAAACAAAAAAAAAACATCTACAAAGTAGAAAAACCATCCATTTTCTATTAAACGAACTTCAACTTTTGCGTTGTCCGTGCAATGTCAGATATGAATAATAGCAACGTGTATGCCATTGTGATGAGCACTATTGAGAATTCGTGCTGTTATTGGCTAATGGTTGACCATTGGAGTCTACGTTGTCGCTGATAATGATCCGCCACGCCTGTCATATAGTGGATTTCACCGAGTGGACCATTATCATCGACCCTGTGTCTGTTGAACCCGGTGCCAGTTTGACGTAAAACTCTGTAACGAGTTCCGGTCATGGTAATTAGAGCCGTTTGCCCGTTACGTATACAAATGCAGGACATTATTATCTTTATCGTGATTTTCCTGTCTTCTTTATATTGCGAATGGCCATAATAATGCCGTATGCTTACTTACACAGCAGTAAGGAAGCGAGGAATTAGCTCTGCACGCGCAACTGTCCATCTGCGCAAAATGGCAGCAGTGGCGGGGTTTTCAAAACGAACTCGAAGACGATTCGACGACAGTGTCAAGACGTATTTGGCAAGCAGTCAGTCCTTTGTCTGGCTAGATTAGGATAAGACATGTGTAGGCCAAATAGTAGTTATATCAACAACGGTGTGCCATTGATGCCAGCAATGACAATGAGCCACTGATGACTAGTAACTGAGGTCCAGTAAAAAAACACTGTGAACGGTTAATGCTTGTGAGTAGGATAACTCTACGGGTCCATTATATAGAAGTGTATTCGTTAGTCGGTATTTTCAATGTTACCAAATGCACCTTATGTTATTGTTGCCTAGTAGCCAGAGGACAGCAGTATTTATTTCATATGTATTGGTCGTTTTCGTGCGTAACAACAAAAACCGTAAAAAAGCTAAGGTACTAAGGACCCGTCCTGTTTCGACTGTGTTCTAGTCGGCTAAAAGAAGACTACCGAATTCAGGACGAAACAAATAACGAAAAAAGTACCAGTAAAACGCTGCTAGCGAAGCGTGTGATTTCTTCCAGTAATACATGATCCATTAGATGACATATAGATAGGTTTAATTAGTATGTGGCTTAATCGTCTCCTATTGAGTTCCTTCTCAGCGGACTTGAAAGCAACGTAACCCAAATGTGCCACGTCCGTCTACCTGGACTAAGCGGCATCATTCACCTCTAACGGCCATACACAGAACGTTGAATGGAAGGCTCATACGAAGCGTAGATAGATCCAGATAAGCGACCGCTATGCGATGGTACAGAAGCTGCATGTAAATGAAACATTTTTTCATTTAGCCAAATGCGAGCTGCCCCAGATAACACAGCGTTTAAAGAAATCGAATCTTACAATATTTTACCATTTCATGGCTCACCCATCATCAATTCCGGACATGATGAACGTACCATGAATTTTTAAGCAGGGGGTAAATTTATCAGCGAGCACCTATAGTGCTCATACTGGGCTTCTTTTTTTTTTTTGTTTTATCTCTTTTCTGCCATTATATAATATGGAATCGGCAATAGGTTAATGTGTACGTTTCAGTAGACGGCTTCGAACAACGGTACGAAACATTGAAACACGACCCGAAAGAGCAGCGACCCCTTTGACTGTTATGAAGTTTTTGTCACTGAAAACGCAGGACTCGGAATATCCTCTTTAGCTTAATTTTAGAAATCAAAGACATGATAATGACTACATTATTGTTGCAAGCTTTTTATCAATTCCGGGTGAATGAATTTGATTTTCCTGCAATTCAACCCTTATGGTTATTTACATCTTCAAACGAGTTCGGCTTTTATTATATTACCCCTTGCAGTGATACACGCTCGCATTCAATAATTGTTTAGGGTTTTATATGTGGTCCAAACGTAACACTGCTTCAGACGGCGTTCAGCTGGCCATAAAGTGGTTATCCAGAGGTCCTGGGATCGACACGTATCATGTTGAAATCATATCATCTTCGGTGGTACAATTCAGCGTAGCGACTGTTCAAACTTTTGGCGGGAAATGCAATTTTCACGACTGCTCCGTGTTAGCATAAAAGCGGCTCGTCTTAAGAAATCCTATAAAACTGGCCGTTTTCACTTCCTACTTCTATTTTTCCTATTGTTTTTCTAACATTTTATTCATGGTTGTTGTATAGTATATGTCCTCGGCGACATGTAAAGCCGCAACCCATGGTGGCTGGTTAACCGCCCAAGCCACAGTTTCCTGTTATATATATATATATGATGGACGTCATGGCTAATTATTCAAGCATTTCTTACGTTCTTTTTCCCTCTTTTGCCATTTTGCCCTAAAACCGTGATCTTCCCACGTAAAATAGTGTACGTCTATCTTTCATCTCATCAGCACTCACACACGCACCCACACACGACGCCATGATCCATCAACGGTCTAGAAGCCTTATTTGAACGAGCGAGCCATCGAGGTCACAATCGGCGATTGCATCATCGAATCGATATATCGATAGCAAAACAATTTGCCGTACCAGTAGCGACAGCGGTCGATCCCAGCGAATTTAAACCGCTAAGCGCGCCAAAGAGATGCGACTACTGTATTGTTTATTGCTTTTTATTAAGACCTTCATTGGCCGGCTCTTTGTTTTTGTGGCCTCTCTTTCCTTGAAGGGACACCAGCAGCAGAAGCAGGAGCAATACCTGCAACAGCTGTCTCCGGGAGCATTCAGCATTGCATGAAGTACAACGATTTGGCTACTGTTATAGTTATGTCATCATTTTTCTTGTTCGTATTTGTGCACTGCGCGATGCTGGTTCAGGCCCCTCACTGGCACCCATCCATTCGGTGAGCTTTGTATCTTCATCGGGCGCGTATACGCAGAGTGTGAGACTGTCCGCGTGTATCCCATAGTGTGCTTTCGTCTCCTTTGTCTCTCACGTTGAGTCGAGGCGATGTCCTTGCTGAGTACTGATGCTATTGTTTACGGTTGCCAGCAACGAGCCAGTGCCAACTACTATGAGAAGCACAATTGTGGCTCCATCACCACGGTGCTCGGCTTATTTACGATGGCCACAAAGACTGAACACACGTCGTATGTGGGAGGAACGATAGTGAAAAGCCCAATACCATGTCTTATACGTACAGACACACGCATTACATTTTAGCCTATACTGGACAAATCCGTCGGGGAGGAAAGCAGACTGTGGTAGTCGCGCGGCTGACGATACGTTGAACTGAACGGGACCGAATAGCTGCTGATACCATGTGAAAGCAGGCATGTATGTGAAATCTATTAGTCATTCGTAAAAGTTGTCGAAAACAGCCACTGTCAGCGTGGACGTTCATGGCGCATCCGATATGCTTCACGGTACGGGAACTGCAAACATTATCATGTTTAAGCCATTGTGATCGTAATGCGCTTGTGGTGTCTTGAAATGTGCGAGTTTCCGAAACGGAGTCGCGTTTGTGTAAAATGAACAGAGTGTTGCGTTGGCTGATCGCTACGCACGGCGCAGCGATCTGACGAGCTCGTCGTCTGGTAAGAGGACGGCTATTCTTTGCAAACGGTATGATTCGCTACGGGAACTCACGTATACTTGCGCGCCGTACGATTCATCGTGCTGTTTGTTTTTTTTTATACGTACGTAATTTATCTTCGCGCTTTTTGTTTCATACAGTAACAA
Source organism: Varroa destructor (assembly GCF_002443255.2). Lineage (NCBI taxonomy): Eukaryota > Metazoa > Arthropoda > Arachnida > Mesostigmata > Varroidae > Varroa > Varroa destructor. The sequence goes on along the minus strand of NW_019211457.1, from coordinate 1,188,646 downwards.
TCATAACAATAATAATGATAGGCGGATAAAGAGTGATAAGCGCGTGGGAGGAGAACGCAGAACGTAACCGATTAGTGATAACAGAATCTGTTTGTTTCATTAAGCCGAACAATTGATGATCATCATCGTCACTTTTATGGTGTTGATTGTTCTTTGTTTTTTTTTTTTTGAATGTATGAAATCCTGAACGTATCACAGTAATATTATTCTTAGTAGTTTGGCCGTCAGGTGAGGCTCGAGGAGTTCTTAGATTACAACTTATTTTAGGATTACAAAATTGTGCGTGAATCATATATGTGCAGTCTTATCGTTTGTCCATACAGGATATCCCTATATTGTACCTGATACAGTGATCAGCTACTGAGTCTGTTTGTGTTCGAGCAAAAAAACCCATGAATCCACCTGAACAAACAACGATTGATTCTTAAGAATTTCTTTAGGATATCCTTTGCCGCCGGTTGCCAAGAGAACTCAACTCTCTGGCCCAGTTTTAATCGTTGAAACATTGCATCTTGACATATAAGTGTATTTCATTCGTTAGAAAAGCAAATATTTTACTTTCTTAACACAACGGTAAATTAGTATAGGTACATTTATCCGATACAGCCTACAAGGTCAGGCTTTCAGTACGTGGGGCATTTTTTTAAAATATCTGCCTTGTTTAACATAGCATTTTAATAATCGACTCAACGGTGACATGAAGAGCGTTAGTCGTTAGCAAGAGCTAACTAGCTATACATTGATTAAGTACTATATTTATATGAAGATTGCGTCCAATCTCATTCGGCTGGAAAACCAGCACGCTCTGAACGGTCCTCTGTATTATCAACTAAATCAGACGAGTCATATATTTAGTGTTCCGAGTATCGGATACGCAAAATGAGATCGTCTGCTAGAATTTTGAAAAATTCAGAAATTGCCTCGAAACAATTATGAATTACGCTGCATTATTTATCAGGTCAAACTTAGCCCCATTACGTCCCTTGTAACAGCCAGTCGAATTTTTATTGCGCTCATTCGAAATTCAGGAGCGTCGTAATACGTACTTTTTGATGTATTTAGCTTTGATGGTAGACGTTCACCGGCTTGATTTGTGTAAGACAGACGACAAAATGACACTAGTCGTTCATTAAATCATTCAACCTGAATTGCTATATTAATAAATATGTATGTTTGAAAGTTCAAAGACATTCACGGCGTAACTGCTCAGTCCCTAGGGGTGATCAGCACGCCGAGCTCCCTAGCTTGGGCAGGAAGTAGCTGCGGTTAACCGCATCCGAGACGTTTAGCATGGAAACGTTGCAGAACAGAATGTGCATCTTTTAAATACGGGAAACCAGAGGGTCCAAGCATCATCGGTAGTGCTTGTTCTTATAAATGAACAGTTAACAAGTGAATGCTTGAAATAAGTCTCACCCTGTCGTGTCCAGACAAACCCACAAGTGGTAAATCCAAGTGGTAAGATGACTATAAGTGGCAGGTTTAAAGATAATAATGCATCTTCCTACACGTATTTGTTTGGAGCCACCCGACAATTCTGTTTCCTCGACCCAGACCGCGTACGCCGTAGCGGAGCCTTTTTTTGTCTTCTGAATTTCTACTTTGCTTGTTCTATGTTTGACTAGGCATCCGCTGTAACGTAGAGTAAATAATACCAGCACTTAAACTGGGGCACGAGCAAACCATATCGTTATAGAGTGCTACGCGTTTGCCTTGGAGGCGTTTACGTCTGGTAGACGTTTGTTGGCGCCAGGGTCCGTGGCCACCGTAGGCCGAGCCGTCCACGAGAGGCAACGCAGGCACGTACACCGTGTTATCCGTGTTTCGGACAAGAAGGCAGCGAACGCAGGAAGTGACAGTGGACCAGTTCTGCTTATGAAGAAAAGCAAGCTCGAGAATAGGGTTTAGCTCAATGGCGTCAGCGAAAACGACGCACTAATAAATAAACATCAGTGTTCACAATTTCTCTTGGCGGCGGGGTTTGATCTCGTATCGATACTGATAGTGACAGTCTCAATAGCGACGGTGCGAAGATCTTCTTTATACCTGCATTTCGCCCACTTCATCCGATGACAGAAGGGGCCCACGTCAGAATATTATACTGAACTGAGGAACGTCCCTAGAACGATCAAGAAAGCAGACGACAATTTGAGCTTTCGCAGCAGTAAATTAATAAAGACTAATAATGGCATGTAATAAGAACGTACGTAATGACTATTTCGTTGGCGGAAGTCGGTTATTCCGTCTGCATCCGTTGCTGTCAACCCGTGCAGTGCTGGGTGTCATGGCTGTCTCGTGCTGGAAATATCGTAATCCTGTCGTTGTCCTAACAAAGAATCAGCCATATGCAACTAAGCCTGTTATAAGGCAAAGCTGGTAGTTAAACGCCACACTGAAACTGGCACGTAAATTCGTATGGGAAGTAAATATAACATAGCTTTGAAAGCCGTTTGCTTAAGTTGCAAAGTGAATAATTGTGTCGCTACAGAATTTAATAACAAACTAATATAACAGCATCGATAAAGTAAAACACACATCTTATCTAGAAGGCTAAAAAATCTAAAAATATCTTCTATCAAATATCACCGACACAGAAACTACTCTATCTTGTCGCCGTATCATATTCAATTTTCTTGATTTCAGTAGTATCTATAAAACTTTCGAAATTCAAACTATCAGCCGAAACTATTTTTCCTTTCTCCGAAAGCGTCAAGCCGGTTCGCGGCAGCCAAACGCGGCTAAGGCGAGTTCTTTATCTGTGTACGCCTTCCGAACGATCTGTTTCGCCCAGCTTGAATAACTGTAGATTTATTTTCCATGGGTTTTCAATACAGACGACAATGGCATCAATATGAAGTCGTAATGTGACCAGTCAATACATTCAGTGCACACGGGACCGTGAGCGGGCGGTTCCTTCAGGCGTAAAGGAACAGATTATGTAAAATAGCGTTCGACGACGGAAACAGGCCAGGAGCAAGGAATAACATGGTCACGCACGCGTGCACGAACTGACCCTTTTAGTATAAACAGTGTATTATTACAGAACCTAATAAAAAGGCGCAAAATTAATTTATTACTGAACCTATGTGAAAGTAATTGACCGTATAGAAAGACGATGCAGTAAGCGGTCAATTAATAACGTAGTAGGAGTGCAGTCGTAGTCATCGTGTGTTTTCCAACAGGGTTTTATTGGAAAAATCTCTAAAAGCTCGCTATCGTTAGCCAATTGGCACGGCGTAACAAAGCATTATATGAAAGCTCATAGATTGGTAGATTTGCTCACATATGTTTCTATTGCATTACGTAATACATGCCGTGCAGCTGTATGCGAGAGTCACGGAACGAACAAAATAGGACTACAGACCACCCGACAACAGGCTGCTAATTTACTAGGGATTATAACTAATACACGTCTCCAAATGTGGATAACCTTTTAACATCAGTATAGAACTAGTTGTCGACGGGTCGTAAAATTTTCTAACGCCAAGCTAGCCCATTTACAGCTTCTCTGGGTTACCTAGCCAATACGATCGAAAAGCCGATCGCCTACACAAGATTCATTTGGATTTCGAGCTTTCATAGTTGTCGCGACCGGCACGCCATGTATTACACTGTTTGTCCAACGGCTTTGTTCAACGCAGTTACCAGCTCAGCGTCTGGTACTCGCCCTTACGCTGTACTTGCCCCTAATACCATGAAACAGTAGTTTAGGCAACAATTACAGTTTTCAGGACGTAGCTATATCTACTGAAATCACCCACATAAAAACATTTTCGGCCAAACTCGATAGCTAAGCACAAAACTAAATTGAATATCGGATCGAATGGATGCGTTCTGTCGAGCCGCTGGCAGTGACTATCCATAGGATGAATCTTGGAGACGCGTCTCGCTTCCTCCTTCAGACCCGGTAGCTACAACATACGATACTAACTTAGAGCCCTAGATGACAGTATTCAACCCACCCAATACTCAGTGATACACTGCCCCATTGAACATTCCTATCGATTTGTCATGGTTCCATTAGACACGGTACTAGCAATGCGATTCATATGTTATTGTATCTATGAGCCGAAACTAGAACAAGTCTGTGGTTGACGCACACCTGTCGGGTGCGTACGTAAAGAAAGGGACTGCTGGGCCCACCATTAACGACGGGCAACCTGTGGCTCATCACATAGGCTACTAATTCTGAAATATCGAATTATAGTTGGGTTCCAATCTGCTCTGTTTATCGCCCCTTTATGGCCGTCCCATTGAACAGAATCATAATAGGAAGAAACTGTCAGCCACAAGCTAATAGGAGTCGTATAATAGTCATGTAGTAACGAAGTCGCGTTATTGTGTATAAACAGTCTGCACATCGTAGTCGACTGGGCGTACAGCATAGGGGGTACATCCTTTTGGTAACCCTGTGGCAACGCGTTTGTCAAATAAACTTAACGATACATGACACGATCTAGGTTCAAAAGACACCCGCTATTTCGTGCCGACTGAAGCTACGATATTTAATTAAAGCGGTACTGGTCATACTAAACACGGCGTGGCAGTAGAATGAGACATCAGGTAGCAGTGAACAGAGTTAACGGCCTTAAAAAATAAATACAGGACAGGTCAAACATCGTACAATGATGTTTTAATCGTACAAAGGTACACCTGTTACTAGGTGCACTTTCGTGCCAAAATGCACCATTTAATAACGGTTGATCAACCGTCGGCGACTGAAACTGCACATGGCCGTTCTAATACTAAATATGTATCACAATATAATGTGATTTGATAGCAGTATATCCAATGTAAACTGACGTAAGGAGCTTTGGTACTCAAGTGACGTATAATCTCATGCACATAGGGGCAACTGCATGCACAAACGATCGTTGAAGATCATTTGCGCTCTCTGACAACCATAACAATCAATATGTATCGTTACAAGACATGCTTCAACCGATTCCATCTAGGATCCGTAGAAAACGGTATCGATTCCGTCTCCAATGAACCTCTCAGAGGGTCAAAGGGCACGAGAAGATCCTTTTTAAAGACACTTATTTGATTTTGACAGTTAAGTTGATACAAACCACACAAATATGTGTGTATTAGGTAACCTGACTGTTTAACATAATCGCGGTTTCACAATACAAATCTATTATTAGGCTATGAAATGTAAATCATTCTTCATATTTGAGAAATATTGATGTCAGCAGATTGCGATCCTTATCCACATTTAAGCTCGCTTATATGGCCGAGCATAAGTTCACGGTAGCATGACGTAGAAGGGAAGATTGATCCTACTGACTTTGTGTGCTTTTTGTTGTTTTTCATGGCCGTTTCTTAAAAAGAACTCCCTATTCAAATAGATTCTAGAGAATCTAAAATCAGCTGTACGCGTTTGTTATTTACATATATTTTTAGCTTTTTTTGTTTTACCACTGTAGCGAACTCGGTGGTAACCTGTTTTTTGGGTCCTCTAAACCAACTTACGGTAGCCCTGGGCGTAAGTATAATGAATTCATATAACAGAGAGGTTTCTTACAGAGCGCAACTACGCATGCTCTCTGCTGTTTTGCACCGCTGTTGTCGGTTGACAGCTATCCGAAATTCGCACTATTTTATTATGGCATTCGAACCTCAGTCTGCTCAAAAAACCATAAGAACCAGTGCATTCGGGCGCATCGCAAACCCAGGTAAACTCCGTTGCTTAACCCTCTATAGCAGCGTGTATATATATATATATATATATATATATATATATATGTATGTATGTATGACTGTGTAACAGAAGTCCGCTCGAGACGCGACGGCATTCATGTCGTCGGCGAAAAAAACGATGTGTGAGAATTTAAAAATCTATAAAATTGTTTGCCTCGCGCCACTCGTATCCGACAGGCTAAATGATAGAATCCCTCTGTCTTAGATGATACCTGTATTGCTTGGCCAGCAGTACAAACGACCCACTCACCTAGGCCAGCCACGAATGATTCGAGAACTGGCTGATTTGATATTATCCATTCTATAGTATGACAACGACCACGGTTGAAGGATGCGGAGGAATTTAGTTGCGATAAATTGTTGGATCGAATCGGCGGTAGTGTGGATGGCACCGCAATGCGCCCCATTCATGTGGGCGGGACCAAAAGACACCAGTGAACAAAGCAATATGGATCATTGATTGCAGTAGTGGATTGGGTATGCCAGATTCGGCACTGTTTTTGGCCGGTGGGCGCTACGGGAGAATGGTTGAAAGACTGCGTCAGTTGGACCCGAAACAAAGCCACGCGCCGTTATTTGAGTTAGCCATAACTGACTCTGCAGCCGCCCAGCAGAAGATCCCAAGAGAACGGTCGTTGCACCGATAGAAGTGACGGGATTAACTGAAGATAGCTTACGGAAGATTCTTTTTTAGCTTTATCGAAAGCTGCACCCGTTTGTCGTCGACATTTGACGGCACCAATGAATCAAATTGATAAATCTCCAAATCTAGCTGAGTCGCTTGTGGAAGTTGAGTTTAGCATAATAAGATAGCACCATCCCCGATATGGCTGAGGCAGTGTCGACGCTGGGGTCATCAAACAGTGATGGATGCGTGGTGGCGTATTAAAATCTGGACACTTCGAGTAAGCAGATTTTGCTAGACACAGACTGTGTCTCCCCAGCGAACAATTATAGTCGGAACTATATAAACAACTCTGAAGATACTCAAATTTAGAAATTGCGTGGCTACGAGGTCGAACACACGCACGCTTTGTACTGGACAGCTTTTTTTTTTTTGTTAATTTGTAAACAAAGGCATCCGCCTGGTCGTATTTGAAAAAAGGTTGAAAAAAAACTGCCAAGGGCTATGCTATCATCTTGCATCTACAGATGTATTAGCTTTTAGAGAAAAATTCTTCTCCAAGGAATCGTACGTATAAAAAACATGACCAGCTTTTTTTGTAGGTGGCCATCTTACAGCTTGACTGGACAATTCTTAACAGGTGAAGAAACTATTATTACCAGTAGCCTTTAGGGAAACGTTTGTCGACAAAGTATTTACAGGAGGTGATAGTGATGAGTAAATTTTTGCTTTGTTTTTTTAACAGGAGAAAAGTAAGTCTTGCAACACGTAAAATCATGATCGGTTGAGACCAAACAGAAAAGACGCGTATTCTTTAACAGTCTAATTGCATGATCGCCCTAGAAAATCGGAACTGCCACCCTAACTTCTGCCTAACCTTCGATTAGCCATTAACGTCGATCGATTTCCTTCGTTGTAGTGCTATTCAGCCATTTAATCGAACCTTGAACCCACCATGGACTGGCCGTTTGCAATTAAATTGAATATTATCACAGCTAAGACCTAAAATAAAATCAACTTCTCGTTTTAATGAAAGAGCTAAATCAACCACTTGATAAAGAGAGAAGCTGCTGAACTTAAGTCGTTCTGCTCAATGAAGCTAATTAAAGCTCGTTCCGTTATGCATGTTCCTTTTATTGAGCTGGCGTTTTTGGCTGAACCTTCGATCCAACAGTTGAAGACAAATGTTAGATTAGGAGAAAACGAGCCCTTTCACACTGACATCCACGTTCATCCCTCAACTCACCTGGCAGACGATCTCCCTAAGATATGCTGGCCTTATTTGCTGTCAACTGAAAAAGCTTAATCCACGCATTTTTCTCGTTTCCCAACCTTTTTAAAAACCAACTTTTCCCAAAAGTTTAACTGTAAGATACCGGCACGTCAATGTTTTCATCAGTGGTGTCACCTATTCACTTTTACTTGAATGGCCATTTTTCATTTACCGTCAAACTAGTTTAACAGATAAATCTATATAGCAGTTTACGTCTCAATGTCCGCAATAACTTTCTCGTCACATGTATGTACTAGAAATCTCGAATCATTGGACCACGAGTGGGGTTTTCGTCGAGTTTCTGACAATACGCGTACACACAGATACACAGTCGACAATGATACGAAATAAAGTATCAGCTGTGTCGAAGTGCCAGCCGGGGAACTGCGACGCACATTATTTACTTCGTTATCAGATCACACACATCACTGTTCAAATGAGGCCATTTAACCAAGTCTTTGATAATATTGAAGTAAAAATTATACAAATAAACAAATACCACTAAATTTCGTTCATCAAAGATCTACCGCATCTGTCGTCGGCAATCTCACGGAAACGCCGGCCATCCGCGCAACCTTCAGTCTCCACAATCGCGTCCATCGTCCATTGCTACGACTCCAATCGCTACTGTTAGCGCTTCTGGGAAAGGAATCTACAGTTTACTCTCGCAGTTAACGTAACGGGACTGCAAGCAAGTGCTCCACAGGGCGTCAAGCGGCAAGGGCAACTCGCGCGCTACGCAAAGCGAGGGCACTGTCACAAATGTTCTGGGCGGCGCATCAGCCCTACGCGTTTCCGCTGAGTATTTCATATTAGTCAAGAAACAGAAAGAGCCAGTACGAATCAGTGACAAGCTGAATACTGAGCCATCTAACGAAATCTCATTTTTCTAACAACAAACATAAGACAGCGGAAAAAAAACGACGAAGGGAGGGATCTGTTGGACGACGAAAAGCTCCGGCAATTCAGGCATACTTTCACGATGCGATCGGGTTCGCTAGCCATCGCAATGGATTTACTCACTTCAAAACGAAATCGTATTTGATAATTTTATCAATCCAAAACCACCACAACTCCTAACCATTCTATATGTAACGTTCCCATTCAGTGTATCTTTCCATTTCTTCATGTAAACGAATTCAATTTTCACTGCTCTACATAATCTCGCTAAAAAAGTTACCTATATTGTGTACTATTTACGTAGAAAAACAACCCATTATTCATCATGGCCATCTTTTCATCTCACTTCCGCTGTAGGCGCCGATATAGTTGTGTATATAGTTTTTCTCGTTTAATTAATACTACTTCTACGCGGATATGAATAAATAACGATAAAGTTGTTATTAACCGCCAATTCGAGCGTATTTTTCTCGACGAATGTGCTCTAACCGACAAAAACAATTCGTAGTTCGTCAGTGTTTCTAAAAATTTGCGCAACTATTGATCCTATAATAGAGCCAATGTAAGATATACATACATATACATTTTGTACTATATGTAAAAGCAGAGTTCGCGGGATTCTATTGGGTGTTGTGCCTTCACCGAGCCAATGAGTACACAATTGATAAGTGCTACGGATACCACGCTCATTCCATTAAATATAGTCGTACCTCATAGCCTCAGCGAAGCTCTTCCAACGAGCACAAATAGCTTCTCTAGTCTAATCGAAATGTGATTTATTTTTATTGTTTTTTTTCAATTTCTTCAAATGACTTGCGTCATCATGGACGTGCATTTGTTGGCTATAGCCACACATGCGGCGTTTCTCTAAGATGATTAAGGGCGAAAGGATTCTGCAGACCAGGCTTCACTGCTAATAAGATCGAGGCCCGTGGGGCTCTCGCCTATTAAAACCTGGACTCGGTATGCCTTAAACCCTGGTTTGGGCCAGGCACGCTTCAGAGACACCACATTATCTGAACACGAAAAGTTGAATTCAATAATCTCAGATGCCAAGGCTGCGTCTAGGCACAGGACATAAATAGTCAGTGGTTTTAACTGTCAGCAATGTTTTCAAGTTATGCAGATCCAATGAATCTCATTGGGATCAATTTAATCGATGCACTATACGGAAAACCGCGTGGTTAAGCAGGCCACACACTAAAGCAAATATTTCCCGCGATAAATTTCCTATAATGTTTGCAGTGGTTACTCGTGCCTAATGCAGTTTTAGCTTGAGTAACTTCTTTTTTTTTTATATGATAAGCGTGATAAGCATTTTAAGGTCGCATTCGAAATCAGTGAGAGCTTTTGCAGAGCTCGGCGGAGATTCATAAAGACTCAGGAGCAACAAGGAATATCACCTCATATCCTGCCAATCATGCCATGTCCACTGAGCTTTTTACCTTTTCACTTCGTAGCTCGACCCCGGTCAGGTTCGTATCCATTTCTCAATTCGCATTATTCTATTTAGTATCAAAACCATAAAAAAGATTACCCAAAAGTTTCTGGGTTGAATTTGCATACTGGCAAAACGTTTAAATATACATTAAGGTACTATGAACTAATGGCATTTCTTTTCCGTAACTAATCCTTTGAATGTAATGCAACCTAATGCATTCTATTATGGAAATGGAATTCTAAAAAATACTGGATATCCTAAAAAAATACCAGGAAGGACACATTATAGTAAACTACAGGTTTTTCAAAAAGCGCGAAAGAAGCCCCTCTATAGCTCTTTAGGATTGTATATATCGTATATTGCTCAGCCTATAAAAAATGAATAGGCATGAAGATTCTAACGTGATGATACACCTTATCAACTTGAGGCTTCTTTTATTGCGATTGAAACCCGTATACTCTTTAAAATGGAGAATGATAGAAAAAAAAAAGTGAATGCTCACTTGCATCAGCCAGGCTAACGAGTACAAAACTTGAAAACATACAACCCGTCTGAACTTCGACTCTTTTTAACGACTTGTTTGTCTGCATATATGAAAATCAAAGCTAAACGCAGTATGCCTATGGAGGCCTCAACACAGCTTAAGCAAACTGTGAACATACTTATCGCACCGGCTAAGTTTAATGCAGTTGTATCAGCAAAATAGTAATAATAATAGTAATAATAGCAACATCACATCGCGGGAACGATTAGAAACTATCCTGAATACTCCTGTTTACTGGTCAACAGCGGTCTTATCAGTCACCCAGACACTACTCGTCGTTTTCAAAAACCGCGCCAGTAGAACTCCACGTAGCAGACGCCCCAATTCGGAGCATACTTTTTGTCGATCAGATTAAGCAGTTGAATCAGTTCCATGGCGACAGGTATTAGTAGACTGATATGAGTGCTCAAGTGCATTGAGTGTTGCTCATCATTAAAGTACAGAAGACAAAAGGTATCTGGTCAAAAGCAAAATAAGAGAACTCTTTTATGTTTAGCTCTAAGTGTTCCCGCAGCATTAAAAGCGTCTTGCAGGATGTCAGCATGTCGCTTGCACGAGGCAGCCAAAGCCAACAGAGTGAAAGAGCTCGAACGACTTCTGGATCAAGGTTATCATGTGGATCTCGTAGAGGGTGGATTTACAGCGCTCTACCTCGCTGTTGAAGCAGGTAAGACGACCTGTATAGTGAACCACTGCCATAGGTTATCAATTGAATATCGTCCAAACAAGATGATATAACCTTAATTTGAATTTACAGTTAAAACCCAGTGCAATATTGATTAAACTTCCTTCGAAAAAAAAGATATTAATATATAATGAATAACGGCTTTTAAGGTGACTGGCAACCACAATGTGTTATTTAGAATGTAAAAGTACCAAGCTTCGTCACTTGCTTAAGCGGCTCCGGTGTTTGCAGGCAATGTTTTGAAACGAAGCTTCTAACACAGAGGCGGGAAAAAAGCACCTTAAGGTCTGGTTGTTAGAGGAAGTATTGTATACATGCTAGATCTCTCCCTCGGCTTGTTCATGAGTGACATTTCTAATAGTGAATAGCGTTATCCCTCGAAGAACCACTATAAAATGTTATCCCCAATGAAAGATACTAGCGCCGACTATTTGTCATTATCAGCAGTTTAGGCCAGAAATACTACTAGCACGAAGCGACAACGCGGGCTGTGTCGGGAAACTTTTCGATTAGTCACGATGTTATATTTAGGCAAACTTTTTCTCTAATATCTATCTCTTCTGTAAAGCCGAAAAAAATGTTGAACAGTGTGCGAAAAACGTCTTTTTGAAAAGCATTTTGTGGTTCATGCATAGCAAATCCACACTTTAATAAAGCATAACTACATTTTCATGGAAATGTTGAAACACGTGCAAGATATAGTATTTAAGAACATTCGTTTTTACCGTAAATGTTTTCAAAGTTTTACTATAATCCTGTTCGCTTGTATTTCAATATCTAGCACTTTGATAGCCTAATTCCAGTCAGTAGTTAAGGGATATTGGGGCGCTTGCAATTTTCTCTCTTTAGCAGGTTTGGTCTACACAATGATTCCGAGCCAAACACAAAAGAATTGTTTTTATTTTCTTGTAGTACTGGGTATTGTTTACAGTTGGCCAATAAATAGTTGCCTGTAGTGATTTGCCAAAAGTGAACATATGATCCTGTAATAGAAGATTCATTTAACCATGTACGTAGAGTATGTTACTAACCGCTAAAGGTGATATCAGCCCGGTATCATTATGAAGTGGTGTCTTCAAAATCTTCGATAGTAGTATTACCTAAGGCACATGCAAGGTGAATGTTAGACATCAGAATGGACACGAATCCTTTCGTGTGGGCACCAGCCATCTAATTTGTCAACGGAGGTTCTGATCAAAAAATCTACAAGCATTCCCAGCAATGTTTTAAGGAGCCTTATCAGCATATTATTTTCATATATAAATACTTTTGTCATTACATATATATCTACACATACAATCACAAGAATGTAATTCTCTTTTAGGGCACATGAGCAGCGTCCAGTTCCTACTCGCTCGAAAGGCAAACCCAAACGCTCGCTGCATTGGAGGCGCAACAGCTGTACACGCTGCATGTATTCGAGGCTCAACAACAATCGTACAACAGCTCATTCTCTGTGGGGGTGATCTTCGCCTAAGGGATGACGAAGGTCGAACGCCGTGTGAATGGGCCCGCGATTGCCAAGATCCGACGGCGCGTTCTCGGGTCATCGAGTTTATCTTGCGCAAGCGAACGGATGCCTACCGATTAGCCGAACGCTATGTTGAAGACAAACTTCCGACAGCTGATGGTTGTGCCCTTCTCAAACGAAGGCTTTCATCCGGTAAGTTGTCTATGTTACTCGATTTTTTTTTAGGAGTGGGAGGTGGGACGTCGATGACTTGTGGTCAATCGGTTTTGACCTTACATGCCTTTCTCTTCCGCTGGTTAAATATTCGCTACATTAGTGTTGTTACCTTCATTGCCACCATTATCAACATTATCATTGGCAAGCCTTAATGCGATTCTTATCTTAGATTCTGCCTTATATTCTAGAGAAAATACATAGATTTGCGCCTAAGGCAAAGCGCGACCTACTTACACCTATTCCTAAGACGTTTATCTGGCGCGAAGTAGCCCACCCTGACAGTGTTGTTAAATCAGGCGAGCTTTAATATGACTATTATCTTTGTAATATTCGCTTATTGTAGCAAATCAGCGTGGCCATTTGCCTAATTCAGGTTGTTTAATACGCACATATTACCTCGATTGTTAGAACCACCTGTTTGTAAAGTCATGTAGCTATATAAAGATAGAATTAGTGGTTAGCATATTTCTCCCCATGTAATATCATCGATTTTGACTTAACAAATTCCTTGATTTTACGTAACGAAACCTATGTGTTCACTTGTCTGTATTAATAGAAATCCACGTGTGAGTCTATTAATGCCAAATGATAATTTATTGATTCTCATACAGGATCTGTGCGATTGAACACGTCCGTATTAGATTACGTATTTCCCATTGGTCATAGAATATATGTGGGCAACAGCGATTATCGCCAGCGATGTATCAACGATCTATAGCGCGAAATTTCAAAATAGTAGAATTTGAAAAATCAACGTTGTACCGTTTATTGGTAATAAACGACGTTAAAAGTGTATATCATTTGTCGTGAACTAGTGCGTTTTTATCAGGTCACTTGTTTCTTTTAGTTTAGGCAATCGGCGCTTGCGACAATCTTCTAACCTAAAACATAGCATTGGTATGTAACCAACGTTTCTTATTCGGTTAATGTACGCAGAATTCACCAGTTGCACTTTTGACTAGTGTGCATAGACTTTATGCTACCGATTTTAGCACCTAAAATGTAATCATGTTAGAATTATCTATAATATCGATGAAATATAGGATTGGGGTAGGTTTTGGTCCGCTCCAGCAAATGCTTGGCCAACTGCACTCTGAACTATTTAATCATACAAAAACTAGTTTATGAACCAGTGATATGTATCGAGTATATCGTTTAGAAAGAGTTGGTCTTTGACGGTAAACTGTACTAAAAATTTGGTACTACGGGACTATGGTAATTGTATTATGGTCAAATTCAGGTGCGCGAATGCTTATTTGAACAGAAATATTGGGTTCTTGAGAAGTATTTGCCTCTAGCTATTATCCGTGTGCTGTTTATTATTGATTAGCTAGTTTTACCATACCTAGTTGCTACTTATCGCTATAAGGTCAAAAGTCGTGCGCTTGTTGCTGTGAATTAGGAACCCAACTCTGTGGTTGTTTGGAAAAGCGCTTCACGCCTATGCAAATATGCAATGCTGAGATTTCTTCAACGCTTGGTCGTTACAGCACTGAAAAAAAACAGTTGGACACACGATTGTGTTATTTTTTGCAAAATGTTTTGTTCGATATAGCCGAAACTCCACCTGGTGATCCACGTTGTGAAAGAGACCACAGTTTTTTTTTATTTCGCCTTGTTTAAACTGTATCGACTCTGTATAACTGTGAGGCACCTCAACCCGAGAATCGGTCAAAAATGAAGACTTATTTAACTGAGTTTGACCATTGCTTTAGGCACTCAACGTCGAAAGTGGTGTACAGAACGTCTAATCACGGATGGCGGATTTGGTCCATTGTACCAGTGGGGTGGCGAAGTCGGGGTGCCTACGCATATCAGTTATGTATCTCCTGGCCTTCTGTTACATGCCGACGATCCGCGGACGACTTGGGCCGGACCGATGACCGTTTTACAGACGATGTATCGAGATAGCCTGCGGGTGACGGTTAAGCGGTTCACAGCAAATAGGCGGATGCGCAAAGGTATCCGCAGCGATGTCATTTTACAGGAGATTGAAAACATTCGCCGATTGACACCGCACCCAAACTATTTATGGCCGCTGGCAATTTCACCGACGGAGAATATGGAGGACGCCTTTATCGTATACGAAGCTGTTCACTTCGGTAGTCTGTTTAAATTACTTCATGATGATGACGCGACACCAAGGTTACCCACAGGTATGTAGTTTTGATCATGTTAGACGTCAAAGATAGGAGTGCAATAGGGAATTGCTCATTATTGCGTGATCGTATAATACTGCTGCCACTGCACAAGCCAAAACAATAACTAGTACCGGGTTTTGATGCAGGTCATGATAGTAAATTCGCCATTGCTTTGCAGAATGGTATGCACGAAGCAAACGCCCGCCTCATGGGAATACAGTTTGATTAAAAGTTGATCTTTAGTGAAAACGTGTACTACACTAGGTTCAGGATATTTTGTACATAGCCATCTTATTACGGAGCTATCTTTTCTATAGCATTTTCTGTGGCGTTACGTTGGGTAAAAGGGTCATGATGCTGTAAAAGGCTTAGAAAAAGAAGGACTTACATTATTGCACAGAATCGTGTGGGTGCATACGAAACAACAAACAATGTCTAGCCCAACCAAATTTACTAGTTAGAGCCCCGTGTTTGTGCGTTAGTTTTTGCCCTTTTCCTCCTCCTCCTCACTCCTCAAGCCCTCGTAGCGTGACTATTCAGCAACGGTTTCATTATAGGGAAAGCCGCTCTTGGCTTTCTCTACTAGGGCGACGATGGGAGATGAACGTGATTAGGTGGAGACACGCGCTAGGATGCTGTGCCTAACTAGCCTATGAATGGATCAGGGCGGTTTCGATTTAACATTACTAGCCGGCTCACCGTACAGGTCTGGTCTTGAGTATGGTGTTTGTATATCAGCACAAATGGAATAATATATACCCTCGGGTTGTAAGTTAATTTGACCAAGTACAGTTAATATGCAGTCAGTGAGAAGGAATGGTTAGTAGAAGTTCGAACGAACGAAGAGTTGTTAGTATCTTTTCTTGTATTGTATTTGCTTGATTATGCCACCCTAACACACTTGGACCAGTATGAGGTTCTCGTTCGCAAAGACATTGTTCTGCAAGGCTTCATATAGTAAGAAGGAAAACCGTATGAAGGTTGACTCTCAACTACATTTGACAGTGGCATTTAAGCATATATCTATATAAGCTATCTAAAGAAAAAAAGGCGAAAGGTTATTTTCCTATATTGTCATTCGTTCGTTCTTTCTCCCCAATGAACAGTTGACTTCATACACATGCTGAGACAGATCTGCGACGCCGTTCTGTATCTCCACGAAACTGGATTCG
The DNA here is from genome assembly GCF_002443255.2 of Varroa destructor. NCBI lineage: Eukaryota > Metazoa > Arthropoda > Arachnida > Mesostigmata > Varroidae > Varroa > Varroa destructor. The sequence continues at coordinate 1,172,475 of NW_019211457.1, read as the reverse complement.
TCCATGCCTGCATTAACCCACATGCGATTGTCGTCATTTCGCCGAACCTCGCTAAACTGTCTGGTTTTGAGTTTCTTCAGGACGAACGCTCACAACCAAACGATTGCCGAAAGTTTACGATTGGGGATCGTGGTGTCCAAGAATACTATTTTCATTGGTTGGCGCCCGAAGTTTTGGCTAATGGATCTGCAAAACAGGCCTCAGATTTATATTCGCTAGCAGTGGTTGTTTGGGAAGTTTTCACTAAGACCATACCGTGGTGTGACGAAGATCTGGATAGCGTTTATCAGGAACTCGTCGTTCACAAGAAAATCCTACAAACACCGGACAATATACCTTCGGAGTTTCAGCGTGTTATGCATATGGCAATGATGGTGGGTAGAGAATGTTTTTACACTGTTGTCATTGCTGTTACGATGTTAATATTGATTTAGGGCCATTTATGTTGAATATATTATATTATGCTTTTAGTGCATTGCTATCCCATTAGCTCTCAGTTATCTTTTGTATAAAATTAGAAATGATATTTGAGTCTGTAAATAACAAGCGCTTATGTTGCTTTAACGTTTTCTTGAATTCGTCTCCCAGCCGTCCATTTCGCAGCGAAAAACAAATCTAGAGGAGATCTACCAGCAGCTATCGGTTATCATCTCCGGAGGTCAAAACAGGGGACCCTGGCCGGTAACGCATAATCGTCGGGTCGCTAACCTCTATTCGTCAGGGCAATCATCCCAACTGAGTAAATTAAAAAGTCATGACATTTCCATGCGTTCGTCGTTCCGAACTCCGCCCCCCTATGTCGAAGATTCAGAGCTTCCTAGCTTGTACGCCGGCGACACTTTCGAGACTGCCAATATGTCCGCACACGTTACGATGGACTTGTCGCGATTACCTCCACGTAATCATCGGAAGTCAGCCACCTTGATGAGTACGCCAAAACGGCCGGCAAGCGTTTCGTCCAATGACAGTGAAAGCTCAGGCGCCAGCTTTGAGATGAAACAGGCTAGAAAAGCCGAGGGGTCAGTGAAGGAGCGTTTGGCGCGACTCACCAATGCGTTTGTATCAACGACATCTTCAAAGTTGCGCGGCGTAACTCCTCCGAAAAAGTCTTCCCAACCGATTTCAGTGGACCCGACAGCAGCAACAATTAAAGATACAGAGCAGATACAAACCACTGCAGTCCAACCTGCCTTGGAGGTCAGAAACTATGAACATCAGACGCAACAAGTCTCACCGCTAGAAACAGATGATAATCACCGTCAACCAAGACTAATATCAACTCATCAGAAGTTTGCGCCTCATGTAGCATCAACTGCGAACACCGATTATGCTGCTAACAAAAAATCCTTATTTTTTCCCTCTATTCAAAAATTTAGCCACACGGCAGTTCCATGCAATAGCCCAATGCGAGTAGAAAAATCATTGCGCTTCGAAAACGAAACCGAAGAGTCAGCATCTGATCTTGATTTTTCGGAACCTATATGTAAAGGTGATCCCGAACAGGACTATATATCCTCTTCAGGCGAGTATGAAATTGTTGGTGCACAGGAAGCGTTTACTACAGCCCATGAACCGAATGATGAGGCCGTATACGCCCGCGTTCAAAAGCCGATGAAACAGCCCACCGCACCTCCGTTGCCGGCTAAAATAAACATCGACGAGGTTGACGGACTCGAGGACAGACTTCGGCATGTAGTGGTCCAGCCGACGCGGAACAAGAGAGAAAATGCCAATAGTCAAGTGAAGCAACAGTTAAATTTGATTCCGAAATCGAGTCTATCAACGAAATCAACGGCGTCAAAAGCAAAACCAATTCTCCTCGAACGGAACCGTACATACAAACTAGAGGTGAGAATAATAATTATTTTTTGAACTTTCGAGAGCTGTGATAATTTTTTGGAGCAACTAAAATAGTCACATAATAAGTAGTAATCTTCTGCGGTATTAACGATTAGGTCATACTGGTTGCTTAAACTCAACAAACTTAGGTGGTGACCGATTCTGAGCCAGCTGTTCGACATCATCTTCGGATCACGGAGACGAACCGGGAAACAGGTGAGGTTAAGATCAGTAAGGAGACTTGCTTCGGCGCTTCGGTGAGCTACGAGTTCGTATCAGGTAGTACTCCATCAACGCCGTCGGGCGAAGACTACCGAGAGACTGAGACCTGCAGAAGGATCGATCAAACCTCATCCTTCGCGTGTGATCTGACGCCGGGTAAGGAAAACCTCACGAATTTGTGATGTTATTGCAACTCACGGTATTGGCACTGCAATTATTAAAGCTTCTATCATTACCAATATAATTTCCTATTCTACGATTGCATGCAGATTGTAAGCTTATAATTTTACAGTCGTGGAGTTATGTAAGTTATACAGATGTTAATGTTTAGGTTTTTTTATGATTAGAGGCGCATGGAACTTGCTGGTTGGAGTCTGTAAATTTACCGTTATTGGACACTGGTGTTTTTAAAGAAAAACAGCGCACTTGCGCTGCTTTTACCCAAAAATGTATTAATAATAGTACTACTAATAATAATAACAGTAATAATAATTCGCTTGTCCAGGTATAAACAAGGATATGACGGCCCCATTCCTTGATTGCGAAGGCGGAGACCTCTCGGCGCCGGCAACTGCCGCAATTCAGTCGGAAGCGTAACAAGGCATGAGGCTAACTGGCTTTATATGAGCATCCCTTTTGGTTACTTCACTAAGACCAAGCAGGAATGTATTTCAAATGTAAAAAACTCTTTTATCGTTCGTCCCGAATATCTGAGCGGAATACATAATAGAGCTAAAAGAGCAGACATACTGCAGGAAAGACCGTCTTTACGGTGTAGGATTTCCGTGATAATCATGTCTGTCGCTGATGTATTTCATCTGTAATTAGTTGATTTAATAATCTCATATGGTCTTCCTCCTGGCATTTTTGCGTCGATGAAGAATTAAAACGTAATGTTTGCACAAGAAAGCCCCATACTGTACCCAGCTTTTCCGTCTTCCGAAGTGGCATGGTGCACATCCAGTGTACTGTTTTTGTTACTGCTCTTGATAAGTTCCCAAAATGCAGACAAATTTCTAGTTAGCGATTTCAGTTAAAGCCGACAAGTACTTGAAACAGACAAAGAAACTTGCGGGCCTACTTTTAACCCTTAGACTAAGGATTACGATATTAACCAATACGCCGGCTTACAAAACCAGAGTTCTATCTCACCTTTTCACATCTACGCTGTGGTAACCAAATATTATTTAGATAAGCAATTATGTGACATTTGTGTAGAACACACGTGATTTCTCATCGTTTGCACGTCTACGATGGTCCATTGATGGTGTCAACCCAGGCGAAGTCATCTAGTTCGTCCCACGACAAATGTACAATGTATAATTGTTGTTTCTCCTCAGTTTGGTAATGACATCCAAAATCCTTCATATGTGGTTCTTCATAGCAATACACTTAGTATCGTTACAGAGACGGGTCGTAGCCAACCGATGTATTTATCACTTGTATATTGGTTCCGTCTGCTTTTAACTGCTATTGTGCTTTGACTTACTGTTGTTCTAGCATAAACAGCACTAATTTATCCAAAAGCACATGACCGTGAAAAATTCGTGACCTAAATCCTGTATTATTAATCTTTTATCTGTACCCTTGTGTATGCTCGTGTGCAATACAATGACGCCATCGTTGGAATATCGCCAGAAAGAACACTGTAAAATGTAAAATATCAAACAACTGTACTATAAACAAGTATAAACGACATAAGAGTAACGTTGTAATAAGACAAGAAAAAAATAAATAGGCTATGATTATAAGGCGCCAGAAAAATGTAAGCGTTATTTAGCGATTATGTGTAGGTTCTCAAGATGGACACATGATACATAAGCGGGCTATTCTGCTAACAATCACGGATGACTTTATGGTTGTCAATTTTGATAACGCTTTTAAGGTATTTTGTTTCCCAGATAGCGTTTAGTAATAATAGCTTCATGGTAGATGAATAATTGATCTCGAGTGTTTTACAGGTTCTTGGCTAGGTAAGGTTGTATGTTCAATAGAAGCAGTTATTTAGTGATTGACGTATAGACAAAATATTTGAATAAAAAAATACGTCCGTCTCTAACTCTCACTGAAAAAACATGCGGTCGTTGATAACTAATCAAAAATCTTCCTACGTAGTTTGCTTCGAAAAAACTATAAATATAAATTGTATACATATATTCTAATTGTATAGAAAATATTTTTTATACAGATAGGTATCATGAACTGTGAAGGAAGGGAGCTTACGAAGTGGATACTGATTTTTTGATACACCTTCATTTTTAATGTTAAGAAGAATTTTCATTTGTAATGAAAATAGTGAGCTCGGTGTGCATGGTTTGACTCAACAAACTTAGCTAGAATATTTTGGATTGAATTTTATAAGTTTTTTGAGTCAAACCATGCACACCGAGCTCACTTTTTTCATTACAAATGAAAATTCTTTTTAACATTCAATCCAAAATATTCTAGCTATATTATTTTGGCAAACACGGAGTCCAGCCGATCTAATGTTAGAAATTTGATTGGTAAATTTGTTTAAGACTATGCAGATTTATTGAATAGGGGTAAATGTAAATTATTTTTCTTCATTTTGGCCATATGCGTAAATTTATTATATTTTGAAGGCAAAATCGTTAAGACTTTGATAAATTTTTCGTAATGTAAAAATAATAGGATTCTTAAAAACTTATTATTAGTAAACCATTCAGTACTTGGTTTAACTCAAGAAACTTGTAAAATTTTTGTAAAACTTGTAGAACTGGTAAGACTTCAGTTATCATCATACTTTTTAACAAGTTTAAGCATAAATATACTAAAAAATACTGAGTGGTTTACTTGATAGGTTTTTGAGAATCTGATCTTCTTTACCTTACAAAAAAAGGTATTTCATACCTTTTTTTTAAATTTCAAAATATACTGAAATCTCGAGAATATCTAAAAATGGCTGTATTGCATTACTTTTCAACAAGCATCGGTTGCTATCCGTTATTAATGCCAATATTTACACAATGTGTGTGTTAACCCAATCGTACCCAATGCTCACCCGCCCTTTGTTTAAATGTCCTTGTAAGTCAATTAAACTCTGAACCTGCGCAGATCTAGTTTTTAGCGCGACGCCGCCTTTACTGACTAGGCACTTTTCCACCATAGTGTAGTCATATCTGTTTATACTAACACAATTACCGCAAAACAGATTTTTTTGCTTATACAGTCTCATACATTAACTTAATTAACTCACATTTTAAGATATTAAACTTGAATATCATACTAGTTAAAAAGTACTTTATTTTAGCACTTTAGCCCACTAACCATAGTCATGCCTCCATCTAGTGGAGAGGCCCTTTCCCTTAAGGCGAAGCGATATCGCTACTGGGAACCCGTTCAGCATTTAACATCGACCATAGTGTCGTCTGCTCATCGAGTTGCAGTCCTCGTGTTGTGAGCGTCCTGCTAGCAGTACGACACTGCGGTTCTATTTGCATGATTTTCGTGTGTAGTTTCGCTTGCGGATTTCAATAACGTACCGAGAACCACAAATCCCTACGCGGGCAGATTTGTTACTGTGTTGCTAGCAACTCTTAGATGAATTTGTTACTGTGTTTATTGTCCTTCGTCACTGCAGTCGAATTCTCCGTTAATCATTAGTGTATTCTCAGCAGTCTGACGCGGTTTTTATCGGTAAAATGGCTGAGAAGTTTACGAAATTCGCCAAGGGAATGATGGCCAGCGGCAGCGGTTCTTCACCTAAAGGAGTTGGAACCGGTGTTACACTTTTGGCTGCCGGAGCTGGCCTGTTGTATGGGGCCTCTCAGTCCGTCTATACTGTCGAAGGTGGCCACCGAGCAATCATTTTTTCGCGTATTGGTGGTGTAAAAGAGGAAGTCTACGCTGAGGGTTTGCATTTCCGTATCCCGTGGCTGCAATGGCCAATTATCTACGATATTCGCTCCAAGCCGAGGAAGATCTCATCACCCACGGGATCGAAAGATCTCCAGATGGTGAATATCTCATTACGAGTGCTGTCGCGCCCTGATGCCGCTCGGCTACCTACGATGTACCGTAATCTTGGTACCGATTACGATGAACGTGTCCTGCCATCGATCTGCAATGAAGTGCTGAAGTCGGTCGTAGCGAAATTCAATGCATCCCAACTAATCACTATGCGACAGCAGGTTAGCAATGTTATGAGAATTCCATGAGTAGTTATCATTCGGATTTTCAATGGATCTATGTTATTCAGTGGAGCGCGGTCGGTCGCTTGTTGCTGCCATGTGGAACAAAACCCGTCCTACTGTCTTATACAAATATGTATGAAATTTGTTTACTTCTATTGGCGAGCATTCGGTACGCTTCGCAATTAAATATAGAATGCCACAATCATCAAATTAATGTGCAAACTTCGTAGATACTAAGGCCGTTCTGCCAGCTTCGGATGTACTTTTGCATATTAGCGTTGTTAAAACGACGTAATCGTTCCTCGTTTACCCATTGTAAACATGGAACAGGCAGCGGTAGTACGGCCTCCCCGGCAACGTACCGTTCAGATGAGATGGTTTTCAATAGTATATTAGCTCCTTGTTAGAAAGAGGCACGATGCCTCTTTGTGTTATGGTAGTCAAAACGCTGTTGTTTTACGAATGTTCGTACTTATTAGTTACATAGCTCGCATGTTGCGCGCAAGACGAAACATCATCGAAGGTGTCATAGTGTCTTTTGACTAGTATAACTTCATATCCGCTTCGCTACAAGTCCTATATTTGTTTTGGGAATTATAGTATTAAACGATTTTCTATAAGATGTATGAAGTGTCCATTTTGTCCTATAGAAGTTATGCTTTCAGGAAGAGTAAACATTTTCAAAATGTCATCTTGAAACATGTATGTTGTTTTATAACTCGTACTTCTAGCTAGATAATATGCTGTTTGACTGTATCATACTATAACTGGACTCCGTATGATATTTTCTGTATGAGGGAAAACGTGCCACTTAAATTCAGTTTGTAATTAAAGCGGCGGCTTAATCTTCTGGTAATTTTTTTTTATCTTTTTTTGGTTCTGAATTCAGTTTGGTATTCAATTCATTGTTATTATCGTTCATGTTTTAGGTTTCGATGCTGATCCGCAAGGAGTTAACGGATAGAGCCCGTGATTTCAACATTATTCTGGATGACGCCGCGATCACGGAGTTGTCCTTCGGCAAGGAGTACACGGCCGCTGTTGAGGCTAAACAGGTTGCCCAGCAGGATGCTCAGCGTGCGGCCTTCATTGTTGAACAGGCCAAACAAGAGAAACAACAGAAAATCGTGCACGCAGAAGGAGAGGCCCAAGCAGCTAAACTGATTGGAGAAGCCATTGCCCAGAATCCTGGCTACCTCAAGCTTAGGAAGTTCCGCGCCGCGCAACAGATTGCGCGCACTATTTCTCAGAGTCATAACAAGGTCTACCTTGACGCCCAGTCTCTGATGTTGAATATTGCCGACGAAAAGTTTGATCTGCAGAAGGTTGGACGCAAGTAGACTTCTGGTTCTAACGAAACTGAAGGTCTCCTGTTGGCTCAATCACATGATTGACGTCGTGGTTTAGTTTCATTTTAAACTGCAAGTGGATAAAAATATATGTTGACAAAGAAACACTTATAAAAAGACGGGCACACCGAGATTTCGCTGCTTAGAGAATACACGACGCGCTATGAATACCAATGTGTAAAAAAATTACTGGAAAACGGTGAAAATTTTTAAAATCAATAACGACAACATACAGAGCAACCATAAGCGTAGAACATCGTGTAGAAAATGGCAGTCCCCATAATGCACAGTGCCGTTTCGTATAGTAAGCTTTAATTGGTGGCAATTATAAAAAAGCCTAAAAATTGGTGTTGCATTAAAACGGTAACCGAAAAACTATAAGCGATCAAGATTCCCATTGGCGGAATTCTTCAGGTTTACTTAGCACGGTTACTCTTGGGTGCAATTCAGTTTTCCTATACTTTGATACATGAACAGAAAAATGTATATCGATTACTCATAAATAAGAGGAAGTGAAGTGCTATGTGCAAGTTTAGTAAGGTGTTAACGGTAGTGTATTGTATGGATGGAAATACCATGTAAGCTATTTAAAATCTAGATTATGGATTAAAATGAAAGTGTGGCAGTTAGATTGATAAATAAATCGAAAACTTTGGAATTTTATATTTCACATTATTGTTTGTGTGCGTATTTTTTTGATTAACTACGGAAAATAGCGTATATCTTGTATAACTAAATATACATGATAATGCTATAGTAGACTAGTATTTGAATATTTATTCATTTAAAATTGGTTATAAGAATGACTAAAATAGTAAATAGTAAGTCTCGCCTCGATCTCCATATGATTTAAATGATTGTTTCTAATTGAGTTCTTCATATTAGGACACCGTACAATTAAGTTAAACTGTCGTCAACTTTATCACATTTTCTACCCATAGTATATTTTAAGGATATTCGTGCTGAAAACGTTCAGCCTCATGCAAAACAGTGCAGTGATTTAAAATTTTACCGTCTTTTCCACGTATAAACAGTTAGTTTCTTTTAGAAACCTAGGGTTGCTTCGCCATTTTTGTTTTCCTCTTGTTGGTTGACTTTATTTTTATTGCATTTTAGATCAGTTCCACGCACAAAAATTTCGAATGAGCAAAAAGGTATAAGGTAACGTAGAAAGTCGGGCCTCGCATATTTTTCCGCAGCAGTTTTTTAATTCGTAGATTTTGGTGCTGGTGCTTCTTGATGCATCTTTTTTTTCTGAATAAAGGCGTATATATTAATGCTCCTGTAGCAGAAATTCTCTGAGAATCGATAGCTTTTTTTCTTTTGAGTATCAACTGCACAAGTAATCAGTTCACGGCGATGTTATATCGAAACTTTTTTTTGTTGATGCAAAGTGATTTTTCGAAAAGTTCAAGACTGAAGGACTCAAAATAGCCAATAACATTATCATGAACATTTTTTAAAACTTAACATCGTGGATTCTTACAAAACTAGCCTAAGTAAAATGTATGCTATTATAAAAACTTTTTTACTAAACACGCATATAATTAATAGAATGTTTAGAATACCGTATCTAGAATCGTGTTCGTATATTTCGCAAATATAAATCACCTCTTTTGATTTACAATTTACATACATCGTCAATAACACCCTATCCAAGATCTGCCAATATTTGCGATTAGCGGTAATGAAAATGAACAGCCTAATATGTCGCATCGCTGAGTGCCGAAATAGGACACAATTATTCTTCCATGTCTTTCTATCCTGGTGGTTCACCTGTAAAAATCAAAACATCTAACTTTATTTCCGAAAAAAAGTTCCTCAAACTAAACTACTGGCAGCTTCGTAGGCTATCTGCAATAGCATCTAGGGTGCACGCCAAATAGATATCGAATTGTCCCTGCACACAAAGTCCGTCTATGTTTTGAGCTAAAACATCATCTTTAGTTGAAAAAAAGAACAAACGAGTGGCATATAGTGCTTCGATAATGGCAGCTATGGTTGCTGTACTTGCTATGGTCGGTCGCTAACGTTAATGCATGCCGCATGTTTCCAAATTACTTTTCAGTGGTTCGTTATGGCTAGACGACCGGTATATTGCCGAGGGACAGAAAGAAAGTGGGGAGGAGACAAAAGGACGTTTCGTAAGTCTCACTTTGGCTTTCGCTATATAAGGAACGGCCGGTAAGCGGAGTCCTATGAACTGTCTGTGTCATACGATAATTCGACCTGGCTGACATCCAGTATACCACCTACGTTTCGTCCTATGCCCGTGCGGGACTTTACCATTAAATGTTTTAAAGGTTTGTACTTTTCGTGCTTCTTTCGCGAATTTAATGAATCAAAATGCTGCTTCACGCACTCGTATTCAGGTGAGGGAGAGAGAAGACTGTCATCGGTTGACGGCAGTTGAGTCGAAACCGCCGGTTATCGGGTGTAAAGATACCGTTTCGAAGTTGCCGTTTTGTCTTTCGTCTAGATTATGCTCTGTTTCCTTTTACTTCTGCATATGGCGAACGCTATCAAGTTTTCAAAATAATGTTTATTGATGCAAAAAACATTAGCCCTATAAATTCAAATGTGAGTTGCAAGGTGAGACAGAAAACAGTGCGATTGTGTCCCTAAATATGATCCATCATAAAAATATCAGTATCTAACTGTAAACAGCAGTCACACTCGGAAACACATACGCCAAAACAGATGCAACTAGAGATTCGTAAGCAGGCGCTGTGGCTACAATTATCCAGAGCTATCAATTTGGAGAAGGAGCTTCCAACGACGGCGAATTTTTATATTGCGCTGGTAATAGGCCTTCGGCCGCCATAGAGTCAGACCATATTTGATAAACAAAAGCTTTGCTTCATTATTAATTTCAATCAATATGCATTAGGACTGAACATCTAATAAGAAGTGAACTATCTTAAAAAGGGTGATAGTCATTTTGAGTAAAGCAGTACCACATATATGGCACTGTCCTTCGCGAGTTGGGGGATTTTAGAAGGTTGTCGACCTCATCGGGAAAACTAATAATAATTAATAGTTTGCATTCGGGTCCTATACATACATCGTGAGTTATGCAGCGACATTTATCAACAAGTGCATCCCTACTTACTGTGGCAATTTTAAAGATAAAAATATAGACATATCCAAACACAGGCGTATAGTTAAGAGTAAACATGTGTATCGATCTTGCGATTAATGCCCGATGTTTATCTCAAACCGGTACTCATCTATCCGTTTCGTTAGCATATGGAATAAAAAGCATAACATAAGATATGCATCCAGCCTTTTTTGAGGCGGCAGCCAAATTATTAGAATGAAAACGTTCAAAACAAGGAGCGCACGCCTAGAGCCGGCCCGTTCACTGAGACCTGAGGAAGGACTAATGCGTTTCTTTTCCAGTTATTGTTTACTCGCTAAATTAGCTTAATAATTTCAACAATTTAATATACTTTCTAGCTTCATCCTCAGTCCCTTTTTTTCTCTCCTTTTCTCGGCCGAAGTTCAGTTGCGATGTCCGAGTATCTATGGCAAGTTCCTCATTGCTCTCAATTATCCCTCAAGGCAAAACCCGGCTGATAAACCGCCAGGACGTTTGGGTACTTTCAATGGAGGACAAAGCACGGAAAAATGGTTCCAGAGTGCTACGAAAGGGTGTGGTGAGCGCATTGTTGCATGAGCACTCTGATGCAATAAAAAAATTAGGCTGGATTTCGAAGGAGAGCAAATTAGTTTACTGTAAGTAGCATTAGCAGTATCTCACCGAAGTGGAATAACCACTAGGCTAATCGATGAGCGGATAGTGATGGTACATTGGCTTCCAAGGAACGTCTATCAGGGTATAAAACCAGACGAAACAAGTGACACTTTATCAGGGAGTTAAGGGAAGACAGAACCGTAGTGAGCCTAGAGTGTGACAAAATAAGGGCTTGCTAAAACCGGCAACTTTGCCCACATCTGTGTATACACTTTGATGCCCGAGACCTACATGGGTTTTCTGGCGTGGTTGATAGTAGAGGTCATTAGGATCGCTGATTACGTCCTGCTAAAATTGGAAGGAAAAATTGGATAAAATCAAGCTGAGCAGCATTAATTCACTAAGATAAACTGTATTTTCAGCATGGGGTATCTTCATACAACTTCACGATAAGTCTTTTTTTTTAATCAGGTTTTCAATAAATGTAGCACTGAGAATAATACTATGAAAATAATACTGATGAAATCATAGCCACCATCGTTTTCTATATTCCTACAAATAGGACTTGATGTGTTACCTCGCTAGGCCGTGTTCTGTGTGGCTAAGTTGATAATTCTGCAACTATTTTTTCAGTTTTTTCGTAATCCCTTGGCAAAGAAAAGAGACAATTAATAATCAACGTGAATATATATATTCTAGGGCCTCAAGGCAGAATTTGTTTAGCTGAGTTGATGATATTCAAAAAGCTACTCTACCAGAGCACTTTTTGGAATACTATTAAAGGGTTACATTCATTTGAATAAAATGATTAAGCTATTTTATTTACCGAACGCTTGCGCCTTGCGGGAAAACGCAGTACGTGGAAGTATAATATCTTATCGAGTTATTTTAGTCAAGCAATGTATTAGTACGCAAGCAAAACCTAACACAGTCTTTGGAAGCTAGAATGACATAATATTTTTGGTTGAAACAGATACTACAAAATTATTTCATGTTGAAACAAGTATGTATGTTTCAAAAAAAGCAGCGATCGGTTAGGCAATCTCTCTGGTTTCGTACATATGAGTACAGATCTGGATTGAATCTGAGTTCCTTTTCACTTTCTTTTGGTCAACCTAAATCCTTTGTCTTTCTCGTAGTATCTTCTCCTCAGCAAAGATGGATATAAGCACATCAGAATGGATCCTACGGCAGATGCCCGCTTAGACAGAGCCGGTCGTTCGTTTAGAAATTCTTGAGCAGACTTCTTTTCGGCTTTTCTGTTCAGACAGAACCGACTGGGAACTAGGAAAAAGGGCCAGCAGGCAACTGGCACGGCGAGGCCCTCTTTCGCTCAGGCACAGGTTGTCTCCTTTTTTGTCCCGTGTGGCCTGACGGCACAGAAAGGGTCATCAAAGGGACTACGGCCTCCGTCTCCTTCAAATAAAAGGACAGGATTTGGCGGAGTCGCCAAAAAAGTCAAAGAAATCTGGAACATATCAGAAGCTAGCTTGCTCATGCCGCCGGAGATCGGTAAAGACTGTCTGATATTGCGGTAAGGAATGCATATAATAGGAAATATGCGTCGACATTTAAGTTATATTAGGTGTATATTGACCTACGACCCACCAAGTTTATCATTGTCTCACAGATCGTAAAGCAAGTAATTACTCTACTCGGACCATTATAGTTTTTCAGTATTTGACTATATTTGGTGAAAAGGGAGAACAGATCATTTAAAATACTTGTACTCGTAAAATATATGTACTTGTTTAAATCTTAGACCAGTCTCTCTGTGAGATTTTTCGATAAACTACGTTTTCGAAACATTCTTAGAGTTATACTTAGTTAAAAGCGGTTAGGTGCTAAAACATTTTTTCAGACCCTTACCTAGGTCATCGGCTAATGAACATTTAACTAATACCGTCTGTAACTCATATGAATGAAATTAACAATTTTTTCTGACATGCACATATCACTAAGGTTTATAAATCTGCAGCTGTTTTTAGTTTTAGACTACCCCCAAGCACCTACGTATGACGATTTCACGCAGATCATACGTGACCCTATTTCGAGCTCTCCTGTGCATGTAATGTACTGGGTCTTAATTCTATTATCGCATATTGTAGGCATCGTTGAGGTGTGGGTAATGGTCTTAATGTTTCGTTTTGGTTGCTTTGCTAGTTCTATATGGTAAACAGAAAAGAGAATGTTTGATTAAACTTGTGTCGTTTATACTAAGTTTACTGCATTTTTTGATCAGAAAAGGAAATATTAGTTCACTCTGATCTCAAATGTTGGACTGATGAATCATAAGCCCCATCATCGCTGTTGTGCTCTAAACATAGGGTACTGGTTAAGCTCAGACCAATCATACGGTGACCGCATGACATCACTGTAATGCTGTGGGAAACTTTTATTGAAAATGTTTAATGAAAATGGGTAAAGAGTACCAGCACAATGGATTCAACCAGTTACCTTCTGTAAGTTCCCTTACTTTAAGATAGCCGAATTCCCTTTCGATTGGAACTGGATAATTACACAATTGGATGCAAGAAATATTTACTATACAACGACATAGAGAACTTTGCCGCTGCAGGTGTGCAAGTCATTGACCTAGTATTGATTGCAGATTAATTTATTTATTAGCTTTACATGAAGGTACAGCGTCAAAAATCACTGTCCTGTTGTCATCAAACATGGCATAAACAAATAATTATACTCGGATGCACCTATCGTGTCTATGAAGTTATGGGTTCGCTCATGTTTTGAAGCGGCCAGCTTCGAAACTCTCTCGTCACGAATAACGCGAATCAGCACAGACAGAGGCGAATTCGCACCTCCCCGATTGGTTGTGTTTATAGTAGCGGTAATTTGCGGTTTGCCAATGCTGACCGATAAGAAACCTAGGATGTCAATTCAAATGTGAACGACCAGTGATTCGCATGCAATAGTTGCAAACGAAATGGGCTATAAAATACTTTGCTATCATAATTTCGCATGAGGGCCAACAGTAACCAACCGTTAAAACACAAGGCTTGAAAGGTTCAGCTGAGGAAAGATGAAAAATTCGTTATTTTAAGAAGATCTGTTCTTCTTTTCTCATAATATCAGCAGAGGCGAATCATGTTATTTTGTTCCGAAATTCGCGTAAATACTATGTTAGGCCGTAATCGCTTAACAGGGGTCCAGGCAGTGCACCAGGGTCGTGTAACAAGTGGAACTAAATAGCCAATTATTTTCCATATAACCTATTTGTTTTCGAACTACATTAATGCAATCAATAAGACTAGCAAGTATATCGGAGACGCTGGGAGCGTCTCGAGTTCGTTAGTCAATTGGTGGAGTGGCCTATGGCTTCGATTGCAAATACATATGAAGCCCAATCAAATTAGCCTGTAGCTGGAACCTATTTTGAATTCATTACAATCATACAAGCCGGGAACAGCCGTACTCAGACAAGGCACAAATCTATTATCACTTCGTAGTTACACGTCACTTACAATTAGCCAACTACAGGCTACGTTCTCATCAACTGATGTCGAAATATTTTCGTGTTTTTTAACAAATCAAAATTCAGTATTCATTTGTTTCTTATTATTGGCTTCTGGTTTGTGTGGCCACATAGAACACAGGTTTTAGACGATAATGCAGAGAAAAAACACAACTTTTCCATTACGGGAAACCAAATCTCCAGCTTGTGAGCCCACTCTACTGCCAGTTGCCCGTAGACGCTTTCCCCTTCACTGAATACGGCGTTTATTCATTTTGCGTTGTGTCCTTTTAAAGATTAGAAAATGCCGATATGATTTATGCGCGAAGCTAGTTTCTATATCCCGATGAAATCTCTCCTCCAAGCGTGACTCCTTCATCAAAACTGTCCCTGTTCCTTTTGCAGAAAAACCGTAAATAATTTTGCTTGAAGGAAGATTTCTACTTGAGATGTAAGTTAAAACTTGTGGTGGTCAAAATTACTTCCGCGAGCTATAGATTAATCTCTGGAGGAAGAACGTCCTTTTCAAAAAAGAAAAACTAGGTGTGAAAAGACAACTGAATGATATTCTATTTTTAATATTGTTTTCGTTGCGTGTGTTTTGCTATTGTACACTATGCTTTATTAGAACGTTTATATTTTGTCACATTTAAGATTCACTGGCGGCGATTTTTATTGAATTTTTACCTGGTTTGCTTAATAGGTGTGCCCAAGCTATTAGCAATGTTCATCCACCCCTTGACGCGTTACTTGTCTGCCACTAAGTTGCAGCTAGAAGAGACAAGCCTTCCGCGTTCGATTCTCTATCTGTAAAGTGTCTTTTCCGACTATTGTGTGCGAGACAATTTCTAACCTTAAGTTGACTTTTTTTCATTTCGAGGTTCCAATTCGCGGCCACCAGGGGTCCGCATATGCATCGAGTGCTCGCGCTGTTTTTCCTATCGGAATATGTCCCATGTCATGACCACCACCACACTTGTCATCGTCTTTACGTCAGAATAGCACGCACTTAGACCACTTTGATGTTTCTTTCCGGTTGTTACCAGGCGATCGTCAAGAGAGAGCGCGGTTTCTGCATCTGTTGACTTATTGGCTCTCTCCGACTCTTTTCGACTTCCGCCCAGTTCCACCTTCGCTATCGTTTTATCCTAATCTGCCCGAAAAGAGTTCGATTTTAGCTCGTGAAATAGCCGCAGATGGAAAGTCATTAGAAAGTTAAAAATGGCTAACTATACGGAGGAGCAGTGGCCGCCTTTCCCTGGGCAGATCCTACGTGACTTGTAGGTAGAGAGAAATGGAACCTCAGGCTAGCAATCTAAAAAAGAGCAGTGACATCCAAGTTTTATGAACGTCTGCAGAAACGGATATATTAGTAGCTTACTCTAACGTCAACACAACGAGGTTATATGAAAGGCAAAATAAGTCTAAACCTCCTTAGCAAACCGAAAGCAAAAGCTGCTATTGTTTCTTTTTAGAAGATAGTAAGAAGCATTTAAATTTATATATATATAAATTCATATATATAACGAGAGACTGCAGACATGCATTCAATTTATATACGATAGCCTATTATTACTAATTTTGATAGCAAAAGAGTCCAAGGAAACTCTAATGCTGTTACTTTGTAGGTAGGTTGGCATAACAGAAAGAAGGTTATTCCTGAAATGTAAGTCAGTATTTAATAGAAAAAAAACAAACTCAAATACGTAGACCTTGTTGAAATCTCCTGATCGCTATTGGTTCAGTCGTTCATTAATAACAGTAAATCGCCCTTCTATATGTCACATGGATTTTTTTTCTGTCGATTTCAAGGTGCAATTCTCACTGTAGGTCAGGCCTCGGCTCTTTGTTGTGACACCTACATTATTTTCTGCTTCACAGGTTCGACCTCTGCAAAGCTATGATAGTCAGCGAATTCTATTTTAGTCCCCTATCGGCACGTATATCTGACCTACCTAAGATGATAAACGGCAGAGTGTATTATAGACCCTCGTGGACATGTAATAGAGCAAACAACAAAAGTTAGAAAAACGGTTGGGTAGTCATCGATGTTCTGTACACGTAATGTACCCATGCTATGTTTTGGTTCGGTTCGTACATTGTATAGTACCATGCCGTTTTGTCGCATATATCTATATATATAAGACGATTAACACTCGAATATTGTCGACGCTATCGAGGAAAAGTAGAAGCGGTGATAACATTCGAGGGCGTCAAATCGGGCGGGCACGCGCATCTATAGGAACGGCCAATTCAAGAGCGCCTATAGAGTTTACTATTATTGTACTGTCCCATCCCAGCTTATCGTGGTCAGCTTAAATCCTAACCCCGATTATTTAGTTGTCTAGCACACCTCATGGATATACCGTGACGTTCTACAAAGGGCAGCTGATCGGGTCGCAAAGGTATCGACTACGTCCTAGACTAGTTTTGCTTGAACGCTCCTCGGCCGACGAACTGTTCGTTTATTAGGCGAGCACGCCATCGTGCCTACAGAGAGTAGATCAAAATTCTGCCTCGTAACCGTGTGAAGTGGTGTCACTTTGATTGTCTCAAGCGCGTGCGTTCTTTACTATGTGTGGCGTGTGAAAGGATCATCTAGTTCGCGGCATGACAACTTGTTACAAACGATACTCCCAGTATAGCGATGATAACACGAGAAATTGAATATGTAGAGGTTATATACGTGCCAAAAAACCTATTTCTCGAGTTTCAGGTTTGCACAAACCGAATTGAATGCAGTGTTTTTTCTGTCGAACTTTATAATAAAATGATTCTCGAAAATAACGCTATAGCGTAGCGTCTCACGCTTCAGCGATCGACTAATATTCGTGATTGACATTAGTTTTTTTCGGTTTTTTCTTTCTACTCGGACTTACGTGAATCGACAGATATCGGAAACTCTAAGGACGACTACCCTGCGTTGTATAGCTTGCAAACGCAGGAAGCGGTGCCGCTGTTCTTTGTCAGTATGCGACATGATATGGTTTGCGAACCATTCGTTCAAGGGCCATCGTTCTCAAAGGACAATTTTTTGCTAGATTGTTACTCCGTCATGAGGTGTCGAGATGACTGTTATTGCCTCATGTCAACCGCAAGCCTCACAACTTGCTAATTCAAGTTATGAAGTTACTCCGTACTAGTTTTTCGTAATTCTGATTTTCTGGGTAGCCAAGGATTATCGAAGAAGAGTAGGCCTGGACTTCTTTTGCATAGTAAAAGACCAGTCGCAAAGTATGATATCGCTGCGATCAGATGACTAAAAAAATCACCAGACAGTAGTTCGGCCATTGTATTAAATCAGGGCTGGGATTGTGCAGGAACGCTGCAGACTAGCGGACAATAAATAGGAGAATCAAAAAGCATAGACTTCAGTTAGTATAAGTAAGCTCTGCCGTCCACCGCTAGCTTCCATCTTCAAGTGAGATCCGGATCCATATTATTCGATAAGGGTTTCATTGTCAATGAAGCTCAAAATGTTCTTTTTGAGAGATCGCTTACTGGACCCAGTCCGGCGAACGCTATCGTCTTGGTCAGTCGAAAATTATGCAATGAATCAGAATGAGAAAATACCCGTGTCAGTAGGTTAAATTACAGCACATCGATTGTCAAAGAATTGTTTGCCATTAGTATCTTTCAAAGTATAATTTATTTATACTTATATTTACAATTATATTTATAATTGACCAAACGCCTGAATGTTATACATTGGGTAGAAATCAATAACCTTTTCCAGCACTTAGCGGCAAGAGATAGTTAAAGGTTTTATCTACTTCTATCCAGATAAATACAGTGGCTCCGTAGAGATCAACGTAATTCTCTAAATCAAACATACTGAAGAATCCAGTGGTATACCAAACTAAGTGACTTATGTTTCGCCTTCTAGTGCATGCCCATCCATGCCATAACATATTATACCGATTGGATAGATATCCCGTGCTTGCAGCTTGACGCCCGGGTTATTGGGGTTTGCTCAATCAATTTATGAATTAATTTCTCCTCAGGTATTGACATTTCCTTCGTTTTTATCCACCAGCGACCTTAAGATAGAAGTAACCATCTTTTACTCTTCGCGTGTATAGCCCATCGCCCAGATTTTTTCATTCTTACCGAACTGAACTGAGAGGAAGGGATAAACGGGCCTTATGTGTGGCCAACTTAGAGAGAAACGATGTACAAGAGGCTATTGAGATTGCCTGGCATTCCATCCATTCGAACGGAGCAGATGGGGCAACCGTCCAGCAGGGTAGAAAAAAGGAGGGGAAGAAGCACCGTCTAGAAGTAGATGGGAATGCACAGAATAATGACGTTTCTGCGGCAATTGATGGTTTTCGTCATTAACCATCAATGTAAATGCGCGGTACTGATATGGAAGTCTCGGAACACCTGACTATCTATATAATGGGAGAAGTGTCGATGTTCCGGTAACATAAATATGTAAATCGAGGAAACCGTAAAACAACCTTCGAGTATGTAAGCGCTTGCGTCAAAATTCGTTCAAAACAAATAATCATAATAAAAGTTTAGGCTAACAGAATAGCAATAGCAATTTGATAACTGACCTTCTGCCAAAGTCGGGATATCAGGACAATCTGAACCTTGTACAAGCAGCTTTACTGAAAAACATCCCTTTAAGACAACATCTACGTTTTTGTCAGTCGGGTGCTCTGTTTCTATCTTAAGTGTTTTTTCACCCTTCTTTTATTGTCGGAACATTCAAAGGTAAGCACTCGGTCTTCACTTGATGGCCGGTCGCATATGGCAGTGAGATCTTACAGAGAATTAGGTTGCAGTGCGTCGAATGTGTTCCGATGCCAATAAAGCGCGTGAAAGAGGTTTTCAGAGCAGGCTCTGGCCTGTAGAAACTTCTAAAATTACGTGATTTTGAACTGTAACCGATTTGATTTACCTGGTGAAAACACCCACGGCGAGTTCTTAGTTCGTGAGCAAGTCAGCTTCACTTGAACTACAGACAATGCTCATAACAGACAGTGTGGCGAGGGCTTTTGATCAGATCTGAGGAGAATATTATTTCATCAGGCGTTTAGATGATTTGGCCATACTGTTTCGTGCGGAATGTTGGCGACGCGGTTTCACGTGTGGTGTGTTAAACGTGCTATTGTTCCTGTTCATCGCTTTCCAACGTTTTAAAAATCTAATGGTAGCACGTCTGACTGTCTAAAATAATATTTAATGGATTATGTTCTGGACCTAAAGCACGAAAAATTGTTTATAATTATACGGCAACTTTCAGTTTCATATATTGGCAGTGATTTAGGTCTAAAAATTGTAGCTGCGAAAGATGTAGCTGACAAACTCAGTTCCCAAAAAAACAGTCCATCCTATGCCTTCGAGCACTCTTGCTGTACTATGTCAACATCTACTCATAGCAATATCATTAACTCCTGCCTGTAACTCATGCAATAACCGTAGTCGCTCCGTGTTCCAGTTGAGTTACAAATGGTTGCCTCCCTTCCCAGTCTCATCGATTCCTTACAGTTAAAGCCTTCAGTCAGTAAAAAGGCCGAGATGGTTATTTCTTGTGGAAACTTGAAGAAGTCGAATAAATCTGTAACCACAATCTGGACGCAACTCCACACGTCTTACGCTTGGCACAGCAGCTTTCTTACGTGAACCGTAATGGCAAACATCCGTGCAGTATTCGATGATCAAAAAACCTGTTACCTTGTATAGCACTTCTTATGCTGCGTTTTTCAGTTGCGTTCTAAATAAATACGTTTCGCTGATCTCTTGAAAACGATTTTTCAGTGAAAAGCGAAGCCCACAGAGGGCATCAAATGCAGGATTCGGAATTGCTGGCATGCTCATTTTGGCTCGTCGTCGTCAGCCTGTTGCCACCTCCGGGTTCTGCTAAATATTGCTTTATATGAGGGGTTGTCCAAGAGTCCATAAGTGCGTAATTAAGATACAGCGAATGTAAAAGCACGCGAGACATAAACTGTCTAAATTAAGTCTAATGAGTCACGACTAAAAGGTTTTATAAATAAGCGTAATATTAAGACGACTTTGTTGCCAAGTTTATAGAGAGGCGCCAACATGACACGTGGCAAAAAGTACAGTCATTTATGGCGTGGAAGCCGTGTGGGATCTACGAAGTTTTGTTGTCGAAACCGATGAATATGCAAAGATACGATAGCGGGTAGAGCACTAGAGACTCATTTGGGGTTGTCTTTGGCTGTTTTAGAGCTGAGTTAGATAAGTTAGAACTGTAGATTTCTGTACGCAAAGTAAGTTTGCTTTGTGCGTGTTAAGTGAAGCTCTTCTAAAAAGCGACTTATCTAAGTCGTTCCTCTGAGGTTTATAACATAGCAAACCTCTAAACTAATGATCACTTAAGTAATCTCTTAGTGATATTGAATTCGGTTTTGCGTGCGGTAAAACAACTACTGTTCCATAATTACGACTAGATAAGATGTTGACTGTTTTTCTGTACTAAACAGCATAATCCAAAGGCTTTTAGGCGACTGCGTTTCATAAAATATACTAATTTATAATGAAAAGATAGAACCTCACTATCTCTGTGTAAATGAGAGCGCCATTATTGACACTTGCTTGAATATCAGCTCGAATCGATTTTGAAGTAACGTGACAGATGTGTGCCGTATTATTTACCTTAATAAAATTCTGAATTCTTGAATTACGAATTTCTTCAGCGAGTAGAACATTCATCCGACATGCGGGCGAGCTGAAATGGCCGACAGATAGAGTCTCATGGTTTCATCGTAATATAACCGATCTTGAATGTTGAAGTACTACTGAACGACGAATCATTAAACCAGAGCTTTGATGACCGCCAGCTGGGTATGGCTAGTAGGGTATCGAGACGCTGGAAAGACCAGAGAAAAGGGAAGTTTTCCGAAAAACTCTAAGAAAATTTGAGGTACGTCGAGAAATTCCTGCCTGCTGCCCATCCTTTATTTAGAGGTGACTTGTCAAAATCACCACTCAGGCCTTCGCCAATCGTTTAGTTGCGAGAGAGTAGGCAAGTCAAGGACCAACCGTAGAAGAAAGACTAAATATTTCGAAACTTGACGATCTGTAAAGTGATGAAAAAGCTTCGTAAAACAACCGCTCCTGTCTCCCCGCCCCTTGTGTCGTTAGGATGCTTGAGGAGGTCGCCTAGTACTTGGTGAAGGGCCGCCTTGCTGCGGTTTTTAATGTACCCGGCATTACACTCCTAAAAGGTATTTTTAAGAGTCATTGAAAGGCTGTCAACTTGTAAAGGCCACATAAAGCCAGGCCTGCGAAGCACTAAGGGTGCGCGAGCAATGATGTCGTGAAGAATAGTCTCGCTGCTGAGAATAGCCAAAGAGGTTGAATAATCAATAAAAATTAAATATTAAATTATTTGAATTTATTTATCGCCTAAATATTCTTGACTAACGTAAATAGGCAATATGTGAAGCGACCATCAGTCTGGTTAACAACCTGTTTTATGTGGCACCGACGGTAAGCCGTAATCACCGTATAACATACTTTCATTTTACATAATGCTTATAACATGACTTGAAATACACTTTGAAATCTCTGTTATGCTATATTAATTTTTCTGAGTATGAGTGAGTAAAACTGCTATCGCAATGAAGCGTACTCTCATTTGTCCTTTTATCTTCATCTGATCTTTCCAGCCATAATAAAAATAATCCCACATTATATATATAACCACGTATAATCCTCTTCTCATCAACGCGTTACCTGTATATAATTTTCGAGTGTTGCACCATAGCTTTCCTGCTTGTATGTTGTATCAAACATAAGGGCGCATGGCAGTAACGATAATAAGGCCTAGGACTAGAAAAACAGGACATGCTTGCTGCCGGCGACAAGGATCCGGTGACCAATCAATAGACGAAAAGAGAAATCACGTCCTGATAATCTATCAGCAACATCAGGCCGATGAGCGATTTTTTCCCGTAGCAAATTCGGACCCAATCAGGCTATTAGAAGCGACGTGTGTCAGTCGCAAACCGGAAAAAAAATTACGACCGTTAGTTAGGGATATTTTCAATGTCGCTTAGGCTGTTCCTAGGCCAGTGTCATTTGGTTGCGTCCCTTGAGCGACAACGTACGGATATGCTAGCGAGTTTAAAAGCATTTTAACATATTGTATAGTATAATGTCAATTGAAACGTTAGTAGCTTAAGTCGGTACAAATCATTTGTTTAATTGCATAATACTTGGCGGTCATACCTATTTTAGCACAGAGAAAATAATTGTTGTCGCTGATGATGATGATGATTTTTAAATTTCAACCAAAACGCGGCTAAATTAAAGCGGAACATTAATAATGCATGAAGTAATTAATTAGGCTCTTGAGAATAGTGTCCTAAAATATAATAGAAATAATTTCATCTATCTATATTTTTATCAGAAGTCTTCATCGTCGGATTAATATCTACTGCTAACCAGTACAGTTTTGTGTATTACATAGAATGTAGTTAAAGAAAACGCTAAATAATGATAGCTTTATAAGTTCAAAGCTAAGCACATTTAGATGTGCAGATTCCAAGACACAGATCACTATCTGTCCTACACTCTCTATTGCTTGATAATAATAATTTCGGGTAATTTTTGTTCGGCGATGCATCAGTTCACTTCTTTTCTTGCTCCTTCAGGTAACCATGTCGCTCAATTGTTTCTTTGGATGCAGAGCATGGTTTCCCGTTTTGCCAAGCTAGAACTCGTTGTGGCCATGGGGTTGATTATGGCGTGCCCGTTTCTAATCCTCGTAGAACGTAACAGCCAAGTCACAATACCGACTAGCCACAGAGTGGTAGCCAAATCATCGGTACAGGTAGGGTTCGCTCGTATCACAATTCCGATGCAGACCAAAGCACCCCAGCTTGTAAGTAAACTGCACGAATCCCCTTACCAACAACGTTGCGTGCAATGCGCGCCTCCGCGGGGCGCCAAACACGACCTCTACTCTATAATCGTTATTGACGTCGTTATCACCGCTCCAATTTGGGATATATTCTAATTTGATAACGCTGTATATGGTCGGGGGCGAAAAATTACGTGCTTTCAGCGCCAATACTGGGCAGTAAAAGGCTGGGTAGTGGGGATACCTTTTCGTAAAAACGAACACATGCTTTATATAGATTTGCATTAGATAATCTACTACAAGTATCTACTAATATAAACACTATGGGTAGATAGGAGATTGATTACAGGATTAAGCATCACTCAGGGTTTTTTACAGGAAACAATTTAGTCATGGAAGGCATTCTACAATTCAATAATTTTAATACTCTAAGGATATAAACTGGTTGATTCCAAATTTGATTTAGTTCGGGATTAACGAAATTAGAGAACATATAGAAGGAATACTTCCCTTGCGTTGTATCATTTTTGTTGTACAATATATCATTTTTCTCTTTGCCTGCCGAAATACGCCTTTTCGCCAACTCGTATCATCTTAAGGCGTTTGCTACGTTGGAACTGAAGGTATTTTCACTAGAGTCCGTTAAACGCCGTGATCTCTAGTGAGTAATGTGAAAACATTATATATCTTCGGCCAAGAATCGCCGTTTTTAACGGACACTTAAATGTATATGATAAAATATAGAGGCGCTTCGCGAAGCTGACCAGACCGTATTAATAATAATAATAATAATAAAAGGCGGATGGCTACGGCATTTGTATATTAAACATGTATTATATATAACACTACGATGCAAGCCAAGTAAAACCCAATTTAAAAGAAGCCCAATAAAATGAAGGTAGTTATTGCTTAGATGACAAAAATAAAAGCAGGCTTCGATAAACACGTGAAATTTTCGAAAATATTACTTACCCTATTAGTTCTTTCATTAGACTTCCGACACGACCTGTGATAAAAGCAATGTCACTAATGAGAAAAACAACGACGATCGTCTCAATAAACAGACAAAAAATCAACTCTCAGACGAAAAAGCAAGGGGAAAAAAAAAATATATATATATATATAATACAAAATTCCCCTTTATATTGAAACTCATGAAAAATATATTTTAAAATGAGTTACCATTTTCGGAATATATATCCATTAAGTTAAATTTAACTTTCTCCAAATCATCAAAATTATATATATAATTGTTCTTATTTTAATAACGTTTTTTGTCTTTGTAAGTATTTTGAGAGATGTGTTTAAACGTACTTAATGGAAGTGAATAAAGCCTTTTGAGTAATCAATAAATGCTCATATCCTTTTTTCTTTTTCCGCTACTCGTAATAACATAATGTATATGTTCTGTCCGCTTAGTTTTGCTCGGAAGCATTATTTGGTCTAACTTCGAAGGCATCGGCCTCTATGACACGTTAGTTGACAAAAAGGGGACTGAGATAAATAATCATCAAGTAGAATTCATTGCGAGATATTGACAGAACCGCCCATTTCCCCATCCAGCTGGAGCGTAGCCACGAAACCCTCTGCTCTGTCACTTACCAGTCAGCCTTGAAATGAACCTCCTTGTTGTTTCGTAACCAGTGAAACAAAGCTTCAAAAAGCTTTTTTCCATGCGCGGAAAAACAGCGATAACTAACTGATTCCGGAGATAGTGAGGCACAACGATGAGTAAGATTACAGATGTGTACTATGTGTCATTTGTGCAGCTCGTATCCCCCGTGAGTAAACAGTGTGCAGTAGGCGTGTGGGAAGAATAGACGGAAGTTCTGCCTCTATGCATCTGAATTTTTGCTTATGCGTGTGTGTTATAGGGTCGATGTTATTGCTGAACCAAATGTGGGAGATTTAAAAGCCGTATTCGACGTATGGTTTTCTTTCTCTGAATGGAGGAATATACGAGGTATGATATTTTTAGGTCAAACGGTACTTATATGTCGACTCAGTCTGCAGATGGGCCCGGATGGCAGAGAGTCACGGGGCGCGTCCTTACTGCAAACCATTGAGTTATGAGTTGCTTAGTACGTAACACACTACATTTGCGTAGTTTAAAATAGTTTCCTCTGAATCTTGTTGGCGAATTAGAGAAATTTGCACAGTTACAGATGGTGACCTGATGCAATGTTAACACTGTTCCGAAAGCCACACTTTAAACGTATATGTTTGTCATGGACGGTGACATGATCTAAAAGTCGAAGTGTCTGACGTCTCGTCTAGATGCCTAAACACGCGTATGGTATATACATAAACGCCATATGCTCTCGTATGATACTGCCAGAGGAGAAACTCGCTTGGTTTCGAAAATATCAAAGACATCCAAATTGCAGTATTTTTTTTCTCACGTATATCATATTGGTTACCTATTGTAAGGCTGGCGAGTAACGACCTCAAAACATTAGGACCTCAGGACAAATGCGTACCTGTGACGTCTATGTATTTGCTGACTTAACAAATTGAATTGATCCTAATAAACCTAAGTAGAACGACACGGCTTGATCTCGGTCGGCAGATGTTTAAACAGAAATATTCTTCTGTGGCTCAACTCGCTTATTTACTCTGTACCCGCTTCTGGTCCCTGCTACGAAAAACCAGCCGGAGTTACCAACACTCAAAAAGTAATTGCCCATTACGGACCGCCTGGAAAAATTCCCCCTTTCAAAGCAACTTTTTAACCCCATTTCGTTTTGATCGTTTCGTTCATTGAGTTTGAAAGTACACGTAAGTTGCCTTTCTCTAGCCATGTTGGTTAATCAGAGATGAAACATGTGAACAAACTAAATACGCGACAAAACTGAGTGCGGCGCGGACGCATGTTTGTGTTAGTTCAGACGTTAACGACGACGAAGCGTTCGCATGTTTGTGTTAGTTCAGACGTTAACGACGACGAAGCGTTCGCATGTTTGTGTTAGTTCAGACGTTAACGACGACGAAGCGTTCGCATGTTTGTGTTAGTTCAGACGTTAACGACGACGAAGCGTTCGCATGTTTGTGTTAGTTCAGACGTTAACGACGACGAAGCGTTCGCGCATGAAAGGAACTTTGCGACCTTCGGTTCTCTGAGACCGGAAGGTACGGGGTCTTATGGTTAGTTTTAAAAATTCTATTTGAGATACTGCTCGACTACGTTTAATAGGAAGGGATACGTTTTCATCAAAATAATATGTCGTTGAATAGAGTGTAATATACATGGATGCATGCAGGTGGGACTTGGGGGTTTGAAGGTCTTTCTTCTTTGTCTAGTTCCATTTTCGTTTGTGTTTTTTGCAAAAGAAACGATTATTTATCTCATACTCATTTCAACAGAACATTAGAGGAGAATATATCTATACCATTACTAAGCAGGAACAGTTACGGTATCTCTGCTGGAGTTCGTGAGACGATAACTAACATTTCCTAGCAAGCAAATACGTAGCTTCCAAATATTCTGATTTAAATATGGCAATATGTCAACCCGACTCATTTGCTGTAAACTTCCGCAACGGAGACAATTTCCTGCTTGACTCTATCAAGTTGCGCAAGTTGCGCTTACTTGCATAAGGAACGCGCAAAGGCATACAACAGTACAAAAGAGCGAGCTTATTTACCGAATCAACACCAAACATAATGTATGTATAACATTTGACTCAGTCTATCCACAAACACATATGTAAAGCAACAATAGGAACAGTAACTTCGACATCGAAGTCCATGCATACCACCGCGTTTACTTCATTTTTGGTACCTTTTCCTATCGTATTTTATGGCGACAGCAAATGGTAGGACGTATTTCGGCCCTGTCTACCTCTAGGCATGTGGCTCTCCCCGTCATCTGGTCCGTATCGGCCGTGGGGCAATTGTGCTAGACTGTGCTGTTTCAAGACTGTAGCTTGGCTTGTGAGCGTAAACAGGTTTGCTAGTAAATGTTTCAAAGTTTGTATGTCGGCCCTTTACTCAGTAATGGTGAAAATACGGTGCTCTGTTGAATTGTTCGCTGACGTTCCGATATGTCAAAACTGATTGTGAAAAGATTACAATCAGCGACCAGATCGGCTTCGCAACCTCGAGAACTGAGTGAATTCGGTGAACGACTTGGCCTGCTTTCTCTTTTAACGTACAGGCAACCATATGAGGGATTGTTTCTCGGATTTCATCTGTCAAAGATAGAGTATAAGAATAGCATTATCAGCTTGTTCGAGTTTCTAAGAGCTACTTCCATCGTCGTTGCTCCGTTAAATTTTCGTAATAGGTTGAAGTCTATGCTTTTTAATTTTTCTTGATCATCCTCACTATACATGTATTAGGTTATTACCTTATTTGTTGAATTATTTGTATATTATGTTACCTTAAAAATGTAAGTACAAAATTAATAAAAAAGAGAAAAAAGCCGTGTTTTGTATATCTACCGGCTCCCGTCAAGTATCGATGTTATTGAATATGTAGAAATATAGTTAATATTATAACACTATTTTTGTTATTTTTACCTGTAATCTATTGAAGATATAAATTACCCGATGTGAACCCTTTTCAGTCGATTTCACCTCAGCCACAGTTCCAGGTCAATGCTGGCAAGCAAAACACCATTTATTGTAGAACTTTCACACCTAAAAGCCGTCGACATGTATGTGTGTGAAGGGCTACACATTCTAGGCCATAAAACAGACGTTTACAAATAATTCTAGTAGGACGGGCAGTAAACGGATCACCTCGTGCTGTTCTTATCACCCAACTTCGATTATCCACTCCCCGACATTTGACACGCTTTAATGGCGGTCCTATAATTGTATTTTTTGTTTCGAAGATCTACTCTGCCGTACACTCGAATGGCTGTCCAAACGCACAGCACGTCGCGGCCTTCGTGTGGTCCCGTTTTGAGGGGCGTACAACTGTATGTCGGGCTGTTCCATACAGGGATATTTGCACGATGTACATTGCTAGCGCAAAGACAATGGAGCTAAGCCAACTGAACACGAGTTGAAGGTTCGAGCAGCAATTTGTATTTAGTTTAAGCATCGTGCCCTTTACTTCAATGAATTTTATGTACAGGGGAAAAAATTCGTGCCCGACGTACTTGCCAGCAACATTATGAAAACGAGTACGTGAGAAATAGTAGATTAGAGACAGAAGTAGACGCGACTGTAGAACGAGTAAAAGAGGTTGCAATTGCCATTGTGATGAAGAATTGATGTGACTGAATTGACGTGTGGACGCTAGTTCTGTCTGAGTAACTCTAATTCTGTTAAATTCAATGATGTTATATTGTTTGTGGTAAATGTAAGTTTACAGTGCCTGTGGAACGTCGTTACACTTCTTCATGGGGATTGTCACGTTATCTCTCTTGCTTGTTATTACTAAGAGGAGAATGTTAACTACAGTGTCTCATGTGCAGTCGTCTATCTAACAACTTAAATTTCCCAAGATCAAATCAACGATCCCTAACATCGGCAACGTGATGCTCTTCAATTTTATTGCCTCGCCCTTTCAACCACGATAAACCAGGCAGCCAATTTTGTCAGATGTTGATTGAAGTTTTTTTATGTTGGGCAGTTAACATTTCAATGCACCATGCATAATATAATGTGACTGTCGATGTTGCGAGTCTTTTTCATAACTTCTTTATATATAGCCCTTCTTTCACCAGTCATTATAATCGCATATTCGTATCCACAGTAAACCCTAGTCCTCATAATGATATTGTTTTGCCCTTAGCCGTCACGTAATAGGCCACCATCAACGGGACGTTGACTCGACGGAATGATAACATATGAAACAAGTAGACGCACAACATAGAGAAAAGCCCAAAAATGAAATAGGAAATGTCTATGATAAATGGAATCGATCTCATTGATTCTACGTTAGCATTCATACATCTTGTGATTACATTACTAGCCCCTGCTTTTACTTGGCGTACTGGAGCCTTCCTTTGCCTCTTAGTTTGCAGATCCAATAAGCGCGATGACTTTGTCCCCAAGCATCTCTCTTTCACGTTTCTTTAGTCTATAACTTGTTTTTGTATAAAATAAAAGCCTACTACTATTACATATTCTTATCGTAGTTTTCATCAGCTACTCCCATTCGCTATAACATCACACGCATTTCGCCTCGAATTAACTGAGTATCTGCTACACACGTTCTAGAACTATAGCACTTAATAACACACAGACGGATCTATACGCGAATCCGTAGTCACCATGTACACTTGCACCTGTACATGACATGTCATGTACAGGCTTTCGCTCTATCAGTCTACTGCTCGACGCCAAACAAGGGAAGATGAAAAGCCATTTGAACCGCTGGCAGGATTCGCCGCTGCTGTTGGTGTAGGCTGAATGGAATAGACAATACGATGCTAAGAAGATCGTGGCAGAGAACAAGGGAACATCGAAGAAAACGGACCGCAGTAAACCGTAGAACCAACCTCCTTTTTACGGCTGCGTACATTACGCCTGTAACAGTGCTGATCTTGACTTGAGGGCCGAAAAACGAGAAACGAGGCTAAGCTGGACTCTTACGTCGCCATCGCGTAGGGGCGCCGCGTGATCAAATATCGTCCAGTAGCGTTCGACTGCTGTTCCAGTCGGGATGCGTGTAAGCCAAGGTGCCCTACACACTCCTTGACGGGCCGAGTGAAGAGGCAACAAGTGTAAACGTAGAAGGGTACAGACTACCGTGGGGTTAAGTGAACGATAGTTATGTCTCTGAGGGCTTAAATTAGCGAAAAACCTAGAAGCGTGCGGAGCAACATGAGAGCTGATACGAGCGCAGATATATATAAAAAGGGAAAGAGGTTTACGAAAAGAAGAATATTAACACCACGTACGTCGACGGAGCGGCACTGGACCGCAACCGGTTGGGCGCCTACGTTACCCCCAAAATGGCGATGAAATACTGGTGAGGAGCTTAAAGTGCAATGGGAACGCGTTAAAGGACGAAGCTCCGTTGCTTTACTAGAACAAAAAAAGAGCAAAACATTTGGTAAGCTTTTGGGTTTTTTCAAAGCACTGAGCCCGTGGGACTCAAATTTTTCCGGCACATCTGTGCCCCTATACGTAGGATACGAACCAGTGGTTTTCGCTGATTTTACAGTCAAAAATTTAGCTGGGAACGGCCGTTGCAGAATCGATGTAAAAACGGGTCTGTAAAGTCTTCTTCCTTCGATCCTATCTATAGGTTAGAGGAAGTCTGGAACGTCCTAGATTAAGGACGCAGCCTGAAATGTTATTATTATTTAATATCGTAAGGAGAAAAGGATACATAGGCATATATGCATGGCTAGCTGTACTGCCTCGAATACTATTACATCTCCTATTTTTTGATATTATTTTTCTGGGAAGGCTTCTTTAAATTGGGTAGATGATATGTTCGAAGTCTTGTATCAAATTAAAACGACATCAAATCCGGACAAATATAAATGCGTTGATTATAAGCATATAAATGGGTAATGCTGTCACCACTGTATAAGGTCGACCTTCAATGGGCCCTGAATAGGTTGCGTTACGAATTATAGATGCCTTGCCTTGCCTTTCAACCGTCTCGGAATACGACGAACTGGATAGCCATGTACCAATAAATAACATGGGCATGCTGCCTTCAATATATACTATGTTGGCGGAGTATTATACAGGGATCCGCCTTCGGAAGATCAGAAACCTCGGTATCAGTTTTTTCCTTTTTACAAACATACCTACCTTGCTAATTAGTTGTCGTGATGAATAATTAGCACAATGGATTGTTACTGCGCATAGCACCGTATTATGTGATGGAAAAATGGGCCAGAACAATAGGCAACTAAATATTGATTGCTGTTACTCCTTACAGACTGAAGCACAAGCGACCTGAATCACGAGCCTCCAATGACTATATTAAGATAGCTTACAACGAATACGAATACCACGCTGATGTAGCACAAACTCCCCTGTAATCAAAACTATAATTATCACGATCTGTTATATTTTCATTGTATTAACAAGTACGTAGACAAACCTCCGACAATCAGATGTTGTCAGCAGCCAACAACGCCATAAATCAGCTTTGACTGATCACGGAAGATTTAATAAAGTTCCTATCAGCGAGCTAGAAGCCGGCATCCTAAAATCTATTTCAATGACCGTCCGTTCCGTCACGGGCGACCTTCATTTTCTACCATTAAACCAATGACCCAAGTTAATTCGAGCCTATAAAACGTGCATTTTCAAGAGGATGTGGCCAACCTTTCCTTATTGCATCCGTACAACCGTTATATCCAGTTCTATTTGACGCGAATTATTATGGGGGGTTTACAGCAATAGGGAGGCCGTGCTCCCAATTGCTACAACACTCCCTATATACCCTAATGTATTTGTATCTATTCAGGTGACTGCAAACTCGTACACCCCAACTATAACTATTGAAAGCCTTTCTACTAAATAATCGTTGGGTAGTCGTCGCCGCCGCCACCCATCTTTCCTGTTTTGGTTTCGCTAAATGTAATTACTGCGTTTACTATGCGTCAATAATCATTAGCGGACTCATGTGAGGACATCGCACCGAAGTCTTCTTCCGATGTGCTGATATTGCCCTTTATATACAATACCTTTTGTCGTATTCTGATTGTGATCCAGCAGAGGACAGCGAAGAAACGAGCTTTGGCAACGTGTGAACCGCTACCCCGTTGTGTAATATTATATGGATAAGAACCGCATATCCGATGCTTGGAAATTGATTATGGGCCTGTTGCATAGCTTGGGCCTCGTACAGTGACGTCTACAAACAGAAATACATATGGATAAGAATTGTTAATTGTAACTGTAGATGTTTCGTAGACTCGAGAGATCATGCACTGAAGATCGTAATTTTTTCCTTCAACGTTAATGCTCGTAATTTTGTATAATAATCGGTTCCTGCTGATGGATTGCAGATCACTATTAACTGCAAAATCTAAGACTGGTTCACAACTTGGTTTTGTACTGCTAAATTGACGATGGTCTTACCAAGGCAAATGCGGAAAAGCCCAGCCGTTGGGGTTTAGAGCCACATTTATCAGTCCGCGCTAGGTAATGCCTATTAGCTTGAGCCGCATCGTGTGTCAGTAACATTAGCCAAACCACTTCAAATCACTAAAAGTTTAATCTAAATTGGGCCGTATTAATTACCTACCCCCTCAGCAAAAAGTTGAGCATATATATATATATGATACCATGTGCCAGTAGATTGACAAAACTATAAAGCAACAAACCGTCTCAATTGTATTCTGTATACATTAACGTATCGTATTTTTTGCCCCTAATGTGGTTTTACAGTGTGTGTGTGTAAATTAGCAGACGATTTGCAAAGAAATCGTTGTCTATTGAAGAAGAGAATAATAGAATTTGTGGTGAGCTTATTCAGTTCCAACCAACTTTTATTATTCGATTTCTAGACTCGATATAATTTACGTTTATTAATATAGCTTGTCCCATTGTTCGCATGTGTCCAGCGATCGGCATCCTGCAGAATGAATATCGTTAATTCTTAACAATCGAGATGACAAATGTACCCATTCATGATCGTTAAGGTTAATTGAAACTGGTTATCCTGAACAGATGCCCTAGGAATAGAGTTAGGAAGACGTCCTTGTCGAAACGCATCAATAGAATAGTCTTCTGGTCTCAAGTCGGTTGCAGCTTGAGTTCATTACGTCAAGTCTACAAGTGCGGTTCGTTAGAAAAATACTGCGTTTTTCATGGAGAAGCCTGCCGGAAAGACTGTCAGAGATCTACACTCTCCTTGGGCTAACCCTACCTCGAACGGGATACACTTGCGACATTGCAAGAAAAAAAAAAACAGGCACGAATTCTATCTTGGACGCGCGCCCATAGAAGAATAGCTCTAATCTGATAAAGATAGCTATAGTTAGAGCTGGGCTCTGCTAGCATGTTCCTCTCGAGCCAAACGCGCGAGCCTCGTCTTTCTACACTTCACCTTGTAATCTCTGTAAAGCCACTTCTGCCTCAAAGAATCGAAGGGCAACCGAACACTGGCCTACAAGACAGCCCGGATTAGCAACTATATTATGTACCGCGCCTCAACTTCATAACACACTGGTGTTCGACCAGCCACAGTTGGTGCAGTTGGCATAGGGGCTTCGTGGGACCCTTCATGAGGGCTGGTAGCACTGTGATCAGTAGGAACTACCATCGCGCCCTAAGTGCCAATCGCCCTTTGGAATAACTGGAAAAAGCACTCAGGCCTTATATAAATGAACTTCGAGAGCCGTTCGGCTGCCTGCCGGCGCACGAAGTGTATCATTCATGCATTCGTGTTACACTGATGAATCTTTATAGTGATATGCTCATTGCAAATGTTGTTGGCTAATGTGCTGAGTTTACAAGCCGTTATTACGATGTAAGGGTCATAGATGCTGAGCAAATGAAGAAATATTTTCGGTCCTTTTCGGAACAACTGAATATAATTAATAAGTTAGATATAAAATTAGGGAGACTTTTTATAAATAGAAATCGATTCTCCTACCTCGTAATTTCATGATAAAAACGTTGTATTGTGAATTTTCGCTTATTTTTTTTTATGTCAAGCACAGCATACCCATGAGGAGCAGGTTTCGCAATAATTTCCCAACAAACTTGATCATAAGAACTGCCAGAGCCACTGAATTCACCAGACGAAGTAACAATTTATCGCTATGGTCTCTAAGATCAATACAGTATAGAGCGCCATTTTTCTCTCATAACGATTTTTGGTTTAGCCCGACCGGACCGGCAGTTCTTCAGAGGTCACAGGTTCTCCTTCGGGGAAAGGTCATGGTTAAAGTGAAAGAATTTTATAGGTCATGCAGGAATTATTAGAAGAGAACATAGGTCCAAGGACCCAATCTAGTGCACCTTAGTGGACATATAAAGGGGTCCCCTAACTTTTCTATTAGAAACTGCCTGAAAGACAAATACTATACTGATCGTTGAAAGTTGAAAAAAAACATTGAGTGGTCCTACTTGTCCAATAGTTGTTGACCGTATTATACGAAAATTGTATTCAAACAACTGTTATAAATTCTGATTGTTTATTTGTTTCTTTCCAGAAATAACACTGACTTTACCCGCTCAGGGCTCATTTAATATATACCCAACTTACTTTCGCATATGTATACCGTCAGGAGCTTTTATTATATGCACTATAGATTTAAAACTTCAGCGTTAATTCTCGATTTATGGATCTCTAGTTTAACTGGCTTTTCTCATCTAAAAGTCCACCGATGTGGACAACAGTGTAAATTTATTATTATTATCTTGTCTAAAGGTCTTCCCAGGTCGCGAGTCACCCATGACCTGTGTCGTAAATTCCCTTATGAAGATCCCTACGTAACAACCAACTAAAAGTTGAAGATATCTATCTGTATCACATTTACGGGCCTTACTGGTATGGTAAGTAGTATAAAGTAACCACAGCCAGTATGGATTCGTCTGTTCGTCCCGTTGACACCAATGATATTGCCCTCTGAAAACTACCTAATATCTTAGGTGGTTTTTAGGCATCAATATCATAAAGTTCACTTCCTGTGGCATTTTTTACAAGCGGTCGCAGCCGAGTACCCGCACTGCGGCTGCTAGTATTAATGAGCTCCACGACCCTACAAATTACGAGTGTATAACGTAGTGACGAAAACAGTGTTTTCGTTGCCCCGTACATACCCAATAGGCAATATAAAACAGACTAAAATGTATGTATGTACCAAACCTGAATAGATCAATAGCCGTAAATTCTTGTTCAACGTTATTATTACTAGGACTTTCTTTCCAGAGTGGCCGATTGCGCCGATACCATTGAACTCTTCTAATGTCTTTACGTTGGAACCAAATCGAATTGGTCTGAGCTACTTCCGAAACCCAGAATCCTGATGTAGCGGCTGTAAAAACCGTATCGTAACAAAAATCTAATAATACCAAACCAAGAAGCCAGAAGCGTCTTCATCGTAGATTTCGGAGGCATAGCGTTACCCCACTCAACTGCTAACGGGCACTACTGCAGCACCGATACTTGGAGACTACTTATTCGCGCAATGATCTTCTAACACCATTCTCATGTCATTATGACTGTCTCTGCCGATCGCGTTCTTATGGTGACCATGAAGCACTAATATCTAAAGCAAACCTGCACCGACTGA
Organism: Varroa destructor; assembly: GCF_002443255.2. NCBI lineage: Eukaryota > Metazoa > Arthropoda > Arachnida > Mesostigmata > Varroidae > Varroa > Varroa destructor. The sequence goes on along the minus strand of NW_019211457.1, from coordinate 1,136,728 downwards.
AGATCTGTCTAGGTGGCTGTTGTTAGCAAATTTGAACTACGGGAGGCAAAACAGTCGGAAGTTGAGGTCGGTTTTGAGAAGGGTTCAGACTGACAGGTTGAAAAATATTTATCGCACAAATAGTTTGTTCTTCGGAGCCGTAGTGATAACTATGATGATGAATGTAGATTAAAACTGAATAGATCCTCTACTGAAGCTGTTACGTACATTTCGTACAGATCGTAACAAACAGAACGTGCGTATGAACTTCATACTTCATATCTTACGTCCGGTATGGCCGTCAGGTGGCTAGCCCCTAACAAAGAGCGAACTATATCCATGGTCGGATTCTCTAAATACGTTACTCAAATACTCAGCACAAATACTTTCTATTCACACGAACCTTCATGCATTGACTTGCAGCCTATCCAATTGATCGATGTCAGCAGATATTGTAATGATAAATACTGATATATAGCAAGCATTACCTAGTGGCTTACACGTATAAATAAACACTCGGGCCGTATCCATAGGTTTATATTTGTGTTCGTCAACATTACGACACATATAAAGAGAGGGCATTTGTTGATGTTTATACTTCGCCTGAGTCACTGCATGATGTAGTGCTAGGTACGTTAAGCTTAAGCAGCTTACGGCAGCTTTAAGCAAAATCTGCTGATTCGTTCTAACGAATCTTTTCATTCTTCTTAGCAACCAGTGCTTCGAAGCGAAACAAATCGTCGATCGTTTATGCCAATTTAAATGTTTATTTCCTGTTCTAGCTTTGTTCAGTCTTCAGTTCACGGGTTTCTCTGTCTACCTATTAGGTAGAAGGATCGGCTTGAGGCCGAACTTAGCCTATCATTAAGACTAAAACAAATGATAGCGTCTAGACTTGCGGCTATCATTGCGCTTTATTGGCTGTACGTGCATGTACTAGTAGTAAAGTTTTAAACAAGGTTTCAAGGCACTTTTTAAGATAGGCGGAAACACCTGGTGTGGTAAGGCCGATGCAACAGGCCTCTTGGTGATGTCCATCATGGCTGTTATAAAGGTTGGGGTGTTGCTAGAAGCGCTTTATGCGAGGTATTACCGGACTATTAGGGGGAACGCAAACAGTTTGATTTGAGAGGAACTGACTAAGCAGGCTGCGTTAATGTCGATATGCCCTGATAAGTTTGGGCAAGTCAACTGGTTTGTTAAACACAGGATGAAATTTGTTAATTTAGGTGACTTCGGTTTTAATTCTGTCAGCAGGGCATATGGAGGTTTAGAGTGCGATGCAAGTTTCTATCGAAGTTAGCCAAATTGTTTTTTAAGCAATTTTGCAAACTCTCCTTTTTTCAATATCTAGATGCGTTTGTCGTAAAGTATTTGAGATTATCGTATTTGTTTGCTCGTGGTCTTATCAATAATTATGATTCTGTTTCCCGAAATCTCAAGTCAGGCTTTGGTCATTTGTCAGTTACACTTAGCCAGTTCTCTCGGCATTAAATACTCGAGTTCATACACGTTTCAATTTTTAGGTCCGGTACTGCCTTGGCTCAACAGGGTTTTCACCCTTCAGACGACCACTATCACTGTGATTACTGTTACTGTTATTGGCTTGGCAATGCAGGCTAATCAGATAAACAATGCCGGTTCCTTGCACGCTTCTGCCAAATCCGCCTTGGTAACGGCCGAGCCGCCTTTGGCCATTCCTTCTTCCCATGAGGTCCCTTTATTCGTTGATTAATTAGCACGTTTTTACAACCCGCGCACCCTGCATGCCATGATCGTACCGTCTATACGAGATCAGGCAGTTTTCGTGCTTAGCAGCCGTCCGCAGATCGCTCATTCGATAACAGTTTGGTGTATGTCGTTGACACTTTTATACTTTTTTTTAACACTTTTTTTTTGCTGGCTCAACATTTAGGTAATTTTTACCGTTACCCGTTAGAAATTGTAAAAAGGTATTTTGTATATATGAGCTTAATAAAAAGCATAGTCACTGAAACGGAGATTACAAAGTCTCGTCTGTCGAAATCTCTCGGTCTTGAGAAAGCGTATCGTGTAAATATGTTCACTACAGGAATAGCTACTATTTATTAAAACGTAGGCCTGCAAAAATTACGTGACTGATAGTGCAGTAGGTAAACTTTTAGGAAAATAGGCACAGGTGACATGGTAAGGTTTAAATATTCGGTTAGTGTGTTATCACTTAGGCCACATAAAGTCAACTTAAGGCAAATCTTCTATTGACTTTCATAGCTAGTGTATATTTTTCGTCCTTGGGTACACTCATCATACTCAGATCATGCTTGCACGTATATAACTAAACCACTTGGATGCCATACCATTTGCCGCAATGCCGACTGTTTGAAATGTAGTTTCCTCTCTCGTACATATCCAACTTATACTGACAACTCCTAACTTTTGCTTTTAGAACAAATCGCTTCTTGGATTACTTCCTGCATTCACCTCGTCACTCTTTGTAAGTGCAATAGCGAACTGTATACGCACAAAGTAACCCTTACTTTTGCTGAACACACGCCACTGTGTACTGCTTTTCCAACTTTACGTATATGATGACTCTCTGATCTCGCCCCTTGACCATTTATTGTTTTGTCTAATTTCAATATAACTGTGTATGCTATCTTGCTACCCTTATTGGCCGAGGCGTTCGAAGTTCGATTATATAGTTTTTATCTATTCCGCTTTTGTAGGCACTATCCAAAAAGCTGATCGATTTTAAAAATACCGCGCTCGTTACTAGATGATGCTCGTTCAAGTCCTACAATTACCTCAAGCGCCTGTTTTCACCTGAACTAACATACGAGACAAAGGATATTGGTAATTTGCTTGCCCTCCAATCTCTGAGTGGAACGCTTAATATATGCGATCATGTCTGTCATGTAATACGGATAAAGCCTGCTGATTAATAATAGTAACAGTAATTATAGTAATAAAAATAATATTAATAAGGCGTGGTTTAAAACTATTTAGTGGTTTAAAGTTTTATAAGTAAAAATGTTTCGAAATTATATCAAGTTTTCATTTTGTACAAAGTTTCATTTCGTGCCTGCTACACTTGAACTTCGTAAATCGACACGACGAGTAAAAGGGCTTTTCGTGTTGGGTCTCGTTAGTCCGTTGGAGTCATGCAAGTCGTGAACCATTCAGTCCAATCTAGCATGTGGAAACCGAAAAACTTTACCATGGTACCATAAGGATATAGAAAATATTGTCCTCAACAACAAATCAGCTCATCTCCACATGCTAACACGATTGCATCTACAAGCTAAAGGCTACATTGTTTGCTGAATTTCTATTTTCTCTCCAAAGACTATACTGCGAGAGTGGCTGTTCTGTTTGGAATATTTAACCCAAAAGCGATAATCTCTAAGGACCAAATGATTAATGGGACAGTTGTCTCAGATGTACACCTCATTACACTAATCTCGTGTATCCTGTGCGTCTGGTGACCATCCTATGGCAAGCCTTGTCTTGTGCCTTACGTTCAAACATCTTCTACTGAAAATCGTAACCCATTGATCTAGTCTGGTGTTATTGCTTTCGTAAATATTCTGTCTAATACTGATTTCGTCCATTACTGCAGATATATGCTGGATATATCTTATTGAAACGTAATCCTCATTAGCATCGTGGTTCCCATAGAATAACGTGTACGTCGATTGCTCCAAATATAAAAGTGAGCAACAACTATCAACGAAATGGTAACAGCACCGGCCTAATTAGATCTCTATTTGTCGCATTTCCGAGGCAACTTTTCAGGTCTCTGTCGACATACATAGATACACGAATTGGCTACCCTAATGGGGGCTAACAATGGAGTGGCGTCAGACTATGGCCCTCGCAGTGGTGCCGAATGTAACACTCGAGATATCTTGCTATCGGCTATGGTCTATGAAGGATATTTCTTTGTCAGGAAGCAAGCATCGCTGACAACGTTCCTTCCATTAGTTGTCACCAACTCGGAATACCGAAAACCATAAGTTAACGCATTGCTCCACCAGGTCTCGTTTATCTTTTGATTTCGATTGCACTCCTTTGATCAGCCACAAAGAATGAAATTTGTCCAGACCCCAACGCAATAATACGTTTTACCTATTATCTCGATAGCGATGACAACGTCCATTGCGCATCTAAATCCTCCGGACGATCAGCTAAATCATTGTAAATAGAGACTCACAGAGCGGAGGGTTACAGAACCTAGGACACGCTGTTTTTTGTCAGGAGGACAATAGCTTCCGCTTCTATGTGTTGGAAATCTTTTTGTCTACCGTCATGCCTGTAGACGCCGGCCATTTTATCCCTTCGCCCAAAGCAAACTGGAAAAGTAGGCTTGTATAAAGATATTCAGAACCCACATGAATCCGAGTACGAGACACGAGCACATACCGCTCAGGAGTTACTTAAAGAAACTAAAGGAACAAAAGCGTAACTCACTAGAAAGAGCGATTACTCCAGATGGTGTGTATTTGTGGATACTTTGAGCTAGGCGTGACTACGCCGACTTATTCAAGGTTTGAGTCTGAAAAAGGCGGCGGATATTAAACCTGCATTTAAATTGAATCCATGTAAAAAGTATTTTGCTTTTGGGAAATGTAGAAAATTATAGCGAAGTACCAATGGTAGCGTTCGGAGCGTTTTTAAGTACTTTAAGTAATAATTTTAGCTATCAACCGTACAATCTTTGCTCGACTTTAAATATCTAATTGCGAGATTATTTAGCATTTAACAACAACAATTATAGTAAACATAATATAAAAAAAAAGCAGTTATCAAAACGTTTTTTTACCACTACCGCTCAAAGGCGCTATACTGTGCGTTATATCGAAACACGTAATAGAATATCCCTGAATAGGTGCTTTTCCCAAGACCTTATTATGAGCAGGTGAATGAACGGGATAGGTCGAAAAGTTTAGTTGCGTTGGAATGACGAGTATACTAAGCAGGATAGAAAACATGGTTTAGTCCTGCTTTACAAAGGAAAATTTCCGGGACCGATTCTAATTAGACTATGCGCAGATACGTACCTAAATATATGCGCAGTGAATACAGGTTGATATAATTTGTCTATTTGTTAGTTTTGTTCTTATTGGCCATCACAGGTTACCCAAGCAGATAAATATTTGTAGCTCTACTCTTCAGAAGTTCATTGCCGATAAAGCTAAAGTATCAGTTAGCTAGATCTATCAAATACATAAAAAAAGGTGTGATATAAAAAAAATGAAGAAAAGCTGAGTAATAAAATTGAGAGAGAATTCTAACTATTTTTTCAGCAGCTTGCGAAAAAGATAGGGCAACATTAGAAATTACTGATTGGCAGCGGCAGCATTTAACAACCAAATCTCTCACAAACCTACTTCAACATCCTGGTTTGGTCTCTAATACAGTCGCGTGTGATAGACAAGTCGCGGACATGATCCCAGAAGCATCGGCTTTTTCTGTTGTATAATAATGTGTAAAAAGTAAGTATCAATGAAGTGGTAATTAGTATTATTAAGTAAAAGTTGGTGATTCGAAACCTCTTTGCCGCTATGCGGGCACCCATCATACTAGTCTGTAGGTTTCTCCAATCAAGCGTAACCAAACTCTGCAGTATTCTTGCAACCCCGCAGGCTACCACGCGAACAAATTTACGTTCTCATACGAAGACCTCGTTTTAATTTTACCTGCGCCACAGAAGCGGCACTTCAGAATGAATTTCTTTCTTTTCCCCCGAGAATGAAGATTAAATAGACTAGAACTGCGAACCACTCCAAAGACGACAAACGGGGTTGACAGTAGCCCAGCTGCGTACTAAATTATAAAAAAAAAAAAAACAGCCATGGTAATAGTCCGCCATATTGCCGGCTAACATTCCAACCACGAAAAAGGAACACCGATTGTCGTGCATTGTAGCAAAACAGTTATGCTTAAAAATATAGCATTATTGTTATTATGTGTTACACGTGATGAAGACAGCGCCAGTTTCTTCTTTTTATAATACTACTTATTATTGTTCTCATATTGTTTTATGTTTATCTGCGAATATCTCTTCAATAGCCAGCTTTCTAGCCTATAGGTAGTTTTTGTGGCCGTTACGCTGGCTCCTTCTGCCCTTTACCTTTCAGACTATTCGCGCTTGACAAACGCCGTTCACGAAATGACGGACTTCGTAACGGGTACGTTAATGGCTCAGAGTTTGTCAGGAGTCCACTCTTGAAAAGCAGTCTGTTGCAAATAAATAGAGTGATTGGTTGAGGGTAGCGGGTGTTAGTGGCACCAGGAAACTACTAGGCAAACTCAGTGTGGGCACGAAGTTTATGAGCTGCACCGAAGCTCCAGGAAGGAGTCTTTTCGTGATTTAGACAAAACTTTAAAGCCGGATAGCTTGCAGCAAAATCGCGCATAGAGATTGGGACGATACCCGCACATGCACTGCGGCTTTCTATTATCGCATCCTATGGGAAACTATCCTGTTGTTTCTCAGCTTGCCGAAGAAACTATATGACGAAGAGTAGTGCGTCATCGTTAACTGCGAAGATGTAATGTGGGTTTCTACATCTCATTTCACTGGCCACACTCAGGGGCCACGCACGCCGCCATTACCACTAATGCCGAAGGCTACTGAAGAACTCAGGGCAAGGAGAAGCAACGAACTGTGGCCACGTGTATCGTATAATGGAGTCTAGCCTCCCACCAAATGGAAGGCTGTTATAGATGGAAGGGGGAGTAATAAAGGAGAACGATATCAGCAGCGTTCGTGTGACATCAGAAGATCGTGACGCAAGTAGCGGATTTGTGATCGATGTTATTAGGCAGATGAGAAATAACATAGTAGGAATTTGGAATACGTTTTTAGGCAACCGACGCACGAAAAGATGAGGGTTCGATTTGCTTCCTTCGGTCGCTGTTTTTGTATGGACAGAAAGCAAGAAGTGATAGATAATGCGTTCTAAATTGTAGTTATTTCAAGCAGCTTCTGTAACGGTACTATCAATAGAAATGACAGAGTATAGCGAAAAGTTGCTTCGCGGATGAATATTGCTTATGCAGATTATTCAGGTACCACTCGGCCTTCCGTTTGACCAAGAAAAAAGTCGAGAGTTCGTCTATTTTCGAACTCTGATCTGTCTATAACAAAGCGACACTCAAAGCTAAGATGAGTATTAACTTTATATTGTTTTCATACAGCCTCATTACTATTAATCGAATAGCTCACCTACTTAAATTAGTGTTAAGTCCAATTTGTTAGCGTGTGTAGTGCCACTTTCTTATGAATTTGTGTCTTTTTTAGTCTGTTTGTCCAATCACTTTAGTAAGCCTATGGATAGTTATCATAAAAAACCTTTCGTTTGATTCTCGTAGCAGTTCAATTCAGGCGGAAGCATTGAGATAAGCTATAAAACTTCATTCCGGAAACAGTTCACCATTCTTCGAACGCCAAATACCCCTGCATTTTCTTCTTCTTCATTATTTTCAAATCCCTTTCCGCTCGTTTATGGTTCGGCGCTCACAGGCTTTTCGATCTCTCTCTATGCATCTACCTCAAACATATTCATAATGATCGTTGCGTTTTATGGATGCTCTATCTGCTCTTCGTTTTGCTGAATTTCAATTCTTCTCGACACAATTGGTATGCTTTTTAGCTTTTTCTCTAACCTGTGTTAGCTTTTATTTAAGCTTGTCTATCGTTTCTCTACAAACGGATACCTTCGTGACAGTTCACGGAAGGCAGAAATAATAGCCCCAAAAAAAATAACCCAAGAAAAAACCCAAAAGCCCTAAAGCTACCAGGCTAGGACCATCGCCGCCACGCAGCGCACAAGCCAGCGAATTCGCCGCATATCAACGTCGCAGATAAGCGAGTATCGACAACCTAGTCAACGACCTACCTCGTTCCTACTAGCAACACCTGGCGCTCCAAATGCACTTGCTGTCTGTAAAGTTTTCTCTCTACCTTCAAGCACAAAGAACCCACAAAAACGCTAACGTAAGAAGCTAGCAACTGCTAATCGTCATTGTCGTCGCTGAGAGCTGTTTGACAGATTCAATTGTCATGGCCCTCAGAAGGACGACTAACGGCAGTATCTAATTGGTTGATCGGCCTTCGGCACCGTTCTGAAATTACTGGGAGATCCGTGAATTCTGATCAGGTTAGGGAGCACCTAACCTGACCGTTCCGGTTTGGTTTGCTTTTGCTTGTATATCGGCAGAACAGTTAGCGAAGGTCGACAATGGCTACAAATATTCTCGCGGAGTATTAGGACAAGCTCGGCCTTAAGGAGCGTTCAATAACAGTGTTCCCCTTTCGGTCATTTGGGTCGTTAAGCCAGTGAAAAACGCCTATCATTTCCTTGGCTTGATAAGAGAGGTCTGAGCGACGCTTTGACGGCGTGACGGGCTGCTCAAGCGAAAATGCCGTACCCAAAGAGATCGATAAAGGCAGTCTAAACAGCAGCGGATTGTAAGGCGAGCCGTCTTACCATTGGTCCTTTCTCGCTTATTCGTTAATCGATCTTGACGGCCCCATGGCTCATTAATTATAGGGTGCTTTTATGGATAATTGCTGGGAAAGCGCTCTTTGGAACCCGCGTAACACTACTTTCCGCTGAGCTGGAATATCGAAAGATGATAGTATTATTAACTACACCATTGAGTCTAAATGGTTTTTCTATAATCGAAATATGTAATCGTTGTGTTCTTTTGATCAAAATATTTGTGCTTAAACGTTCCGTCACGCTGGCTAAGACCACGTGCGTATCTCGGCATCTTCAACTTTCTTTATATAGCCCTTGAAAAGTTCTGGGTTAGCAAGCACAAGGCGTATTCGCTCGCTATTGAAAGAGAACCTGACGTACATCTAATAATTTAATAAAATATTATATATTGGCCGTAGCCATATATGAACAATCTGTTCATTTTTTATCACTATTCATCTCTTTGCCTTGGCTGTAACTTCTAATAAGGAACGAATAAACCTCGACAGCCAAATAGAAACAAACTTGCCTCTGTCAATCTAGTATTTTTCAGCTAAATTAACCATTGTCCTAACTTCACCGTGGTTACTTCGGCGTCTGCTCTCATATTTACATGGCTTAATTACGTGGGCTACAAGCGATCCGCCTCCAAACATTTTCGGCTACCCAATGCGGACTTAATTCAAGCAGGCGCTGTTGCTACTGTCAGATGAACAGATAACGATTTATTTCGAAAGTTGTCTTTGGTGTTCAAGCTTCTTTCTGTTACCACTCATATGACACCTTTGTGGAAATGGCTATGGAAATTTATGTATATTTCGAAAACATCGCACGTCCGATTGATTTAAACATAAAAAAAAACCTAATCATTTGACACATAGTCCGCGTTAATAAAGAGCATCGAACATTGTCTGTGCTGACAAAAGACGTTCTACATACGTATGAAACTACGTGGACGCTATTGATTTTTAAAAATGCCCAGTGGATTTGCTAGGCGACTTTTTTTTGCCATATTATACGTTTTATTCTGCACCCTACGATCAACATTGGACCTTTGAAATATAGTAGACACGAAGATCTCGTTCGCTGGGACCGAGCAGAACACCCAGTTGGTGGTCATCGATGTTAAAGACGATTGTTCCTGATTAACCACGCATCGAATCGATCGTTGATTTCTCTGGAGACCGGCTTCTGTTCGAACAGACACGTGAGTACAATACGAAACCATAACAGAATAGAAAATCTGTAAATTTTCGTTTTGCGAATAAGTTACCCAGTCGGCTGGTTGAGGCTTGGACGAAGACGCGAACCGCTGCTATCAGTGAAAAGTTAACGGTGGTTAGCCACAACTTCCCTTGAAAAAATTGGAAAACTTACTGGTGAAAATCCGATTGTTTTCGGAGCAGTTGATTGCCAATATTTTTCGTTCAGGAATAGGGAATCGTTGAACGTTAACGTCTGATGTTAGTTGTAACATGTATTAGGGCGTTCGGCTTTATTTCGTTGTTCGACGAAACGTAACAACAAACTTGATCGGTATATTGCTTTTGAGTATTTTGTAAGTATTCGAGTAGTTACGTTGGCCTCAACATAGAGAACTAATAAAAAATAAAATACAAAAATCGCTCTAATCGATTCGTTTTCGTAACTTAATCGAGAAATACCTCATTTATTTTTTTAAATTTGCCACATATTGTTAGAGCAGACGTCAACTGAACCCATATTTCCGCATTCAATCCAACCTCTGTTCCATGTAGATGCGTATCTGCGAACCCATTACATCTACTAGCGCATAGCCCAGGTCTCTCATGACAGAGATTAATAGTTTTTGAAATTTAAAACGAGATCCCTAGGCGGCGTTTCCTTGTGCCTTTCTCTCCACATCGCTAAATGAATTCCTAAGGAGCGTTTGAAAGTCCTATTATCAATAGTGGTTTCGTCGACTTGGATTGGTTTTTTTACTGTCGTCGTTTATACCTGCCCTCCTTGCTCGTATCTATTATGATTACCATTATTATTAATCGCACAGTGATGTCATCATCAACAACAGACACAGCGACGATGAGAGGATCCCGTTGTTGACACTATAACGTGAAAACGTCTCGAAGAAACAGAATCATTAAAATAAAAACACAATTCTTCATTATGTCGAGTTTTCCAAATTTCACAGTGCATCTCTCGTTTCCGTTGGCTTCTGCTGTTGGGAAGGAACGTTCTGTCCAAGACATTCGACCTTTTACGACAAGCAACGTTCATTTATCGTATGTCTGAAAAGTCCCTTGAAAGGTCCAGAAAGTTCAACCTTTGGGGGTGTTTTTCTTTGGAAATCCTTCCTCTCGACTGGAAAAAAATTGAAGAGAAAAAGGTAGATAGAAACCGCTCTTTCTAGCACCTGCGGTTCTGTCTGTCGGTTTCCAAGGCCAAGCAGTGAGAATTTAATCCCGTTACCCCCGCATGGAATTGCGAGTCCTGCCATCGCTTCCGCCGTGGGACAAGTTCGGGACAATACTGAATGATCTGGCGACCTATTCCTATATTTCTCGCGCAGCTAGCGGTTATATTCATAGTCTGTTTGCTTGTAAAGCAGCAATATATTTTTAATAGAAAGTGCGCCTCGGTCCTTGTGAGTGCTTTGGACGCAGTCCTAACATCTACTTGCTGCAGCTGCACTTTAATAGCGTGCGTAACAGAAGGCCGTTTGGTGAACCTACAATGCTGTATGTTGGCTAAGAGTGATACTGCTACCGTAACAGCGGGGATGATCTGTTTGCATTAGATTACCGTATGTAGCGAAAGAACAAATAACTATGTACATGTAAAATGATCAATAATAGTATGCCCGTACCGATTAAAAATAGGAGGCACTAGCTAAGTGAGTGGTTTTTAATATGTGTGTTTCACAGCTGATGATAGATTGAACGACGTATTCAAACGTAATTCATAATTGTCCACCCACAATTTCCTTTTCTAACTTCTAACTTTTGTGAGGCTCATACTTACGAAACCGTGACTGTTTACTATTGTTGGCTACGTCGGCTGTGCTCTGATTGGAACTCAGACATAACTTCAAAGTGCAGCGATTGTTTTGGTACCGCCTATGTGGAGAATATGCGTGTTAATCCAATCAAAACACTTAATTCAAACGAATTCACTAGAAGAATCGAGTCGGTAACGTTTTAGGCGCTGAGTCGTCTTCAGCTCCATAGCATCGTAAACTGAGTTTCATTGCCTTCATAAATAGCCGTTACAATCTCCACGTCAATACGTTACAGCCAAGTCTAGGCTTGATAAAAGCCTGATGAGTAAAAACGACAATGCCATTAATGCCGCTGCTTGATAACAACCTGAACTCATAATTAGCAAGGCGTTCGTTGTACAGGCAAATCTAATCAATCAAATCCGTCGTTATACGTTATAAGAACTGATATACTTCCCGAACAACGCTTTTTCTAAAGGTTTTAAAGGATGTATTACAACGACACCTTCACATGTGGTTCTTGATAAACACAGACGCCCCGAGTTAGCGACTGGGCGGGGGGGGGGGGGGGTAGTCTTGAGTTTGTAAATAATAGAGTTTGTTACATTTGCCCTTGTAAGCGAACAAACGTATCGAGCGCTATAGAGTATACCATTGTAACAGCCCAATAACCAATCTACTAGTTCACCTTACACTTTGCAACTTTCCCAGCCTTTACACCCTTATATATGTGGACAACAGCGGTCCTGTCGCAGTTCTTTTTTCGGGCTGACCTTCACAAAAGTTGTTTGGCAGAGCAATCTCAAGTCACGACACAAGTCTCTAGTAGAGGTACAGGTTTATTTACTTTGTCGTCGTTGTCTGCATCATAGCTGTAGGTGATGCTGGCTCCGTCTAACTGCGGCCTTTCCAGGCCGAATAGGTGGCCTTGGGTTTCGCTGGGGCAAGATCTACTCTAGTAGTCCCAAAAACAGCACTATTGGGTGAGGCAACCTTCCCTTTACGATACCACAGCAAAAAAAAAGAAACCAGCAGTTATCAGCCTGCGTATTTGCGCAGTTTTGGCCTGTTCTTTGGTCCGCCCAAGGAGTCTTATAGATGGACCTTCAAGGAAATACAATCTTTGTTTACCATGCCTAGGTAGTTACAAAAAAAGATACTACACCTAGGTTACAGTCAGGCGGAATCGATGGAAGAGAGTCGATTGCGGCAAAGGCTGATGGTGGCTTTCAGGTTATTACTGATGGCTGTGTTTAGAGCCGAAGGAATTTGTCCCTATATAGGGTACTTGAAGACAAATAGTAGTCCAATGGGTTCAAAAATGTATGGACAGTTTACAACTTAGTACTGGTCGCCACTGTAAATGTTCCTGTTTGGTGTAATTTTTGAAACAACTCCTCTTGTCCCACACGGCCGATAGCTCGAGAAGAAAACGTATCCTAATTCACGCTAGCTCAGTCCATATTCATTTCTATACTTTATCTATCCTAGAAGACGGTTGATGTCGTGGAGGAAATCAGCAAATTTGAGAAGTTCTGCCCACAAAGGGCGTTATATGGCAGAACGCTGAAGTCCAGCTTACTCCGCTTCGATTGCAATGTATATGACGATGATGTACATAGCAATTTCGGATGCTTGCAACGATAGCGTTTTAGTCTGTCTCATTCTACTTATTTACCTTTATCCTGCTACTGCATCATCATGGGGCTTTCTCTCCAGCGTCTGTTTGAGAACAGTAGGAAATGAAAAGGGCGAACACATATTCCTAAATCTATGGTTTCGATCAGCGTAACTCTGCTCGTGATGGTTCTGCATGTAGAACAAATGAACACGTGAAACGTGCTTGCCCGGTTGGCTGACGTTTGCTAACACTATACTTAATGCTTTAGTCGAAGAACGGTTGTTCGCGCTGCACCCACTTTCATATTACCTGGTATATGCTTCCCGTGCTCTCTTCTGTAGGTCCACATATATTATTCGGACCAGATATTGAGACACTCTTTTTGTGCTTATTGTTAGCCATTTTAAAATAACCCGCGCTTAAACGCAAGCGCCATTATGCAAAGAACGCTAGCTCAAAAATCTTTGTAGTCGTCTGGACTAAATTCTCGAATAAATTTCAACAAGCACGCCTCCGCCCCTTAATCTACGTTTAATTCCAGCTTTCAGCTGGTACCAAAGAGTCTCAGAAAGTAGAGATCCTGTTGATTGACGCCGGGCCCGGCAATGACGGCTCAACGTATTGGCGGCCTCGAGCGCAGGCGAGTAAATAATGTATGATGGCTTAGTGCACCACCGCAGAGGTCGCTTGGTAAAACTTAAGGGATACTGCTGCTCTTGCTAGGGCAGTCGTATTTTACTTACTACGAGAAACGTATCGAGTGTGTGAGTGATGTCTCAATACAAGGCTGTCGAAATTAAGGCTGTGTACGGGACGAAGTGGACAGTGTAACGGTAGCGGCGTACGTGGAAATAGAATTTCTCCCAGGGCGTATGAAGTTTGGGAAAACAAAGACGATGAATCAATCAGCGGGTTGGAGAATAAAGAGAAGTGGCGATTTTCAAACGAAATTCGAAAACTACGTTTTTGTCTCTTCCCCGAATAGAAAATTTTATACGCGACTAATAGCTATAACGTCTGTATTGAGGATTGCAAGCAAAAGTTGTTTTCGACAAATCTATGATCGTTTGGTTGAACTAGTTTAAACAAAAATAGCTTAATAAGGGTGTACTTATCTTTATGCAGCTTTGTTCCGCTGACGTTCGCTTAATAGTTGATCAGAAGAAGGAATATACTATTTTGGTATGCAAAGCCTATCTGATGGTGGAAGCATTGCGTGCGAGCTTTTAGTGCAGACATTTTAAGATGAAAAACAAACGGCTTACTCGAAAGACAGACGCCTTTCAAAAAGCTCATATCTCAATAGCAAGAGATATGTCTCTTAGTGTAAGCTATTGGCCAGAAGCATCGAAGGCATTTGAATATTAGCGGTTCCATTGTTGTTACGTAATCTTCCTGCTGTGATAGACGTTCGGTTTTTTCGAAGGTTAAAGGTGGCTTTGATCTGCCCTAAGATATCCTGTGTGCCCTTAGCGGTAATCATTCTAACAACTCATCATATACGCGTAGCGCATCTAAGCAATTTGACAATGATCATACGTCGGTTGAACGCTAGCTTCCAAAATCTTTCAGTGATGTTTAATTGTATCAGCAAGCTATTAAAGCTATCGTTGTAATCCAGTCGAAATGCGGTTTTGGTTAACAATGATAATGTCTATCAGCTTTCCTATACTTTTTTTGTAGTCAAGGTAACGGGTTCTAGTTGAATTGCTTACGCAATTTAAGCTGGTTGATGCTCACACAATGCCCCCGGAGGTAGTCACATAGGTCCGCGTCATTGTGTGAAGATCACTATTGTACAATGGCGCGTGGTAACACGACTGCTGGAAACCGTCGATCAGACCCCGTTTGCATATTGTCTTGCAGATTGGGCGGGTTCGTGTATAAGCAATCAACGGAACCCGAATAGGGCTAAATTCATACGAAAATAGATTAAACATCCGTTACATATTGAGCAGTTGCGTTACCATTGTACATGTAGACTTGTTTTTGAGAAGGATAAATGCAAATGGTCTGAAACATGTTGCTTCGAAAGATTTTAATCGATCCATGGGTCTCCATTGCGGATCTTGCAGAAAGAAAAGCTCGAATGGAACTATTGTACCCTGGAACCAGGTTTGCTTCTTGATACTGCTACACGTCTAAATGAGTCATCACAAAGTAAACGGCAGACACGACGCTACGTACACTTTTCTTCATAGAAGCATAATTTACAGAAGCATCAGACAATATCCGGTATCAGAGAAACGAAAATAATCAAAAGATAACAAAGCGCTCGAGAATCTCATTAAAATCAATACAAAGCGGGACGAGTTATCCCGTAAGCGAAACACTCTAGAAGCATTAACGAGTTATGATAATCTAGCTTACTGGACAAAGTTTATCAACTAAATATTACTAGCCACATTTGTTTCAAACCGCGAAACGTTATATAGACGGCCTCGTAGCTCTCTACCCGTTGCCAGTTACCTATTAAGGTAGTAGCCACAATAGTGTACAAGAACCGGAGGTGACCGACCGTCACCGAGTGGTTCTTTTGTCAATCTCACGTTGTATACTAGTGACCTCCTCAACGTAAGCGAGGGACGACAGCCTATCCTCGCTAGGTTTCAGCATACTGTATTCCCAATAGCGATCGTGTAAGACAGGTCGATTTCCTATTAGCTAGGTTAAACGAGACGGAGGCGAACAGCTCTACCTGTAGTAGGTCGGCTACGGAAGGTATGGAACTCGCGGAATCTACGTCGAGCCGCTGCGGCGGCCCCTGAAAGGAAGGTCAGTATGTAGCCACTCAACACTTATTGTTTGCTTAATTCTGATGCATCTGCACGCGTCAATTTCGGTCGAAAGCCAACTACAATCTGGCTATGCTTCCCTCCATCGCTCTGACCAATATAACAGGGCCGGTGTCATTCGCTGTGAGCGTGAAGTAGTTTCCTGTTTCGTGTACTCCTTTGCCGTGTTGGCTGGCTGCAAGGTCGCGCTCAAACAAAAGATTGAATCCTGAATAACTTGTCGTTAGTCTTTGTCCTTGTCTTGACCTGAAAGAGCCTTAACTCTGTACTGAAATACAATGCATATATTTAGATGACGCATTAGCATTGTTCTATCGAGTGATGTTAAACAACGAGCAATATCGATAGACCTCAACGTACCAACCATTTTTGTACTTGGCTCCCACAGCCGTTTTTTATTGGTAGATCATTGGCATGTAAGTATAATTAATATGACTAGTCGTTATTATCATTATTTATAATAAGCACACTGTACAGGGATTCGTAATACTGACGGAATCGTTTGATATGTCATGCTTGACCGCTATTTGAGATGTAAAAGTCAAACTATATTTGTGTCGTTGATAGAGTACGAAACCCGTCGTCTGCTCGTATCCCAGTTGATTACCATATAAAATTATGCTATGCTATAGTGTGTGCGCGTCCCTTGCTCTCTAAGTAATCACCTATATGTTCGCAGATGTACGTCATACAAAAAAGGGTGACATTTTGCCTTTCTCAAGCAGTCAACATTGGCATTTCCTAGTCATTCTGATCGAAGCGACAAAAGGACGATACCATACAGTTTTCTAATTAACTAAAATTAACTTTTTTGACTCGGTAACTTAACTAATCAGTTTTTCCAATGACGGCAGTATACAGCTGTGAAAGAGCTGTATCACAGAGGTCTAATCGTCATTGCATAACGATCCTATTCTAGTGTTTGCTTTGTCTTTCACCTAACCTATTTATGTTCACATCGCCATATAGTTCCCGTAACGGACTTGCAACAGGTAATGCGTATCGAATACAGACTGGGCACTTGCTATACGTGCTTGCATACCTTTTCGCCCTAGGCCAGCCGAACGGAGCGTTTTCTTCGCAGTATCCATTGCTTTCTATTGAAGCCTAGGCTCATTTTCGACGTGTTGCTGCTGTCGCTATGATCGATTTCATAACTGAGAGCCGCTCACCTGGGGAGACCCGTACACAATACATACACATACAAAAGGTCCACGTAGAACAGATTCTATTTTGTACCCTTCATTGGTCACATGGCTGATTCGTGCTCCTTTTTAGCATTTGCCCCAAACGCGTCTTCTTCCCAGTCTTCTGAATGGCTCAGCCGACGCCTACTCTATCGTCACTGTCTGCCACGTTGGCCCAAGCATAGCTAACGTCCCACGGATACGTGTTTCTTCGGTGAGTCAAATATGCCTTGAGCGTATTTGCTAACGGATCTGAACGCGCACAGGAACATACAGAATGCATCTAGAAGCCGCCTACGCAAAGGCAAATAAGGGTGGCATATTAGTAAAGAAAGAAGTATCTCACGCCAGTACTGCACTTGAGAGACGCTGAAATTCGAAGTATGATTTTTCGCTATGTCCGAATGTTGGAAGACGATTAAATCTACAAAGGTAACCAATATCCTTTTTCGTTATTTCATTGATGACAAGAGCAGCTGTCAATCTGAAACGGCTGAAGTTTCCCTAAGTAAAGGATACATATTCGCGTTCAGCCTTCCGTTCTCGTTATCCTTCCCAGCGGTTTAGTTATGAATTTGAGTTGTTCATTGCATACTTTTAAAGGCATGACTTGGCCTCCATCGACACTAGATGGCATCTGATCTATTAAGTTAGCGGCAGGTCTATTATCAGCTGGTTTTACAGGTCTTCACGTCCAGAGCAGGACAGTTCGGCCGTAACAGCGCAAAGCTCACGAATCTCACCGTTCCCTCACAGCAAACAGGTTAGCTGAGTGGCGCGGCCTGTTGTGGAAGGATAGCATTATGTTCCTACTGCCTATATACATATATATATATATATATATATATATATATATACAGTCCTGCCCCATGACGCAAATAAGCTAATTAAGGAATTAGACAAGTGACATAATTAAGCTCAATGGAGCGATGCAACCATTACCATTAGAATGAACGTTCTATAAATAAAGTCGTAACATATATACAAAAGCTTGTATATCATAAATATATATAAAGCTTGTTGTAATAAATATACGTAATCACAGATCTACTATAAGACGTTCCGTACATTAATTAGAGACACTCCTAATAATCAACTTGAGAACCCATTGCTGTGCGATGTATATGAAGACAGAAGTTGAAGCTAGGTTAGATCAGAGCTGAAATTACCGAGGGCGAAAGGTTTTCAGACATAGATGCCACTGATTCTAATCGTATATAGTACAATGCAATCGCATACAGAACCTTTTTTTGTTCAGTAGTGTTATTTGTCAGATGTTGCAGTGTATCAACTAGACTCCGATCGCGCATTATAATTAATCACTAAACGCAGAAAAATCGGCACTCAGCAAGGCCATATCACGTCTTCCGCATAGAACTGTTTCTGCAACACCTATAAAACAAAGGTAACCTGTGTAGTCTTATAGGCCGTTACCCAAAAGCCGTGCTAAGCGCCCCGTTCGCTCAGCTACTGCATTCAGTCCGTGCTTTCATGAGAGTTTGTTCCTTTCCAAAAACCATGTAATGTCGTTTTATAATCGTTTGGTTTTTCTCCATCGATAACAGACACACTCCAGACTACAGAAGTATGCACGGTTATGACGCGCTACGCTACGTTTACCCCTTGACCAGGGGCGACAGCCCCGAAAGCACGCTTCACCTCGAGAAAGGTCTGGGTCGACATACTTCGATGTATGCCAGCTTTGAAGTCAGCCTGCTCAGTGATGCTTCTTGGAGGCAGTCATCATTACTCGGCACTGACGTTTGAAAAAGTTTCGTCTTACTCAGAATAGTAAATTGCGGAATCGAACTGGCAGTATTGGTAACTGCATCGTTCGTGACGACGGCAACGACAATATCGATGAATGCCCGGTCCATCGCGCAAAGTGCTCAGGGCATATATCAAAAAGCAACGTAGAAGGACCACGAATCGTGGTGCCAACGGCTGGACACAGCATAACGAGGTCGTGCACTGCACAAGTGTTTCTTTCGATCGCGCTCGAAATCGAGTTGGCTTCCTTTTCAGCGAAGTGATAAAAAAACCATCATCGACGTCGTCTCTGCTTCTATGCTAGACAGGCAAAAAGCGTAGCTGAAGTAAAGATTTGCAGTCATTGACGAGTCGAGGAAAGGCTGTGGAATCGGAAGAGGCGTGTCCCGAATTGCCTTTTGCTTTTAGCCCGCTGATACGATTATCCTCAGTGGCAGCAGCCGTAATAGAAGCCGAGCGAGTAATAATAACGGAAGTCTTAACGTTTCCGCTTTGACCTCATGTGTATACGCTTCTTCCTTCGAACGCCAACGTCCAAGAACGAAACCAAAATGGTCTTCGTCATTAACGTAGCTTTCTGTCGAATCGAAGGCCTTTTCTGTTATTCTTTTGTTTTAACGCAATATAGAGACTCCGCGGAATCCCTTT
Organism: Varroa destructor; assembly: GCF_002443255.2. NCBI lineage: Eukaryota > Metazoa > Arthropoda > Arachnida > Mesostigmata > Varroidae > Varroa > Varroa destructor. Next base: position 1,117,283 of record NW_019211457.1, on the reverse strand, counting down.
CCCGCCTCTGAATGTTTACTGTCGACATCTGGACAATTGACACAATTTTAATCGCACCTACATTAATGCCTAACCCAGGACGTAGTAGTATTTCATCAAGGCTACCACGCGCGCCGTAGATGCTAGACTACATTTCCTTCACTGTAGGAGATTACCCCAATGAATCCAGCTAACTCGAAGGAAATTTAACAAAAATTAGCTTGTTGATTTTTATTTAACCGGTCTCATTTTGGGCTAACTGTTTTTCCGTTGCAAACCGTCCTCCAAGTGATGCGCGACGAAGATAATTATGAAGTTGAGTAGAAAATATTTTTCTGATCATTATCGATAGCAGTATGTAACGTCTATGCGCTACTGCCAGTTCGACGATTATACACACGAAGCTATTTCCTTCCAATATCTGAATCTAGCATACGTTTACCTATAAAGGCTTTCTTTTTTAAACAAACACGTTTGTTAAAGTATGCTTCATGCCAATAACCTTCTATTCCTTTGTTGCTCGTTCGTCGAATAGAACATATTTATGTCCATCAGTAACGAAGCTATTTAAATCCCTGTTGTCATCCAGATTGCCAACAGTCGAACTGATATCTTCGCTGGTCTAGAGAACACAGACACATCATGACATACATAAGCGACCGTCAAATGGACCAAGGACCCATAGCAGCTTCACTAAAGGCAGAAGCTGCGCACCGGAAATAAGGACGTTGTCCGTACCCCCGCCCCCCTGTGTCGCTCCGCCGACATGAAATGCACATTTGCTGTGTCACGATACAACGAGCAGTCACACCCATGGAGCAAAACGATCTGAACGTTTTCACAAATAAGACGGAACACTGTTGTATAGTACGTCACGATAAACCATGGTAAGGCAGTGTAGTGAAGCAGTACAGGAAATGGATGTGGATCAAAAAACAGGCACGCATTTCGATACGTCTAATTCCATGTATATATACGAGAGCAAGTAATTTCGCAACAACAAAAAATGGCATTATTACTAACTGTAACATAAGATAGTTTATTGCTACTTTGCCAAATAGGTCCTTGCACAAACTATTGCTTGTGCTAATTTTAACCAACACGAGAAAGCTCCTCGGAGCTTAAGAGACATTTTGAGTAAAATGACACTAGAATCGAGAGCATGTTTGAGAAACTTGGTCTCAAATATTTTTGGTCACACGCCATTATTTTTTGTACCTGACCACGTCGAAGTCCCATGTACAACAAATACAGCTAAAAGTTACAAGCATATCACTCCGGAGCTGTTCTTTCATATAGGCGGTGATAATCCGAAGAATGTTGCGTCGAAGTTCTTCCACGGCGCCGCACAATAAACAGCAAGAAATATTCAGCTGTCCAGCTTCGCGGCAAGCAAAATTAGAATAGGTGGGGCCCTCTAGGCTTCAAGGCGCCGAGATTCAAAAGAGCAGTGCAGCGCTTTTTCGTCAGAAGCGCTCTGCACTGTCGAGCCAATCTGCGCTGTTATTTGCAGGACACGCACCGTTATATGCAGATATGACCAGACATACGCAGGTTCCCCGATTTCGTAGTCACAGGGTGTACGCACATTGCCTAAAGGTGTTTTCTTTACAGGAACACATGGGTAAAATCGTTTGTCTTGTCGAAAGACAACGGAACGTTCAACTGCATAAGAAAACTATGGAACGGTTTGCGGAGTAGCCATATCTGGTTCGGGCCGCCAATAGAAAAGGAAAAGCAGGGATTCTCGCGATAGGACTACGAGTATCGATAATCCATTTTGGAATTTCCAACTCTGGTGAACTATGAGAACAGATTGTTTATCATTCCGAACCCAGTTGAGCTTTATTTCCAATTTATCTCAAACCGCAGTAGGAGTTAAACATGCGACGGAGAATATCAACAAATTTCCAAAAAACGCGAATATCGCGTGTTAACCAGATGCTCTGTAGACTCGTGTACATTTCACAAAATTAACTATTTCCTTGCCGACCAGAACTTTTCCTGTAGGATCAAACGTTTTTTTCTGAATTTTCATTCGGCATCGCTGTTAGGCCTTCCAACGCGAAAGGAGGTTTGTCAATGCTTAGATTCAAACTATACCACTATATGTCTCTTGTATTAACAGGCAAACACGTTATCCACTGGGTTAGCTGGAGATTACTGTTAAAATCCTAATGTATCAATTATGAGCATCCATTGCGCGCACAGGATTCCGTTGTCCCTCGAATTCACTGGGAATATGTCCTCACCGCACGTCACACGTATGCAATAGGTGACCATCAAATATGGTGCAGGCTCTTCGAAGTGATCTATATACGGTCAGCTTAATTACGTTACCATTGCTGACATGTTAAAGCCACTTCAATTTCTCATCGAAAAGTGTTCGTTCTTATGAGTTGAATGTTCTTGTGAATATATAATGCATTTCAAGTATTACTTAATGCATTTTAACGCTATCAGTTAGTCGTGTATCAGATAAAGATACTTACCTTCTTTGTTTAAGTCGTACCCCTCTCAACGCTAGATCTTTGTTTTTTTGTTTGATTTCTCTTGTCAAACGGATAAAAAGGTTTGCATTAATAATCAGATTGTATATTGCACCCACTATTACATTTGCACCAATATTGGCAAAGCTGCTCCCAAACGAACGAGGGAGCCACAAAGCTAGTCTTTTTTCCTGGCTTTTCTTCAAAAACAAAAAAAATTGCTCTTCCGTTCCCTCTCATTTTCAACCAGTCTCTCGTAAAAAGCTAATAAACACATCGTTGAACATAAATTTTACCTGACCGCTCGATACAATTTCCGAGCCATCAAACTTTGTTCATCAGTATTGTTTTCGTTGCCTGAAATCAATCAGGCGCCCCTTTCCTGAGATAATCCTAGGGCCTTTAACGTGAACGTCTTCTTGCTCGAGAACTATTTCGGACGATTCAGTTTCTTCAACGTACGCCTTTATAATTCCGAACCTAAAAATTGATCGAAAATTGACTACCTTTTAAGTGTTAGTTCTTTCATCTTTTGACGGTTGCAAGTACAAATAGGCTGATTTTCCAGAAAGCGAACGTTTAGAGTTAGCTGCACTAGTTTACTAGGAATATATATATATATAGTGTAAGATAGTTGTATATATATATACACTATAATCTGTGACGGGTAAGAGTTCGCCTAAACCTAGCGTGACTTAGGTCTAGAATAAGAGGCCATTTGAAAGAAACAGAGCGCCTTATGGCGTCGATGACTGCACGGTGCTTCAATATGGCCATGCATTGCTCTAGTTATCTCTTGCGACCTTGCGGCATAAATAGTTATACCAATTAATGTAGCCAGAGTACATAGCACTGTTCCCATTGAGGTGATCTTTGTGCTCGTACAGGTGCAACCCTGGGATCTATTAGTGGAAAAAGAGCGGAGTGATATCTAGAGAATGATATAGATCTGTTGACGATCAGAACAGCAATGATGCGAACTTGACAAAAAAAAAGTAGTCACAATTATGCGCAATAGATAGATCAGGAAACTAAACAAGGTCTCTTATCATGGATTTGCAAGTCTGGTATGGTAATAGCGATGGCCATCTTACCCATCATACAATGTAGATATTGACTCGGCGAGGTCGGTGCCAGAGCTATATGGTAGAGACAGGAAAAGCGCAGCATGATGCGCGTATACCAGCTGAAACAGATGGGGTAAAACACTGTATTCGAATATGAAGTCTGCTAAAAAAGGGCAGGGAATTTCCGCGAGGTACATCTCAAACTATGGTTGAAAAATGCTGTTGATCATATGCTTGGATCAGACAGATCGGGCAAGAAACGATACTTTTTGAGAGTATTATACGCAAACCGAAAGAGCGTAAAATAACAAAAGGAAATTTGCTCGAAGAATAGCGTCAGGAGACTTAAGACGCGGAAGAAGAGTAAAAAAGGAGAAAGCAAATTTATCCCTTTACCCCTAATCAGGAATCGTAGGTAACGTATCAAAACGGTTGGAGGTTTTAGAGAATAGGAGCAACAAAGAAAGCACGGTTTACTGCGTATCATCGTACTGCACACGATAAAAATACGGTTCCATGTGTTTGCGGATATACGACAATGATTCGGACCCCATCAAATATACACTATAAAGAAGAGGTTTGGTCGTCCCAGTCGTGCGTTTACACGTTAGCTCATATCCCTAACAAAAATTTCTTTAATATATACACCATTGCATGTAAACTACCTACAAATAAATTAAAAGCTTTCAAAAGGCGAAACTATTATTGTTTATGAGCCACCATAACAATCAAGACTTGCTTTTATATATATATATATGTATAGATGTACGTATATATATATATGTATAGATGTACGTATATATATATATGTATATATATATATATATATATATATATATATGTATATATATATATATATCTATGTATATATATATATATATATATGCTACACGTTCAGGCAGGTATGATTTTGCCTGAGCTAACCCTTCACGATATAAGTCATACTTCACGTAATCGAGTTCTAATGAACCATTCCTTTGAAAGTAATGGCTACTATAAGGTGCCAATAAAAATCGTGGCCTCGTCATTTGCGGCGTCTTATGGCTACCAGCGGGTCTGTTGAATGAGCTGAAATAAAAAAACTTCATATTTTCAGTTTATTGGCCCAGATACCTTGCTTCGATAAGAAATGACGAGCTAATACCTATTCATGAGAAAAGGTGTAGAGAGAATTGCCACGTGAAATACTGCGAATTGTCTTCTTACATTCCCTTTCTCTCAAAAAGACGGGTTTTTCAAATTGAATAACTTTTGTATTATACATATTTCTGCTGGTAAATTGTGTTCAATTGGCATATAATTTGCTAAAATGCTCGTGCTTCACAGTTGTTGGTATCGTTTGAATTGGTAGTAAGGGTTCCATGGAGGAAAAACGAACTTTTTGGGTCGGAAATCAGCAAGCGGGTATCATGCAAATTTTGCCAGGGCTCTTTGGGTATAGCCGATATATCTGAATATTTAGATTATGTATAGCAATGAAGATTGCAATATCAAACGTTAACTTCAACCCACGTATTCACTAGAGTCTAAGTTACCTAATTTCATTTAGATTTATGCACTAAGAAGGGCGGTTGATCTTAGTGCACAATAATCGACCTGTTCAAGGAAACACTGAACTGTGATATTTATTACAACTTCTCGAATTAGCGGATACACAGCTACTAAGATGCCTCCAGAACACAAAGTTTCAGTTTAAAAGTTAGTTATATGCAAAAAAGCCCAGCGCTTCCCCTGAGACAGCCTAACATGTTTAACACGTTCATTGTCCCTTTATTTTAGCCTTACTATAATTTCATTATGATTCCGTTTGTCCTTTCTTTCATCTGGAGTATTTCTCCACCACGTACATTTTGAAGCTCTGTTTCCGGTTTGCCCCTAACCTCATAAGGACCCATGATCACTGTCATTATGACCACGATTACAATTGTAGAGACATGTTTTCACAGACCTGTATCTATCCACGACAGAGCTGACTGGCCTTCGCCTGAAGTCCATTCACCGAGCTTCAATTATGTCAGACTCTTTCCGCTATTAGTAGCCCTATTTCCTCAACTGCCCGAACTCAGTTTCCTCCCACATTTGCGCTTACATCAGAGATGCTCAGCGTACATTTGGCGCTTTTGTGTTTCTGTTGTTGCCCTCCCCTTTGTCTCGGCGATCACTAGAACCAATTTGTGCTGCCATAGTATCATGAAGACTTTGGGGCCGGTGGCCCCCATTGTTTCCGCTCGGTTGGCCACGAAACATCAGAGGCTTCCCCTGCTATAATGGCAGAAACTGGCGAAATCAGAAGAGGGACACTTAAACTTCGTGTATCGTTTCTTCTCGAACTTCTTTTTCTCACAGTTTCCTCTCGTTTAAGTGTCCAATTTCTTCTATCTTACTTCCCAGCTTCGGCCAACGGCCGAATAGTAACGAGCTATTCGTGGGGGTTTGGCTTTTCGTGTCCGTTTCACGAGCTCGCAATAAGCACGGAGCGCGCGAAATATGTTTTCTGCTTCCTATGAGTAGGTTATGACCTTAGTTTATTTGCACTGTATTGTATTGCAATTGCAATCGTTTCAGCTGTCTAGGACTGAGAGCTGGTCGTGACGCAGATAGACAGACGCAAGGACAGATGACCATTCAAAGAGATAGACTTCTCTCCTACCGAAAACTCAGTAAAGACCTTCGTCCTTCGATTCGATTTAAAGCAGAACCTCGTCTGCCAGAAATTGTTCTCTTTTAGAAAACACCGGCCTTTCAAGCCTTGTCTTCATTGTCTTCTGGTCTGTTTCCTTAATTTTTTCTTCTTTTCAAACAGCCAAACAATTCACTCACAAGCTAAACGACATGCTCTAGTCTATGTGCCTCCGTCGATACGGGCAAGTTTGTTAAAACCATTTCTGAGGTTTTAAAATGTACACCGTTGCCCTAAATTCTCCTCATTTCTTTGATACATAAGTGGTACACTACGAAAATCCCTGTACATAAGGGAACGCAACATTAGATTTAATTATCCTTCCTTTCGATAAGTAAACAATGAAGGCAGAAACCATCGCATACGTATCACCTCTGCAATGGGTATCGGAGAGGTGTTGCAAAATGACCAATTTAACTAGGACTATTGCACTCCGCTGGGAGTACTCGTCTTGCATGGCTATGTAATAACGTATAGAATTCTCTGTGGTGAGCTTTGACCCATTCGGTGCACTGCTATGGTCATAAGCTCTAACTAGGCTTCACCAGGCCGAAACTTCAACCGCAAGTTAACGCAGGATACCGCGAATACATAATTACGAAAAGTTACATTAGGCGCGAAACCGACGAAGGCCAGCATTCAGGGCATGGAATGCAATGAATCCACGGCGTAACTACATTGCGCATATACGCGTATTGTACACAGATGAAATAATGGACAATGCCATGAAATGCCATAATGTTTAGAGAAACTACGCGAGGCTACGTCGTATTCGAGGTTGCACGCGGCGTCTGTAGAGGCTGCTGCTTATGCAGTGAATATACATACACCGCCATCAACACAAGCGCGCCTCGCCTTTCGTAGCCCTTGTCTCCCTAAAGATTTATCCCCAAAAGCACCTCGGAATGAGTCTGCCTACGAGGTTCCCATCACCCATACTTGTGTTTGCTAGAGCGAAGGCAGCCTGCATCCTAGGCGCAGTAAAAACATTTGCTGCAAATTAGTTAATCTAAAACAGATTTGCTTGTTACTTGGAGCATCAGGTCTATAGCAGGCTCGGCTTCCGGTACGAGAACCTACCGAAAAACAGACAACCAGCATAGACGAAAGTTGCTCACAGCCTATGCCAGTCCCAAACATTTTTGGCACCCTTAAGGTCGACCGTCGTCTTAGGTCAGCGAAGTGGATTGATAGAATGAAAGACATGTTAGGGTTGTTATTTTTGTCATTCTGGCATACTTCGTTGAGTTGAGAAGAACGTATCGAAATCGTAGTGATGTAGACTTTTCAATGCTTGTCTACCACGCGCAAAGCCTATTTGCATGCAGTATGCAGAAGGATCTGCGCTGGCCTTCTCTGCGGTTTTACGAGCTACCTGCCGGCCGGTGTGCTGAGAGTGTACGTGGATATTACGACTCTAGATGTACGGTACACAAAGCCGCAGTTTGAGTCCTTTTAGCACAAGACCATAGAATAATAACAATGATCTATAAATAATGCTAATACTACATAAAATTTCATCTAGTCTTTGTCGTGTGGTAGTCATTAGGAATGACAGTGCAGAGTGACTGTGTTTATGTGTGGGAAAATGGAATCTTTTAGGATAATTTCTTATTGCATAGATTTGGTATTAGCACTGGATAATTCAAGCTAGCCGTTTGTTAATAATTCTATAAATGAATTATTGGAATGCCTTCGTATTTCGAAGGCAATGAATGACAGTAAGGTTCCTCAGGGCAAAATTTTTCATGATTGCGGATCTCTGAATAAATGTGTACGACCACACGTGTCTCGTAGGCTTTACTATCCCTGGTAACGTATCGAACTTTGCCTACAAGACAGGACAGATATACGCCTTAACGCTAACTTTCATGCTTAACGCAAGCAGATCAGGGTTTATATTTGACACAAATGGAACTTGTACTATTCTATCGTTTCGCCATACCGGGTAATTAACAGTGGTTATCAGAAAAAAAATACACTTCTCCGACGGCAGTTAGATTATTGTAATTTCTCTTGTCTGTATTTTTTGATGTGATCACATTCAAAGCGTCAAGTTGACAACGGCGTCGCTTACCCGCTGCGGTATGCACGGAACGTCCTATTTAACTTAACCAAAGAGACGAACACTAGAGAAGGCCGCGAATAAAAAAGGAACTTCATAGTTATACAGCGATATATGATCGTTGGTACACCGCCAGAGCCTTGCAGAAACGTTTCCAACGAAAATCATATGTACATTACTGACGTTAAGAACGCCATTTGAAATATCACTGTTTAAAAATAGAACTGCTCTATCCACGCTAAATAAAGAAAATCTATGAACAAAAGGGCATACCGAGGGGTTTACAGCGCTACACTTAGATAGCTGTTAACAATTGCTTGCGTAAACTGAAATCATAACCTATTTATCAATAAATATATTATTTGTACAGCTATTGGAGACAGGTTCTAATTCTAGCGCCGTTGTTATTGTACGGACGTTTGTCCACAAAAAGTTCAACAGAAAGTTAAAAATAGCCTTACTAAATACCTTACCCTCTAAGTAATTCCCTCAATGACTTGCATTTCATTGATATTAGGTTAGTTCCTACTCCCTAATTATTGCGTAGACCAGCTGGTCTTTTTGCCTTTTCCTCCACTCGCATTCATGCGTTTAGCGATAGAAGATTTATTCAGACAGATTTTTTAACCTCTCCCCTAAGCGAAATGGAATGTCCTGTTTACAGGATCTTTTATGGTGGCATGGCTGGAAAAAAGCCTTTACTTCAGGACTGGTTTTTGACTACTATTGAAACCTGTTAGAAAATATTGACTACGCCTTAGCTGCTGCGTAAATACCTGGATAAGTTAGCAGGACTATCGATATGGTCCGATGTTTCAACAATTTACCTTTCGTTTCAGAATTACTGTTCGGTCTTTGTGAAGGCAACTTTATAGAAGGGACCTAAACTAGGGAAACTATGGTCGTTCTCCGTAATCGCAGAGGTAGGTCCTAAAGCTAGGAAAGCAGTTCACCTACAGGTTTTGTAGCAAGCATGAATAACAATTTATCCAATATGCGAATAAGGCAAAATAGCGGTTTTGCAAGGATGACAACGCGAAAAAAATTAAAGACGTACTTACGGCACCCGGCTGGCTACTGTTACAGGTCAACAAAGGCCTCCAGGTAACATAATCAGCCAGATGTATACATGTATATATATATGCATATGGCCGAGTTCAAGTTAGTCAATAGCTGGAGGCTGTAGACCTTGCGAGCAGCAGCGCTTCGAGACGCGTTTCATATTCTACAAGATTGGTACGTACGTGTGTTCAGATATCAACTAATAAATATTCGACTGTAAAAAGTATATACAACTATATGCAGTGTGTGAACGACGTTACAGGTTCTTTCGATATAATAGATGACAATCTTTGGAATTTGCTTCAGAAATAGGGGAATTAATAAACGATCGTTCGAAGTTGTTCTCTCCATCTCTCAGACAAAACCTTATCAAGCATATGGCTTCCTCGTTCTTCACTTCAATTGTAGAAGGTTAAAGGTATACAGAAGGAAATAAGGGGTACAACTCTAGGGGCCATTGTGGCATAATCGTGACAAAGCAACTTTTACATTACACTTTATATATATATGTTTTGTGCATGAGTGGCATAAGCTCACTGTGATCCATTTGTTGAGGAATACACAGGAAAATAGCCTGTTCGGCGACTTAACGAATTACTTTGGCTAGCCAGCCCGACGGTTTGGACCAGATGAGAGCCGAAACGGAAGGCGACGGCAAAGATCCGGAAACACTCCGGGCTAGGTTGGCTTTGCGCGTCAAAAAAGGACTCGCCGGCTTTTCTTTATCTGAAGGCATCTGTGCACTGATAAGATCACCTAGATATGATACTAGGATGAATGGTAGTTGTTCCAAGCATAAAACTGCGGTTAACCAATCTACGGAAGCGATGCTACTGCTGCCGTAAGGTGTTAACGGCTTGAAATGACCAGTATAATTGGGAAGAGTAGGAATTAAGTTGTCGATGAGCACAGATGCGTGTTCCAGAATTTGGCTGATTCCATACATCGCAGTATCATAGTAAACAATGCTAATAAAAATTCAAGTTGAAACCTTTTACACTTGAATTATCTTAATTTTTGCCATATGTTATTTCAATTAGAAACAAGAGATCTAATCAATGTTTTTATGTGAAAGATTTCTTAATTTACTAAGACATTTACTTAATACGATAGAGGTAATTTAATTTCCTTTTGCGTAGGGCTTCCAATAGATACCTATGAATAAAAGTGGTGCTTTACAGAACATGTCGTTCTCGTCATCCGTTTAAATCACACAGTTGCACTGATTTGTAAAGCCGAACTTTGAGGCTAGACACTATAGTTTCTTTTTGGTTTGCAGACTTATGCCCATATTCCTCTGCTAGCTCACTTCTCTTTAGGTCGTGGACACGGATCATTGACATAAAACATTTGCTCCCACTACACGTCGATGGCCCCTACATGGATACGTAAATCTTTAGCCTATTAAAGATAAAAGAAAATATCTTATTAGTTCAGGGCTTGCCTCAATGACAGTCTTGCCCAGTTTGTATCAAGACGGTGCTTGCTGACAATGGGGCAGTTCGCTCATTTTAAATTGCCCACTCCTGTCGTCTGCCTTTTTTCGGCTTCGACTCCACTTCCACTATAATCTTTCGCCCTGTAACCTTTCTCGGGCTTAACTAAGTGCTGAACGAAGAAATACATCTTTGTTTAAGTCGATTCTTTTAGTAATACTAGCAGTCTTTTTTTTTTTTTAGCAAAACTAGACAGATTCGGGACGCTTTATTTCGTTCTCATTCTGTTGAATCTTAGTTATTTATTCTAATGGGGAGCGCGGTTAAGTAAAACACTTATTCCAGGTATCTACTCGAGATTCTACGCATCAGAACATGGCATTAGTTTTGTTGAAAGGGAGCCAAATAGATTGATCATGAGTTGCGCGCGGGACCGATTGTTGACAGATATCCTGCGATTTCAACTCGCAATCCCGATAAATCTGTTAACAAATGAAGTGTGATTCAGTTGCTATCCATTGACACGTCTTGATTTGCTGATTGATGCGATTACCTGGAAAGATCACAAGCAGAAGGCAAAATGGAGATATTTATATCGGAAAAAAAAGAGAGAGGAATGGAGAGAAAAGAAATCCACAGAATATATTCCTCCCGATGAAACTCAAAGGGCTCTGGTCGACTGTCTCTGCTTTCTTAGCGGTAAACATAGCAATCGATATCTCAACTCGTTATAATTAATTGCATGCTGTATGTTTATAAAAGAAGATTTTACACCAACCATAGTCTGTTTATACTGAGATAGAGACGTAAATAATAACCGATAATAATTTAGTGTTTACATTTTGTACGAAATACGTGAAATAACGTTAATTCTTCACAATGAATTTCTTCGGAAGTTCCGGAAAATAATTTCGAGTGTTTTTTAGAATGAAACACTGGGATAGTACGAGAAATATGTCGATTAATATCAATTGTATACGGTTATGGATGTTCGTATGGACCTGCATTTACGAAACAAGTAGGCTTTCTGATCAGACCCTCGGTGAAAACTGGGGACTGGCAGTTTTCGGTGCCCTAAACGATCTTCGCGTTCGGCATTCATGACAGATTATGGCCTACATATGTCCGGATACTTCATCGAATGTGCATATATTGAATTAGACATAAAGTTGACGTTGGTGAAAGTTGAATTAGCCTTATATAATAT